>NC_089851.1:41101969-41416969 GCF_036373705.1 Amia ocellicauda | reverse complement strand
CATCATGCCTTGTTACCACTGTGCAGGCTGGTGGTGGTGGTGTAGTGGTGTGGGGGATGTTTTCTTGGCACACTTTAGGCCCCTTAGTGCCAATTGGGCATCGTTTAAATGCCACGGCCTACCTGAGCATTGTTTCTGACCATGTCCATCCCTTTATGACCACCATGTACCCATCCTCTGATGGCTACTTCCAGCAGGATAATGCACCATGTCACAAAGGTCGAATCATTTCAAATTGGTTTCTTGAACATGACAATGAGTTCACTGTACTAAACTGGCCCCCACAGTCACCAGATCTCAACCCAATAGAGCATCTTTGGGATGTGGTGGAACGGGAGCTTCGTGCCCTGGATGTGCATCCCACAAATCTCCATCAACTGCAAGATGCTATCCTATCAATATGGGCCAACATTTCTAAAGAATGCTTTCAGCACCTTGTTGAATCAATGCCACGTAGAATTAAGGCAGTTCTGAAGGCGAAAGGGGGTCAAACACAGTATTAGTATGGTGTTCCTAATAATCCTTTAGGTGAGTGTATATGTATATATACATATACATATATATTCATATACCACGAGCCACCAGAACAGCTTCAGTGTGCCTTGGCACAGATTCTACAAATTTATGGAACTCTGCTGCCAACTTATTGCCGACAGAGAAACATGATTCTCAAAACCCATGCAGCGTCTTACTGTTTTTTGATGCTCCCTTCTCTCAATGTAATGACATGCCTAGTTGATTGTTGGATTCCCACATAGCAGTGCATTGTTTGGGTCTGAGTTGTACTTGAGTTAAATGCGAGGTTTGCATCTGCCAAACCACTGCTGCTTTAACAACAAATTGTACACCTCTTCTGATGGGATGTGTTTGTGACCAAGATGTTTTTCCTCAATGTTTTTGGGAGGAATGTGTTGGTTTTCAGTGCACTCACTCTTATGCAGTAGAGTACTAGTGCAGTGTACTTGCATAATGCTGTCAGTGGACTTGATTGACAGAGAGATGTATTTACCATATGGCATGGCACATGAACCCTTAAAATTTGCATATTCTGCAATTGTTATTTGGTCAGGTAATGTGCATTTTTGTCTAATGCGAAACTGTGGTGTGTGTGTGTGTGTGTGTAAAATACAAGCACACCCTTACTGCATTTACAACCCTAATCTAAATGTAGATCTCTGATAGACTGAGAGTCAGCAGAGCTGTAAACACATTGTTAGTGTATTTGGAATAGCACATTTTTATTTCTGTAGAAGTAGGCCATATACATACAACTTTTATTGTTGCACAGTTAATGTATTTCCTAATGAGACCATAAAACATCTCTAAGAGTGGTAATTTAAGTAAGAGCTTCATTTTTTTAATTGTGTGCCATTAAAAGAAAACTGAATCTTGTTTTGAAGGTGAGTGGGAAACATAACAATTTTTATGAATATTGCCCATGATTTACAGGGGAAAAAGTACATTTCTCAAGATTGCACACACAAACTTGCTTTGTTTTAGTTTAAGACTCAGTAAAGCATGATACTTTTCTTACTTAGTGTCATGTGTTAATCCAGCAGGTTGTGTATTTTGAGTCATGGGGTGAAATGGAAGGTAAAACAGAGTTGGGGACGTGGGGCGTCCAAATCAAGATTTTGTTCATTTTACAACGATAAACTTAAGAACCTTGTTTTTTTTTGTTTTGTTTTTTTCTACCCACTGTAGGAATCCACCAAGGTTTCTGAGCTTAACCCAAATGCAAAAGTATGGGCAAATCACATGCTTAACCTGGAAGCCACTGGGGCCACTGAACGCAGTGCTCACAAGACCTGGAAAGAGCCTTCAGATAATTCAGCAGAACCTGGTACAGAAGGTAATGTATTATTTGCCTGCACTGCAACCGATTTAGTTTCTTAATCTGATAATTGTTTATGAATGTCTAATTTAAATAATGAATATGCCCTGGTTTGATGCCTTATGTATTAAAAAAATATATCAAATATAATGCCCAAAATAAGTCCCGTAGATGCCACTTAATCCACCTTAACTTTTCTAAAGGAAATGTCATTGTAGCTAGATTTGAAGTGGAAAAAAGAGTGAGCAATTGAAGCAGTTGCCATACCTAATATCTTGACCAATATGTGGACAATGATTTTTTTATATTTGTAAGTAAATTTATTTTCATAAATGTTAGGGGTGTAAGGATTCACAGATTCAAATCAATACACCAGTCCAGCTGTTTGAGGTACAACTGCACCAATTCAAATTCCCCAATCCGGTCCATATTTATTAACAAACCAGTTAAATAGCGGTTCGCTTGTTACAGACTGATACAGGTATTGGATCATGATGTGTATTTTTTTTTTTTCACTCTCAAGTCACTGGTTTCTCCTAATGATACTTTGCAGGCAGCAATGCTAGGTGAATTTACATCGCCATTTCTGATCCGGATCGAATGTATCAGTAGCATTTGGTCAGGATCTGAAATGGCAGTGTAAACGCTTGGCGATCAGATCAAATGTACCTCTCAGGGAGATGGTACAGATCTGGATCAAATGCATCGGTAGCATTATTACAAATAAAATAGTTAAAATTTTGTACTGTATCTTGGCAAAAAATAGTTGTATTTTAATTTAAAATGCTTTGGCTGTGAAAAGTAACTTATGTTTGCAAGAAATGTTTGTATATGTATTTAAAATGTTTCGGTTGCGAAAAATATACAAGTGCGTTGGTTTTACTCGTTAGAATAATTTGCAACGAGATAAAACTGTTCTTGATATAGCCGTGTTATAGAGGACTAATTTTAATTTATGCGTATAAAGTTTGGACCCGTCTGTCTTGCTTTGCATGTGTGCAATTGGCTGGTGAAGAAGTACAAGGCCGGTTTACAAGGAAATGGAATGGTGTTGCTGAAAACAAGTGTAAGCTGTTTTTAGGATCTTCATACAGGTGTATTGTATACTAAATAACGATTTGTAACATACAGCAACTTCACAAATTTGCATTTTGTATGTGTATGCAAAATAACATAATCTGAACCATCTCCATTTTAATCGTAAAACGTTTATGAATGGGATTAAAACGCACACAAAAATCCCATATAAATCACTTGCAGTGAATGGCTGCTTGGCTCTGCGCTTTGAGGCCCCGGCTTGCATAGCGTCTCTCGGGCAAAAATACTCTTCTTATTCTTATTCTTATTTTCACACTTAGAGCAAAAATACCACAGTGATTTCGCATTCATTTGTATCGGTTATACTTTGATTGAGAGCATCTGCTATTCACCTATTCACCTAGTTATGCAGAAATGACGCTGTCTTGGAACAGGACAGCAGAATGGCTGTTTGTAAAGCATGTTCCACTGAAGTATCAGAAGGAGGAAGCTTGGGAAAGTATTTCAACACCAAGTTCATTAGCAAAACTTAACTGCATATTTATTTCCAATTGTTTTTTTCTAATGTAGTATGTGTATAATTATTCTGTTTTCATTCACACAATGCACTGTTATGTTTGTGTAAACTATGCTGGACTTTTTTGTTTTCAGGTGATTTATGTGTGAGATGGCATTTAAAAAAGTTTAACATTTAATACATTGGTCTGTTTTACCTGTTTTGGTTCTTGTACTTAATTTGAAATGTCTTCTAGTGTTAAACCCATCTATTTCTATTCACTGTATTTTGTGATGAAGTTTGTTGTGGAATAATACAGAAAGGAATATAAAGTTGAAGTTATAATTAAATTTGTGTTCATTGAAAAGAATAATCAAAAGCAAAATATTCATTTTATGCCAGGGTACAAATATTTAAATAACAAAATATCAGTATCGGTCAATTGTTATATGAATATCGGCATTGGCCCAGATTTTTCATATCAGTGCATCCCTAGTATTATGTGTTGCTATAGGTCAGATCATGCTGAACTTATTCAGAGTTTGTAAGTTTCCTTGGCACAGGTATATCTACAATGCAAATTGACACACCTGTCAGCTGTGTAGGTTAATGTGTAAAGGAAATAAATGTCACTGGTGAACTCTTGTAAGGTAATTGCAAAATCTGTGCCCTGTGAATGGTCAGTCATGGCTCCATATGTACTTGGATACCTGTTCTCACTTGAATGATGGGGGATTATACAAAACAGCCACATGCATTAAGTCATTTATAGTTATGCAGCATTTGCTTCATCTGTGTTGGACATGACACCGCAGGCATGGAAGCCATGTGGATTGTTTCCAAATTAGTACACATACATTCTATATATTCTGTGATGTTGTATTTCTCCACTCTTGTTTAGGCTATGAAGCCAACAGTAACAAAGACAAACAGTACCAGGAGCCTTTGTTGCCCGATCCGGATGAACCTCCCCCTGCAGCACTAACAGAGCAAGCAGACATGATCGCAGTGACACTGGAGTGCGCGGACTCTGTGTACCCGGAATTTGAATCGATGCACGAACCAAGTCAAGCCGGTAAGGATGGTTGAGCTCTGAGCATTTTACATTGTTACATTTCACAGGGTTTGCAAAGCCATGAAAACATGCCCACGTGTGTGTCAGTGTGATAGACAGGAGATGCACTTGGAGACCTTGTTTACGGTGGCAGTAGTTAACGTTGCCTTGGTTACCATCACCTAATACCCAGTCAGGAGTTCATATAACTCTAATATTGCTTATGTAGTAGATGGTAAATAGTTTGTTGGCCATGGCCTTGACTAAGAGAACAATGACCTGATGATGAATCTGGTTGCTGCATATGCTTCTTCATTGCCTTGTTTTCAGCAGTTTTCTAAACACATCTCGTTATAGCCCTTATCCAGTGCGACTTTCAAAACCTAAGAGCATTATAAAAGTGCAATACAGTCTAGAATTACAGATCAAAGCATAGTACAAATTACATGTTCAAAATTACATATGTGCACATGAGAAATATACAGTTAATATATCCTAGATTTGTGAGCTAATAATTGCAGACAAGATGTAAAGTCATAGTTAATAGCTCAGAGGAAAGGGATATGTTCTGGGGTAAACCAACAATACCACCACGACCACTTATGGGCCAGGGATGAAAAGGAGCGGGCTCTAGAGGAAGGGGATTGGAGGAGTTATGCCTCGGTTCCACTGGCTTAAGCGTACGTGTCGTGCCATGCAATCTCGGAGCTTTTTTTGCAAAACCAGGCCGCTGTGAAGTCCGTCCCTCTGATGGGAGAGGAGCAGTGACTGTGGGTTTGGTTTGTGTTTTAGTTTTAAAAACAGAGACCGAGAACAACAGTACGAGCGACACAGCCTGATGTGGAGAGGACTTTTGTGTCTGTTTTATTATTTGTGCTTTACATGATTTTAAACAGAGTAATAAATACACGTTTATGTTAAGAGATATCGGGAAGAGCTGAACCTGTAGAGACAACATTGTATTCAGGCAAGCACGTCCCCATAAGAATACGTTTCCATGTGCAACAATAATACTAAATAGCAAATATGTATTGTTATTATCGTCATCATTTGTGCTAGTATGTATTTTAAACGGCACAGCGTGACTCCCTTAATTTATTACTCTTACTACAGATTTGTAACTGCAAACGATACTATTTTCCATATTTATAATTTACTTATCAGACATCCTTAAACAGGGCAAGTTACAGTTGAAATAAAATACACACGTTTAACGATGAATCATCCATTATAGAAGGTTTAATTTAACTAAAGTGTGCGCGTCTCAGTCATGGCGTTTATGGACGCATTTATTAAACCAGTCCTTAATGTTTTAGAGGGAAACCCAGATCTGCTGTATTTATTTATTCATTAATTTAACTTGTAAATGGACACACCTTAACTAAATTGTGTTCGCCTTCCTACTGATTGTCTCTGCGGATTGTCCTGCACACATTCACAAAACACAGCCTGAAACACTGGCCAGCTGTTCATAAAATATTAATAACATCAGCTGCTACGATCCGATTATTATCCTTCAGTTTATTTTTAACTGGTCACGGCACTGCACCAGTCCTGTGAAATCCAAGTTTTTAATGCACTCGGATATTAACTGTAAGCAGTAATTGTTTCTGTTCGTGGATTTCACTCCATGCTGCTAATGAAACTTTAATTTCTTCGTGATCGCACACGGCACAATGTATCTGATCACCTCCCTGTGTCTGCAAGTCAAACACACACCTCCATTTCTGAAAGCGAATCATGTCCTCAGTGCGCGGGACGGACGATTACGGACACGACTAGCACCAGCAAATTACCGACTCGTCCACCAGTGGAAACGGGGCATTAGTCTTCTGGCACTGGAAGTCCAGAGAAATCTGGAGGGAATGTTCAGAGAGGTCAGGGTCTGAAGGTAGCTCAATGCAGTCTGGCCGAGATAGTGGTAGGTGAGGGTCAATGTCTTGAACTGGATGTGTGCTGAGATCAGGAGCCAGTGGAGGGAGCGGAGCAGTGGAGTAGCGTGTGCGAATCGGGGCAGAGAGAATACCAGACGAGCCGCAGAGCTCTGGATGAGCTGGAGCGGCGGGTAGTAGTTGCTGGGAGGCCGGCCAGGAGGGAGTTGCAGTAGTCAAGTAGTTGGTAGTAAAGAGCTGGATTTTATGTATATTGCTCAGGGAGGGGGGGAAAAAAAGAGATCATCAGATTTGGAAAGGTTGAGCTTGAGGTGGTGCGAGTGCATCCAGGCGGAGATAGCAGACAAACAGGAAGAGATGCAAGAGGAAATGAGAGGGTTGGAATTGGGGAAGATAAGATCTGACCATCGTCTGTGTAAAAATGGTAGGAGAAACCATGGGATTTGATGAGGGGGCCCAGGGAGCGAGTGTAGAGGATGCAGTGCTATGAGCGAGGCTATGGGGCTATGAAGATGCAATGTTTTTCAATAAACTGGTAGATTTTTTTTTTTTTAGCAGAATTGTTTAGATCAGTGGTCTCCAACCCTGGTCCTGAGCCCCAGTTCACTTAATGTTATAGGTCACCTTGAATCACCAATTTCTGAATACTAGGAACACATGAGAGTAATTTATCAATTAAACAACTCATCCAAGGTTTTCTTAACTCAAGAGGCTGAAGGTGTTCAGAGGATTGCTCTAATGGTTTTTAATGACTGCATTTACCAAACCACCGGCTTAATTGTTTTGAATTAAATACTTCCAGGTGTTTAAAAATTGGTGATACATGGGTGACCACAAAAACCTGCTGGATAGGGGCTCTCCAGGACCAGGATTGGAGACCACTGGTTTAAATCAAAACATTCAGTATACAAGTGAGAGAAATGAAAGCAAAGACTGAACCGCTTCCTTCTGAGGCAATAGTTATTGATCACATGATGCATTATAGGTATTTTATGGATGAATCAATACAAATATATAATAAACATCCATGTTTCTTTGAAGCCTCTTGCCTGTTAAAGGTTATTGTAGACATTAGTTTGTATGTATTTGTCCAAGTGTTTCCATTTATTTATACACATGCTCAATACCTACTTTCAGTACTAGAGAAAATTAAACTTTAATTATTACTGTATTGCAGTTTTTCACTTGACCTCTCCTCTCTGGCTGTTGGCTTTCTTGGCACATTGGACCCCATTCACATATGAGATTTAGGCCAGCCAGGGCCCTGGGCCGGGTGAAAACTAGTCCGGCTTTTTGACCCGGCATAAATCTTTTGAGGAAGCAGAAAGGCGACCTAAATGTGAATATGAGTATGCCGGGCCCTGGGCTGGGTGGAAAGCATCAGCGTGAGATGCAACTCAAACCATGCCCCCATATACTCGTTTGTCTGATTCAAAAGAGACGCCGCTTCTCGCCAATGCAGAAGTAAAAAGTCTATGAGGATATAACTATAGAAGCGATCACAAAGCTTCTTTCAATGGCTATCAATCAATCGCCCGACCAATTTACGAGGAAAATAAAAATGCAAAGTTCATACTTTAAAAATAACGACAAACTCAGTGAAGTTCAGATAATAGGTTGCACGTTTTTCAGAGAAACTCGGAAGAAATACTGAGCAACAGCTTTGATTTGCATATCGAACTGCAGCAAACAGCACTGAAGAGACTGACACTTTTGAAGTACTACTACTGTAATATATGTACTGTATGTGTGTGTGTGTGTGTGTGTGTAATACCCACTTTCAGATTTATAAATCTCAATAGGCTATTGATAACTAATGCATACGATTGCATGTGATTTAATGTAAATGCGCTTCGCTTTCAGGTGAATTGTATAACAACACTTTTAGACTTGCAAACCTGAAGATAGACATTTGAATAGGGAAATATATAGACCTGTAAGGAGACTTAATGTCATGTGTAAATGGTTTGTATGAGCAGATTTAATTCCTGGAATGCACTTCATGTAGGCTTCCTTTTCCGGTGCATATGTGAACACATTTAAGCCTCCTAAAACCTCAACTGTGAACGGGGTCAGAAAAAGACTAAGTTTAGGAGGCCCAGGGCCGGCCTAATAAGTGTGAATGGGGTCTTGGTTGCAGTAACAAAACGGGGGGGTGATGCACAATCAAGCTTTACTATACAAAAAAAATAAAAGCAAAAATCCTAAAAACCTAATGCACATAGAAGTCACATAGATAAGCGCATCAGTTCACTACTGAAAACTCATCTCACTACACTGACCTGCAGGCTTGATTAAGTGCAACCAAAGGATCAACCATAGCAATGAAAGAGGCAGTCAATAAAACCGCTCTGCACTGAGTGCCTGAGGACCTGAAATATTCTGGATGAGCTGGGGTAGCAAAGGTACATAGATACCCAGGACCATGTAAGTGCCTCTGGGCCCGTCTGTATGCTCCCTGTCCTCCCATTAGCAGCAGTGCAGACTCACTTGGTTGTTCTGCTTCGGCAGTGGGATGGGTAACTGCTGACAGGTTATCGCACTTCTAGATGACAAACACCACCTCTGTGCTAATTGTAGTTCAGTCGCACTTACAAAAAAAATGGTCCTTCCCCCTCACGGCTTTGATTTTTTGGTGAAATGCTCCCGTCGAGTTTTTCCTAAGGAAATTCTTTTTTAATATAAAATATGTACCTATAATTAAATCACCATACAGTCTGAAGGGGGGGGGGTGTTGTTCCGAAACTATGAGAAGTAGGACGACTCTTCAAATTCACTTTCCAATTATGTTTTATTCAGTCCAACCGTAGAACTACACAAATACAAAATAAAAGTAATAACATACACACAAACAGATTAAAAGAATGTGCAAATGACTCCATTGCAAAACAAAGTGTTATAAAGTAATAGACTTTAACCACTTCAACTCCAGATGGAAAAAAGATAATGAAATGAAGTTACCAGATTTTGAAAATAACGATTAATCACCTGATATTGCTTTAAAATGTAAATATATGATGAATGAAATTAACCCTTTCCTTAACCCTTTATGCTCCCGTGTACTACATATCCATGAAAAAGAGATCAAAACTATAAATATTTTAGTTTCTAATTTTATACTTTATAGTAAATAAACTTTTGTAATAAAAACAATACACTAAAATGCAAATAAACCTAATAAAATACTGAAACGCAAATGAAAATACACTGAATAAATAAACTATAATAAACAATGAACGGTAAATCTCAACTAAAACTAACTCACTATCAAAACCTGTGCCATCACCGGCTTGCTCTGTGCCATTTATTGAAATGTTCAATACAACAAGTTTGGATGGCTGTGCTACAAATTATTATGTATTTTATTATTTTTATTTCTTGGCAGACGCCCTTATCCAGCTAAACAGCTTTGCGCAACATTGTGATGGATCTGGCTACCACAAACGCCTGCTTCATTGCCTTGTATTCAGCATTGTTTTCTGAACGTATCTCATCACAGCACTGTATAGCTTTTTCTAATAACTACATAAACAAGTACATCTAGCAATAATCTAAAACTCCTATTACTCAATTAAATGCAATAAAAAGTTGAATCATATAATATTAGAAGGTTAATGTATTGTGGCAATATACATGAGACTTCCAGATGCTTACAGGTAGGCTACATTGTCTCTAAACTTCACGTGATTGTATAAAAACGTTGCATGATTGCCCTCCCTGTCTTTCATTACACATTGTACAGTATGAGCACTGCCTTTGGGAACGAAACCTGAAACTCTGGACTCCGAAGCCACTAATAGTGACATACGCAGATACAGCAAGGTACTGTGTAAGGGCTTTTCATTTGACATACATGCGTATGTCATGGTGTTGAAGTGTTACAAAAAGTTTACAAACAAGAGGAGGCCATTTGCCCCATCATGCTCATTTGGTGTCCATTAAATTTTCCGCTTCAGCCACATCGCTGGGGAGTTTGTTCCAGATTGTGACGACTCTCTGTGTGAAGAAGTGTCTCCTGTTTTCTGTCTTGAATGCCTTGAAGCCCAATTTCCATTTGTGTCCCTGTTGATCTGGAAAAGCTCCTCTGGTTTGATGTGGTCGATGCCAGGTGTCGTCCCACAACCGAATATTATTCAAGTCCCTTTGAATAACCTGAGCTGCCAAGATTGTATCTGCTGAGCCACCTATTTTAGTATCATCTGCAAATGTGACAGGTTTGCTAACTATCCCAGAGTCCAGATCATTAATATAGATGAGAAAAAGCAAAGACACTAATACTGATCCCTGTGGAACTCCACTAACAACCTCACTCCAGTTAGAAGCAAACTTTAGTCTAGAATATTTTAGTTAGTGGCCTATAAATTCCTCTAATTTCTTTAAGTTAACAGCTTAGTAGTTGAGAAAAATAATTATCGGATTGGTATCAGAAAAGAAAGTGGTAACGAGCCATCTTTAATTGAACACAATAAAATTGACAATCTGGTCTATCATAAAATCAGTTATTGTGAAAGAATGATAATTGTGTTGAGTGCTGAAACACCTGAATGTCTACACATATAGCCTATTCATATAATGTATTTTATTAGCTGTAGCAAAGTATACAAAAATTGCACCTGATATAGCTCTCATCTGTCTGTTTTCTGATGGCTCGGCAAGTTTCTAACTTTCCTTGGAATTCAATCTTGATGGTGTTTGGATCAATGCCTTGATCAGTCACCTGTTTGATCATGTACAGTACTGTGCAGAAGTTTTAGGCAGTTGTGAAAATAATGCTGTAAAGTAAGAGCTTTCAAAAATAGACATGTTAATAGATTATATTTATCAATTAACTAAATGCAAAGTGAGTGAACAGAAGAAAAATCTACATCAAATCCATATTTGGTGTGACCACGCTGTGCCATCAAAACAGCATCAGTTCTTCTAGGTACACTTGCACACAGTTTTTGAAGGAACTCGGCAGGTAGGTTGGTCCAAACATCTTGGAGAACAAATTACAGCTTTTCTGTGTATTTAGGCAGCCTCAGTTGCTTCTCTCGCTTCATGTAATCCCAGACAGACTCGATGATGCTGAGATCAGGGCTCTGTGAGGGCCATACCATCACTTCCAGGACTCCTTGTTCTTCTTTACTCTGAAGATAGTTCTTAATGACTGTCACTGTATGTTTGGGGTAGTTGTCATGCTGCAGCATACATTTGGGGCCAATCAGATGCCTCCCTGATGTTATTGCATGATGGATAAGTATCTACCTGTACTTCTCAGCATTGAGGAGACCATGAATTCTGACCAAATCCCCAACTCCATTTGCAGAAATGCAGCCCCAAACTTGCAAGGAACCTCCACCATGCTTCACTGTTGCCTGCAGACACTCATTCGTGTACCGCTCTTCTGCTACAGTTAAATATTTCAAATTTTGACTCATCAGTCCAGAGCACCTGCTGCCATTTTTCTGCACCCCAGTTCCTGTGTTTTTGTTCATAGTTGAGTTGCTTGGCCTTGTTTCCATGTTTGGAGGTATGGCTTCCATGAAGGCCGCTTCTGACCAGACTTCTTCGGACAGTAGATGGGTGTATCAGGGTTCCCTGACTGTGTGCAAGTGTACCTTGAAGAATTGATGCTGTTTTGAAGGCAAAGGGTGGTCACACCCTTTTTTGCTAACATGCAAAACAGACATTTTCTAGCATGAATCCCTGAAATTTGGCTCTCCTAGAAATTAACAAATACACGCCAAAGTAAACATTTAATTTTCATCATAAATAACTACAAATCAAACATTGCAAAAAAATCAGAAAAAATATCCACAAATATTAATGTTCTAGATATTAGTGCTCATCTATCTTATATTAATATTTTACACACGTCAGGTTCTCCTCAGGTTTGCAAGTCCTCCTCAGTCCTTAATACAGATGATCCACTGATGATGAACAGTGACAGGTTATAGTGCAGGAAGCACAGGTTCTCTACAGTAGAGAGAAATCCCCTCAAAAGTGTAACTTATTTACTGCGTATGTTAAAAGTATTGCAATATGAATCATAGCTAAAACACAATGTAGGATTGTAAGTAGTTTTATAAATATATTGTATAGTTTTTTTTTTTTTTTTTTTTATCCAACATTGTCTGAGAGGTCGTTTTCTTCATGGTTTTCTTTAGATTTTTTTTTTTTTTTACTGTGATCTGAGCGTGTTATCATTTGGAGACAGTTTTTGCTTGTTGATATCCAGTCAACATCTACAGCTAATATTTCATTTTTTGTTTTATATATATGAATTGCTATTGTGAATTTTGAAAAGCGATTTAACTTCATTAAAAAATATGCCATAGTATAATACGATAGTCTTCAGATATGACGAGAATTATGGATACTCAAATGTAGCACAGCTTTCAAAAACACTTTCTATTGGTTATGAGGTTTTAGTTAAACCAATTTGTATTGGTTTTTAAGCCCTAGGTTTCTCAGTGGGTGTGTTTTTGCTTCAACATAGAGCTCAATAATGTGCGCTCTGCACACTGTGCATGAGAGTCACTCTGGATTCGAAAGCTTCCAGCGGAAAGTTAAAACACCATAACTATGTTAAAAAACAATGTTAAATACATGTAATGAGGACCATAAAATCAAATGTATTTTTTGAAGTCTGAAAAAGGATTTTATGGTAATTTGAAAAAAATATTTAGCCAATAGTTTCAGAATGTATCATGGCATTATCGGAGGAATATGTGCCGATACTGATTTTTCATTAAAAGACCAATTTAGGCCAATGATATTGATGCTCCGATATAACTGTCGGGCCCTAGTTTTATCCAACTCTGTTTTTCATTTTCGTCACACAGCTATTGTATGAAGTAGCATATGAGACACTTCCCTACAGCCCATATTATAATTAAAATATTGTTTAAATGGCTTGTTATTTTATGATAGCAAAAATATCATTGTATTTTTATTCATGAGAGAAATAAGATTTTCGATAGAACCCTGTGTTCTAAAAGACTAATTTAATATATACATATAATGCTGTTTGGACGTCCATGCTACTGCGCATGCAAGGACCCGTGTTGGCTACAATTTGATCCTGATCAAATGGCAGTGTAAACGCAACACCGCTGATCATGATCAAACAAATTTTTAACATCGGTGAGGGCTTGACACTGCAGAGAAGTGCTATACCGTTTACCGGCACAGCCCTACTCCTGGTGGCCATACCTTTTGAACTGGTTTTTTGATCTTGAACGATTGACCAGTGAACGGTGTGCACTTAATCATTTAAGATTTAAGATTTGTAGAAACTGGTATTTTTGCTTTTCTCTGTGGTTTAGATCAAAGGAACCAGGATTTTAACAGTGGCTTAAGGCCTTTTTAATAATCATAATCATGATGGCAATTGTACATTTATTTTTAGGTTGACTCTGTAGCATTGTACTTGTAGCTGTAAAATGCATTCAGCAATAGAGCAAAAATACAGCAAAAAATAGACCGCAAGACATAGTTGTTCATCCTGTTTCAGTACCTAAGAGGGATCAATCAAAAATTACTGCTATATTGAATCTGCTGTCTACATCAAAGTTGGTATACATGTTAGTCCACGATGAGTTGTAAATTATAAACTTATAGGTTTGTGACACCTGTGGTGTCCACACCAATCTGGAATGGTCTAGACACCCATAAAGAAAAGCAGGCCATCTCTTTGACTGTGACTGGGAGGTTTTGTGTGTTTTAATTCCCTTCACCAAGGTACTGCTGGCTTAAGTTGTATGGTTATGCAGTCCTTTGTGTACCTGTTTGCATGTTTACATTTTGACTTTCTAATTTCCCCTTCCAGGCCTAGCAGGATGAAAGTTTAATGCAGAATCTAAATAGAAATGTCTTGTTGCTTTCAGGTGGGAGTGAGACGCCTGCGACCGATAGTCGGGAGGACCTTCGAGAGCATCTGAAGAAGACTCTAGAGTTCTGCTTATCTCGGCAAGTGGTGTTTCTCAAAGCTGCAGGAGTAATATTTGCACTTGCTTTTTCATCTGACAAGATTGATAGCCGAAAATGGCTGTACATTTTTTTTTTTATGTTTTGTAATTGTGCATGTTTGACTGAACAATATAGCCTCTTTTATAAATGTGTTTCTGTGAATTAAAATTCAACAATTTGTCAGTCCTAAATTATTTTCCTTAAATGCAAACAGTGTGAAGTTGTTACAGAATACTTATTAGTTGTTTGACCTCTGTGGGAGGTTTCTAAATGCAAGCATTATTGCTTAACTACAAAGAATTTATCAGTGGGAGGTTTAGGCAAGGCCTATAGGGAGTGACAATTTTTTGTTAATTTTTTATTCTCCTATTTCTTTTTCTCCAGTGAAAACCTTGCCAGTGACATGTACCTAATCTCTCAGATGGACAGTGACCAGTACGTGCCAATAATGACGGTTGCAAATCTGGACCACGTTAAGAAACTGAGCAGTGATATGGATTTGATTGTCGACGTCTTGAGGTGTAAGTGCAAGTGTTTGCTGTGTAAAATATCCTGCAGGTTACGAGGCTTGCTAGTCAACTGAGTTTTTGCTAAAACAAAAAAGAAATAATTAACGGAGGGGGGAAGGTTGTACATTTTATGCTTTCTGCAATATTGTACTATACTTTTTATCTAAATCTATAAATTTAATTACATAGACATAAACAGACTTGATTAAACTGTGATTAGTGTTATGCTTTCCTCTGTGTTAAGCACTCCAGGATGATGACGGGTATATCAAGTGAAAAAGCTCTTGCAGTATTGTGCTGTACCTGTGTAAGTCTGGGACTGCAGTCTCCCCCACGATTACTGTATTTCTGCTTCCTTTGCATAGTTAAATGGTTTAATGAGTGAAAGGATGCTGATCTGTTAAGATACAGCCAAAATGTTGCAATGGACAAATTGTTTTTTTTAATTTATCATTAGAGTTCTTGTTTTATTAGTAAGTACTTTCGATTGGTCTAGGACTTTAAACTGGAGTGTGGCTTGTTTATCTGGTATGGATATCATAAGAAATCATTTCTGAATAAAGTCCTGTTATCTAGTGACCCGCATACATATAGCCCACAGCGGTCAAGTTCTCTGAAAACCTGAGGGGGTTGACTGGGTTACCACAATACCTTAATACGGATTCAGATTAGCGCTGAGGTTGATCTCCATGAATTAACCTTGTTTTTATAAAATTCAAATCAAAGTAGTATTTAATTCCTTTCCTTTTATTCCTGCATTGTGTATTGGGATAGTTGTGAGGAATGTGAACATTGTACAAGTTTCCAAGTCCCTCAAAGCAGACCTTACAGTTTATACTAAGCCAGGTTTTCTTTTATTGTAATGTTAAATTAGCAATTTCTTGGAATTACAGGGAGGGCTGGTCTGATCCCCATGTCAGTAGAGGATAAATTAAGATGTATGAATAATTCCCTTACCAAATGTCCAATGGTTACTTTAATTAGTGCGGTTTCTTTTAAGACTGAACATGGCTTGTGCATGTTTTGGTATTGAGATAGAATTACTTAAGTGTCATTCAATTTAGTTTTAAGTTTTCTTGTATGCTATCAAACTGGGGAAGAAACTAGCTAAAGCTTCTGTTACCAGCATGTAGATTGTATTCAGGTTTGTTGCCCTGGTTTATGGAATATATAAAATACCTTGAATGTCTGCGTTTCACAAAATAAATCTTCAGTTGGAATATCGTACTAGTCTCTGTGGAGACGGGGAATGGCAGCCCATTTTCAGTTGGGGGGTCTTCCAGCATTGACATATCTGTTGGTGAGCACAGGCCTGTATTGTAAAACAGAACTTCAAAGCTGTCTCCTTAACTCCTTTACCACAAGCCTAAATTTCTGAATTAGGAAGGTATACGAATTTGTATATGTATTTGCCAGTATTAGGTCGTATGATTTACAGCATCCCCTGTGGCTGCTCTGTGCCTGTGGAATTACTTATTTTTAGGCAGATGCCCTTATCCAGGGCTTAGGGCTTAGGGAAACGTATATAGTTTCATATTATGCTATATCGTTTATATCGTGGTGTAGCAAATAGCAATCTTTACGGCAGTATTTTTCATCATTAGGACGCTTTGCGTTCTTCCCGGGTCTTCCACACGTGTCGGATGCGGCAAGAAATGAGCATCAGAGAAACAGACAGACATGAGGAGAGACCTGACACACAATAACCAACACAACCAAGAGATTCTTTAATGCGCAAGCGCACATGTTGCGCACCGCTCTCATCGCCAGGCTGAACTCGATCTGCAAGCACCCCCCTCCCCTGCTAATTTAGACCGATATCATTTGTATAAAAATAATAATAACGTTTGTTTGCATTTTAATAAATTGGAAAGCAATGCAAACACATGCAGAAAGTATCATTTTATTTCTATTAAGATGGTGAAGTGGTTCAACAGTTGTATTATTATTATTATTATTATTATTATTATTGTTATTACTATTATTATAACTATTTTGTATTAACAACGTGCTGTACTTGTAAGTAGAATCGAAACGCGACAGTCAGAGGGGAAATGTCCCTGTCTAGTAGATGTTAATGCGCCACTATAAGCCCGGCTGTGCTAAATCTTCCTGAATCTGTACCCTTTACAGTTCATGTGTTGCGTGATTACTATTACTTGTGTTATTGTTCTTATGTGACAATAAATCATAATGTGTATATGTATATACACTCACCTAAAGGATTATTAGGAACACCTGTTCAATTTCTCATTAATGCAATAATCTAACCAACCAATCACATGGCAGTTGCTTCAATGCATTTAGGGGTGTGGTCCTGGTCAAGACAATCTCCTGAACTCCAAACTGAATGTCTGAATGGGAAAGAAAGGTGATTTAAGCAATTTTGAGCGTGGCATGGTTGTTGGTGCCAGACGGGCCAGTCTGAGTATTTCACAATCTGCTCAGTTACTGGGATTTTCACGCACAACCATTTCTAGGGTTTACAAAGAATGGTGTGAAAAGGGAAAAACATCCAGTAAGCGGCAGTCCTGTGGGCGAAAATGCCTTGTTGATGCTAGAGGTCAGAGGAGAATGGGCCGACTGATTCAAGCTGATAGAAGAGCAACTTTGACTGAAATAAGCACTCGTTACAACCGAGGTATGCAGCAAAGCATTTGTGAAGCCACAACACGTACAACCTTGAGGCGGATGGGCTACAACAGCAGAAGACCCCACCGGGTACCACTCATCTCCACTACAAATAGGAAAAAGAGGCTACAATTTGCACAAGCTCACCAAAATTGGACAGTTGAAGACTGGAAAAATGTTGCCTGGTCTGATGAGTCTCGATTTCTGTTGAGACATTCAGATGGTAGAGTCAGAATTTGGCGTAAACAGAATGAGAACATGGATCCATCATGCCTTGTTACCACTGTGCAGGCTGGTGGTGGTGGTGTAATGGTGTCGGGGATGTTTTCTTGGCACACTTTAGGCCCCTTAGTGCCAATTGGGCATCGTTTAAATTCCACGGCCTACCTGAGCATTGTTTCTGACCATGTCCATCCCTTTATGACCACCATGTACCCATCCTCTGATGGCTACTTCCAGCAGGATAATGCACCATGTCACAAAGGTGGAATCATTTCAAATTGGTTTCTTGAACATGACAATGAGTTCACTGTACTAAACTGGCCCCCACAGTCACCAGATCTCAACCCAATAGAGCATCTTTAGGATGTGGTGGAACGGGAGCTTCGTGCCCTGGATGTGCATCCCACAAATCTCCATCAACTGCAAGATGCTATCCTATCAATATGGGCCAACATTTCTAAAGAATGCTTTCAGCACCTTGTTGAATCAATGCCACGTAGAATTAAGGCAGTTCTGAAGGCGAAAGGGGGTCAAACACAGTATTAGTATGGTGTTCCTAATAATCCTTTAGGTGAGTGTATGTGCTCTGAGGAAGATAAGTCGAAATGCGTAAGCATTATAATGTTCACTTTTTCTCTAAAAAATAATTTGAGACATCGTTGAAATGTGTGAATATATATATATATATATATATATATATATATATATATATATATATATATATAATGTGTGTGTGTATCCCATAACAAATGTAATAGTAATCACACAACACTTGCCCTGTAATGGGTTGCATTCTGCATATATTTACCATGACAGCCTGCATGTAGTATTTGTTAGTTTTGCTTATTGAAGGATTAACGAAATACTTGTAGTTTGAATGTCTTTGGTCTTATTTTGTGGCTTGATTGGATAAAAACATGAAATATCGAGATGTATATCGTGTATCGCCCAAACTTCTAAAAATAGAGATTATTTTTAAGTCTTATTGCCCAGCCCTACCAGGGCTACTTATGAAATATAAGTGCAACACAAAGTGCTAAAATACAGTGCAGTTCAAGGCATAATACAGTTCATTTCAAAGCATAATACGTTTTACAAATTCCAATTTACACTAGTGTATACAATGTATGAGGTCTTACATCCTGGATTGTAAAAGCTAAGTGCCGACAAGATGTTATGTCACAGTCAACGGCCAATCTTGTGTGAAGTGCAGTGTCAAGCAATTTGTGCTTGATCTGCTTTAGTTTATATAGGTATTTATAGACTGGAAAAGCAATGGTGCGAGATTAGTTGTCCCAGGTGTGTTAGAGCGCTAGAGACTTAAGCATCCCATTTTGCACTAACAGCACGTCTGGGCAGTAACAACTAGTTGATTAAAATCCATAACGTTGATTATTAAAAATCGTTGGCAATGAATTTCATTGTTGATTAGTTGGGTCTACCTGGGGCATCGCTTAAAAAAAAAAAAAAAATCTTTTAAAGAAAGCGGAGGCTACAGCTACATCCATGGAAAATCATGTCAAAGAAGACCATTGCAAAATGTACAAAGCTGAACTCATGGTGTGTGAAGGAGCCATGATGATATTGGATGAAGACGCTCCGCACGGTACAGGCCATTGCACACTGGATCTGACGCGTAATTTGACCTTCATCCTAAAAGTTCCACAAGTACACAGCCTTTCCCTTTTCTTGAAATGGTGTGCATCTCACAAGCTACATCTGTTCCTTTACCTCCTCAACTACAATATTAGTATTATTAATATACATTTTATTTTTAACACACTTGTTATAACCCACATGCTACAAGTCAAGCAAGAGTCAAACCAGACACGGTAAAAAGACAGCAGTACAGTATACAGAAAAAAACTAAGTAATCAAAGTGCGTTGCACAGCCCCGGCGCAGTGCTGCAGAAGACTCGGACTATGGGATCAAATTAGTGCCATAAATATTTAATTATAAATATGTCATGTATGAAAACTAATTTTGAGTTTCATTTTATTTTGCAGCAGGGCTGCTGCAGAAATGATGAGCTTTTAAATAATTTGTATTTGTACAAAAATGTAAATTAAATGTATCACACAAACTACACCTCACCATAAAGACAAAAGCAGAGTGTTTGTTTCATCGTTAAACTATTTATTTGAAAGTGCAAACCTCTGTAAATAATGTAACTCACGTTTTTGTTGTTTATCTGTGCTTAACCACTTTCTAAAATTCTAGCTACATCAGACAGTCGGTACAACTCAAGCCCAGCTCCTCCGCCATAGCTTGCCATATGTTGTCAGTCTATATTTATTTGCTCCGTTGTCTAGTTCCCATTGTTAGACTCACAGATAAACTTTTCCAACAATCTAAACGTTTTCCTCTTGTGTTTCATTGGTCAATATCATTTTTAACGTGCATAAAATCAGATTGAATCAAACTAGTTTCACGGTGTGAAAGGTGGGAAGGGAATATGCGCACACTTTGTTTTTAGCTTTTCAAGCATGTAAAGATAGGATGCATCATCGGATCCAGTGTGCATGTAAATGTAAATATTGTGCTACTATGCATACTTGTATTGTCTTGTTTAAAAATAAAAATCATTCTACCACCATAGTCCAGTATTGGACTGCTGTTGGAGCTATTTGATGTAGAAAAGCCTGTAAATACTGAATTGTTAATTATTTTTCAAAACAGTGTAGCACATTTCAAACTGAAGAGTAAAATAGCTTTGTTTTTTGAGAACAATGAAATTAAAACACCTGTTGCTATGTGCACTTTATTACCCTTTATTTTTATAACTGCAATATCAAGGTGTTTTAAATACCATTGTGCTAATAAGTAAAAACAAAACTTTTTTTTTTTTTAAATAAAACACTTGCATTTAATGCTGGATTTTTTAAAATCCAATTAATCGAAGTAGTAATCGACAGATTAATCTATCTAGTTGTTTGTTCCAGCCCTACTTAGTTTTGCAGGTTGTTCTTGTTCATCTTTAGTTTATATCAATGTTAATGGTCTGGAAAAAAATTGGGATGATAGTGGAATGAGAAATATGTCTGTAAAGGAATACTTGCACAGATTTAAAAGCATTGCAGTGTTGCATGTGGGTGTGGCCAGTAGGCTGAGTCATGTGACGGGTAACTGTGTTCCGCAGTAACGTAACTCAGGGATTTATTTAGTTTTTCAGTCATGTGTATAGGAATGAATGTTTAAATTGTTAAAATTGGAAATCTTTCCTTATTCCATTGTAAGTGTCCTCTTGAAAATGAACGCTGCAGAAAAATCTTCGTAGCTATCAATATTTTCTAAAATTAGTGCCAGATTATTCTTGTCTACTTTCTCACTCGAACCTGCCTACCTCTGCTACTGCTGATGTGAAATGATTATTTTAACTATGCTTGTCTGTTTCAGCCTTGCCTTTGGTTCAAGTGGATGAAAAGGGGGAGAAGGTCAGACCAAACCAGAATCGCTGCATTGTCATCCTTAGAGAGGTTCCTGAGTCGACTCCAATGGAGGCAAGTTCATTTTGACAGTTTCTCAATGCATTTTTTTTTTTTTTTTTTATCAGGGCTGGTTGGTGTGCTTGTAACTACTGAATGTCTAATTACCAATGACCAATTAAGTTAATTCACAATGTCTAGATCAGCTTTCTACAGCCATGTCTAAGTTGTGAAAGCTGACATGATAGCAGTATGCAGAGGTGACTGGGATAAGGCCTGAGGGTTCGAAACCGGATGCTGCACAGTGATGCAAGGCAAGAACTCCTCCAATACTCTTCACCCTGGAAGAATGTCTTGTGGGGTCATTTTCTCCTTTAACATCTTTTCCCCCTGAATTCATAATTAACGGTCCGGAACCAGCACCAACCCAGGTAGAGCGTGACCAAAGTAGTGCGCAACTTCCTTCAGTGTCCATCGAGCTCACCATGCTTATTGGAAATGGTGTCTGAGAGCGCATACCCAGCCCGCTTGACACAGACAACTGATGCAAAGGGGGCTGTTATGATAGCTAAACACTTGTACATTTTAACTGCTCAAAATTACATTTTTTAAGTACTTTGTTAGGGAGGTCAAATGTGTTTTAAAATTAAAAAATAAACCTGCAGACCTGCTTAACTTAGAAATGTACATAAAAAAAAACTGAGCCTTTAACCCTGAAAAAAGATGGCTTTCACTAACCAAATACATCACTTTTTTTCATCCCCGCCGCCATCTTGGATTTTCTTTACCTAGCGTCATTAAAAAGACATTTTAAAACTTAAAGTGTACACAAAATTAACCACTGTAAGACATTCATCTGATGTTTGGATGGTTTGCTTGATACATCTTTATCGGTTTGTGTGATCTACACCCAAACACATTGTCAAATGGTGAGAATCCAGAAGTTTGGATAATATTCAGTTGTGGGCCGACACCTGGCAGATGAAATTCAATGTGGCCAAGTGCAAGGTATTACATACATGTAACAAAAATGTCCACTATAATTACACTATGGGAGGAATAGAACTAGATGAAGCAATGCATGAGAAAGATCTAGAAGTCTATGTGGACTCCTCACTTTCTCCATCCAAACAATGTGGGGAAGCAATAAAAAAGGCAAACACAATGTTAGGGTATATTGTCCAAAGTGTCGAATTGAGAACAAGGGCAGTGATGTTCAGACTGTACAATGCACTAGTTAGACCTCATCTGGATACTGTGGACAGTTCTGGGCTCCACACTTCAAGAAAGATGTCGCTGCTCTAGAGGCAGTTCAGAGGAGAGCAACCAGACTTATTCCAGGTCTGAAGGGAATGTCCTACTGAGAGACTGAGGAACTGAACCTTTTCACCCTGGAACAGAGGAGACTACGTGGGGACTTGATTAAAGTCTTCAAAATCATGAAAGGCATCGACCACATCAACCAGAGGAGCTTTTCCAGATCTGCAGGGATACATGCACCCAGGGACACAAATGCAAATTGGGCTTCAAGGCATTCAAGACGGAAAACAGGAGACACTTCTTCACACAGAGAGTCGTCACAATCTGGAACAAACTCCCCAGCGATGTGACTGAAGCTGAAAATTTGGGGACATTTAAAAATAGACTGGAAAGGATCCTTGGATCACTTAGTTATTAATGCACACCTAACGAGCATGATGGGTCGAATGGCCTCCTCTCGTTTGTACATGAAAATAAATAATATATTAAATAAAAGTGTTTGTAAGGAAAGTTTATTGATTTCAGCAACACATTTTATTTTCAACAATGAGTCATCTACAAAGCTTTATTGTTTCGTGCATTTAATTATTATCCTATTAATCAAATTGAAAGCAGCGTCACCACATGATCCTGCTATTGCACTTCAGACAGATTGATATTTTCAGTTTGTCATGTTTTTGAAAGTTTATTGATTTCTGCTTTAAACAGGTCAATTAAATATACATTTCAAAATTTTGTCCTACAATTATACTGTTGCCTATAAATGCAAACACTGAATCCAGTTTGTAACTCAATAAATTATATTCCCAAATCTATGGTACCACTTCACTGTTTTACTGTATATATTCTAAATATACAAATCCAGGCAATACGATTTGTAATACTGCAAAAAATACATACTGCGTATGAGAAATTCCGGAGGTCATTGTATTTGTAAGCAAATATATGAGCTCTTCCAAACTATTTAGATTAATACTTTATCGCACAACAGGAATTGGGGTGCAGAGTTGCTAACTGATCGGGTGTTTTTCAGCTTCCGTGTGCCAATTTTGAAATCCCTTGTTTTTGTATTTTCGTATGGAAATGCAAAAATGCGATTTGCTTATACGATTTCTATTATCATAAGAACATAAGAAAGTTTATGACCGAGAGGCCATTCGACCCATCGTCCTCGTTTGGTGTCCATTAATATCTAAGTGATCCAAGGATCCTATCCAGTCTATTTTTAAATGTTCCCAAATTGTGGCTTCATCCACATTGCTGGGGAGTTTGGTCAGATTGTTGTTCATGTGAATTCTCTGAGAATATAGCAGCCAGCTCCCCATCATCTAACTTCAAATGCCGCATGTCTAACAATGCGAATGTCATGAAACCTGGTCAAATCGGTAATTAACAAGCATTGAAGTGAAGTGCCAATTACAACTCTGATCTACAACTCAATTACGAGAAACTCTGATACAATGTTCCACCTTGAGACCATAAAATGTGTATGTTATAACCGAGCTATGTAATTGCCAGGCATGTACTGTACCTGCACAACATCCCCCAAATTAGAAAAAGTACTGTAAAAACGAGTACCGATTTGATTCATGTACATATAAAATGTATGTCAACTACAATAAATGTTTATTGCATTAGACACATTTACTTCATGTACCTACAGTGCTACACAATACGGTATTTTTTATGTACATTATTAAGTGTGTTAAGCTAAATCAAATACAAAAAACACTTATTCAAAATGATCGAGCTAGTGAAGTGCTCTTACTATTGCTTTTTATATTTGTAAATTGACAATCTGTGAGCAAAAGTGGAACCTACATATTTATAATATTTTTTGGGATGAATATGTGCCTTGCTTCATTTAGCATCTTATTCTGCAGCAGACTCCCATTAGCAGACTGGAGCTGCACTTGCTCTCCAGACCACAATAGAATAAGGTTGTGGGTTCAAGGTGGGGGGAGGTTGGCAGTGGATGCAGGTGGGTGGGTGGGACGGTTCTATCTGTCCATAGTTTTTATATTTTTCTGTATTTTTTTGTTGGCATGTTTGCTTAATAACTTAATTACAACAACAAAATAAATATAAATATGATGTTTATCCTCTGTATAAACTTTAATATCCCTAATTTATAATTGGTACCCATTTGCACTAACCTGACTTTGGGCACTCCAGCCAAAAAAGGTTTGCCATCCCTGGCCTATATTGTTAATATACACATCATAGTATATTTGCATAGAACTACAGTAGCTTTACTGGATATTTTGTAAGTTAATTTAGCAAAACTTACTGTACCCCACACACGTTTGCAATTAGACAAAACAGTTGCAAACAAGTGCAATGCATTGCACTTATACTGCAAAAATGCTACTGTAATTAATGAATTACTGTATAGATACAACAAAACCCCAAAACAATAACATACTAAATACGTGTATACAGCAATAAACTCCATACTGTGCACTTTAACATACAAACTGCATGTTCTACGTTACTTGTTTAGGAAATCTTACATAGATGTCCGCTGCAGGACTCCTGCTGTTTAAACTTAGCTTTTCAGGTTTAACCATGAACTGATCTCCACTTGGCTGGCTCATCACAAAACATTTAATAACACCAGCCCTTGTGCTTACGGGAGACCCCAGTCCACTAAACAATTGAGCCTGGTTTCATCCCTATTTATTTCACTGATAATGTAGTTTATCCTTGAACGAGAGAGACTCATTTAATGCTTGCCATGTTACTACAGAACTGCAAATAAGAGCAAACAAGTTTTACTGTAGTGGGTTGGTTTACTTCAGATTTGATTAAGTAAACGCCTAGAATGAAATTAATAACTTGAAGTTTTTAAACCTGTATCTTTGAGTGCAACCTACATGTGCAATTAATCTTAAAGATGGTGTGTGTAGCGGGGTATTAATAATCATAGTGTTCAAATAGTGGTGATCTATTGTATTATATTACAATACCTAGTCATATTTATTTGGCAGTGAAAACCAGCTATTATAATCAATATCGAAAGGCGATCCTTGCTATAGCCCCGCCGCTCCTTTCTGCGGAATGCTGAGTCTCGCGTGCCAGACATTCGCTTTCCACTCAATATGACGCTTGAGATTCTAAAAAGACATTAAAAAAAAAGACGCGTTTTCTACTTTTTTGCTGATAACTTAAAAAGCCTGATGAGTTCGGCTTAGGTCTCTTTAAAAATGTAATTTAGACAGATACAGGTACCACTTGTATCAGTGGCAAAGTGGAGCTTTTTGGTTTAGGCTAGCTGCACTTCTGCTAAAGTAAACAACTTCCTGACGTCAGATGCAAGAGCTCCAGCAACCTCAGCTACCTGAGGCTGTAACCTATCAGATCCACCCATCACTATATGTCAGGGGTGAACGCCCTACCAGGCTTGGGCCATTTTATTAAGGGACGAGACAAAAATTACGCTGCCGCCCTCTTGCTGTGTGGAGGCGCTGCTGCAAGGATGAAAACGAAGAACGTTCGACCACTCTAACTTTGCACAGTTAAGAACTGTAAGGTACATTCCAGCTAGTGGGAAATATCCTCAGTGCAGTGCAGGATTGAGTTCCTGTTGTGATAAAGAATTTGCTGGTTTCTCTTCTTGCAGGAAGTGGAAGCTCTCTTCAAAGGGGAGAATTTACCCAAGTTCATCCACTGTGAGTTTGCCTACAACGACAACTGGTTCATCACATTTGAGTCCGAAGCAGATGCACAGCAGGTAACATTTGAGTTGTCTTGAGTTGTGGTGGGAACTTTAACTATCTTTTTTTTATTAGCATCAGCCAGAGTTCGGTAAACCACCAGTTTAATATCTTAATTTAAAACCCCAAAAATACACACACATGGGAGAAAAGCTGAAAAGGGCTTGCCAAGTCGGATTAAACTCATTTTCAACCCATGTAGAGTATTTGATTGGGAGGGGCAATTGGGGCCGGCACTGCATGCTTTTTGGAATAAAATACTTAAAAGAACAGTCTGTAATAAAATAAGTGTAACAGATTTGTGCTTTCAGTTTTGTTTGTGGATGTTTCAATCCAATAACTAAGTAATAAGTTCACTATTAGTTTTAAAAATCTTAAATGATCATATCAAAATGTTGGAGCCCAAAAAAGCATCCTATCATAAACATACTAAATAATTTTACCAACCTAAAATAGCCTACAATTGTATAAAAAAAGGTGACTATGATAGGGAAAAAAAATATCCAAAATGTAGTTTAGCTTTATGCAGGTGATACTCGCAGGGCACAGCTTGATATTGAAGAAAAAAAATGCAAATTTTCCCGCCACACAAAAATAAATGTAAAACCTGTAATGTCATTAAAATATGTATAATTAATAGTCATTTAAAACATAGGCTTAGACATGCAACACTTAAATCCCCCAGCCTCCATGCATCTTCACTACTGCCCCCTAAGTCATGTACACTACCAGTCAAAGGTTTTTGAACGCCTCAGTTGTTCCCATTTTTATTGAAATATACACAGTTTAATGTCTCTGTGTACTCTGAAATTAAAGCATAGAACAAATAAACAATTGCAGATAAAGAAATCATGGAATAGTTTTAACAAAATCCCCTTAAGCTGACAAACCCCTCTGGTACCCTTAAAAGGCACCAAATTTGTATGCATCTCTTTAATCCCATGTGTACTCTTCACTGTTGTTGTTTGCCAAGTGTTTGGTATCCCATGATAGCTGACCTTTCTAACGATGTGAAGCATTCTCTGTGAAAAAATTGGTTTTTAAACCCCCCCACTGGACTTGAACTGCTTAAATTTAAATTAAAACTGGAAAAATGGGGGTGTTCTAAAACTTTTGACAGGTAGCTTACCTCCGCTACTCACCCCCAAGCGAGCTGATAATATTGGATATTGCGATGTTTGCACGTCCATCACATCATCGGCAATGTGTAATTTTTAATATCGGCCAACACCTAGGCTGAATTTAAACCACAGCTTTGGAAGAACTAATCTTCTCTTGAAGAGTTTTTCATGGTGCTTTTTGGAGCTTTGTATTATTCAGTGGAAGTTCAATCATGTCTCCTGACAGGTGTACTAGATGATTTAAGAATCAGCTTCCCAGAAATCGATCTCCGCTAGCACAGAAATATATATATTTTTTTTCCCCAAGTGAAAATGTATTGAGCAATACTTCTTTAATATTTTTCAGGCCTATAGGTATCTTCGAGAAGAAGTGAAAACATTCCAAGGCAAGCCCATCAAGGTAAGTTTCTTAATGCTGTTCGTTTACCATGTTGCTGCACCACGGCACCACTCCTTCACTTTTAATGACACTCATCCCCTAAATGATTATTGCAATGTGCATTAACTTTTCCCCAGTAGCCACATACTGCTAGACTGTTACAAAGTCATTCTTGTTATATTTCTGTGTTTTAAGAGAATACGATGTATTGTTTATAATGGAAAATAAGACATGTACATATTCTTACCCGGTTTTATGAAGAAATATAAGCCATCGCATACAGGGTGCACACTGTGTGAGCTGGGGTATATTTTCATCTTGTAAAATGATCGGGTTGTGTGAAACACTTTCATAGTGTTGATCCTATTTGTTTGCAACCTCTGTATTAAAAGGTTGTGTTTAGAGTAGCGTGTGCATGCACATTATGGTCAATAACATCGGAAGCTTAGAAATGGAAGCGATTTGTATTGATTCTGTCATAAGTTAAATGTGAAATGTATGTCTACCCTTTTAATCCTTGCCATTAAGTAGTTCAGTCTATGTACCCCTTTTTTTGTTCCTGTTTACCTGTGCAGTCTGAGTCTTGCTGCCATAACATAACATTTTGAATTCCTGACATTTGCGCTCCAGTTGCCCCTTCAGTAATAAGGCACAGTGAGTTTACACTGTGATGTTTCACTAATGTCAGTGTGCTCTTGAGTGAGTGAGGGAGTAGGGCACAGCAAGCAGTCTTTCCACTGGGTACAGTGCATTGTTTGCTGTGTACACAGCTGAATAAAGTAGAAGCTGGAATTTCATCATCTGTCCCCATATTTAAAAAAAAAAAAAAGAGGTGTTGTGCTCACTTAGAATAATCTCCTTGTTTTGTAGCTAGTTAGCTACTTTTATTCATTTATTGATCACTGATTATCGTTCAATCTCTGACTGCCATTGATGGGTACTGAAATGCTTTTTCTGTTCTTTCTAACCATATATTTAAATCGTGATCATAGACTAAAATTTATTACTTCAATTAGCTATGTAATTCCATACATCAATTTTACATTTTTTTTTTTTTGTTTGTAGTCCCTGAGCCACACCTGAGATATATTTTGCTAAATTAGATGTTAGTTTCTTGTGCTAGTATGCCAATTTTTACATGCTTGCTTATTTTGCTTTGCAGTCTGCTGTTGTAGGGTAAAGTATCTGTAGTGGCTATTGGTCATCCGTCAAGAAAAGTCCCTTTGCCTGTCCTCAAACAATAGATGACAGACAAGTTACATTTTCAAGCGCAAACTACTAAAATATTACCAGAATCTTACTGAAATACTGTCTGGGTTTGTCTGATTTCAGTTTCAAAATAATTTGCTCTGTGTATGTTTTAATGTGTTTTTTATTTTTATTTTATTTAGGCAAGGATAAAAGCTAAGGCAATTGCTATAAATACTTTTTTGCCAAAGAACGGCTACAGACCACTGGATGTGCAACTTTACGCTCAACAACGCTACACAACATCATTTTACATACCTCCAGTGTACAGCCCCCAGCAACAGTTCCCGCTGTACAGCCTAATTACTCCACAGACCTGGTCTACGACGCACAGTTTTCTAGATCCGACGCTGGTGAGTGGGAAAGCCTTGGTAGGCCAGCTGTCTATTGGGGTATTACATATTATGCATGTTGAATGTTGATTATTGCAGTGCTGAGATCTTATAATGGGTGCTTCAAGATTTTGATTTTGTTTTGGCAGTGTGGCCAGGCAATGTAAAGCATACAAGTAGTACAGTAACTCCTCGGATCAAATTATAATGAACAATGCCTTCGGAAAATCAGTACTTTTTTTTCACAAATCCTTTCTTCATAGTACTAAACAACTCCATAGTAAGAAACGACTGAAATGACTAATAAATGTCACTGACATCCAAATGCTTTTGTCATGCATGTGAAAACTTACAAACCAGAGCATATAATGCAGTAAGGCTGGTTTGACTTAATCTTGGTCTTTTTCAAGACCTAAACATCTCAAAATGGGAGTCCTGATTTAGTATTCTTTTCCTTCTTGAGCTGTAGCTTGTTCTTTGAATCCTCTTTGTAAGCTTCTGTAATTGAGCGTGAATTTTCTTCTTAACAGGTAACGCCATTTCATAATACTGGATTTATCAATGGGTTTACATCGCCTAATTTCAAACCCGCTACATCTCCTTTGTCTGTGAGACAGTACCCTCCCAGGAATAGGTGAGTAGATTCCAAGCACCACACTTCCACACACTCATGTTTATTATTTATTCATATAAACTTGAACTCAACTATCCAATGTTACACTAACGTCACACTTCTGATCGTAGATTGAATTTGAGATGTTCATTTAAAAAAAAAAAAAAAAAATTCAGAAGTACATTTTTACAATTCTGTAATTCTGAAAGGTCCTTCAACAAACACATTTTTCTTTTTTATGTAACTAATGTTTGCTGTTGTGAATTTTTCCAGGATTAAACACTTCATCTGTTTTATAGGAATCACAGTAAACCTCATTTGCGACCAACTATACCTACTGCAGACAGAGGGTCCGCGCTCCTGGACAGTCCCACTATTTTTAATTTCCCCACCGAGCGCCTCCTGAACGGCGTGCGGAGCCCTCAGACCCGACCCCTGAGCCAGAACCGGACGCGGCTCCAGGGCGGTGTGAGCTACCCCAAGAGGGACGTGGGAACGGGCCGCGTGGAGCCCATCAGCGCTGACTGTTCCGCCAGCATGGGCCGGGGCAGGTAAGGACCGCTTATTATGCTCACGTGACTTTTGATCTTTGGAGAGAAAGAAGGAGGCGACTTGATAGCTCAGTTGGTCCTCAGGAGTTTAGTGTGGGTTTTATTTTTTATTTTATTATTTTTGTTTTAAATTCCACCTCTTGGACTTAATGACTTAATTGGAGTAGTTGCTAGGATATTAAGTCAAAGGGCATGTGCATGCCAGTTCTTGATGGGGAAAAGTACCCTGTGAGATGCAGGAAGCCAGCCCCACTCCGGACTGAGTTTTGCCTGCCACCTGTTGGAAATCTCCTGCTGTCTCACTTGATCGAGGAACCCTTGGTCCTGCTGGAGCCAACGGCCAAGTCAAAAGTGGTAATATCTGTGGCATGCAACTGTAATGTAGTTTTTAATGTACAAGACAACTTGCTAGTTAGGTAAAGTAGCTGTTTTGTCATCTTTTCATAAAAACACACACACAAAAAAAACTGAAAAAGGTATTCCCTGCTAGGCTATTGAGAGGTGCCCATAACAAGTTCAGTTTCACGTTGATCTCAGTTTATAAAGGTACAATATACAAGTTTAGGTCTTGCAATTCAAAAAAATTACAATAGCAACATTTGTATAAAATATCTAACTCATCCCCCCTTTTTTGTATTAAAGGAAAAATGTATATGGTTATAGGAAGAAAAGGGAGGACAAGTTTACGGTAAGAATGTTACATCAATTTTTATTTTGCACTGATCTATTTACAGACCACCTTGTCAGCAGCAGATCATATTTGATACAGTTGTGCAGTCATTTATAGAAAACTTCCTCACCCTAACAAATACTGTACCTACACCGTTATTTTAATTCCCCCCCCCAACTGTATCCACATCCTTGCAGACCTTCCATCATTTAACCCGATGTACCAGAGACCAAAAATCTGTGCGTTTCCTGTGCTGGTTTTAGGATAACATCTAATGCAGTGGTTCTTAATCCTGGTCCTGGAGAACCCCCTACCCTGCTGATTTTTGTTCCAACAGATCTTTGAATTACTTAATTGAACCCTTAATTATTTGCTTACATTTTACTTTTTAAATTGTTTAACTGATAAAAAATTGGTGCCTTAACAAGTTCCTTTTTAACAATTTTATACTTAAAACCTACTGTTTAAAATAATTAAAAGGCTCTGATTTAGGAAATTAAGATAAATTAAGGGTTCAATTAAGTAATTGAGAACAAAAACCAGCAGGGTCCTCCAGGATCACTAATGAGAACCACTGGTCTGATGTGGCTCCCAACTGGAGGATATTTGCACAGTCATAGGTTTGGTTGATTTTACTGATTCACCTTGCTGATTGGGTCACATCCCCTGGCTATGAGATGTTGATGATCATTGATGATGGCATCCTTAATCACAGAATACTAACTGTCCCTGACTGTACCCTGTACAGAGAGCCCCAACACAGTCCCCACCTCCTCAGAAGCCTCCTTCTCCGAGCTTCGAGCTGGGTCTCTCCAGCTTTCCCCCATTGCCTGGGGCCGCAGGACACCTAAAGGCTGAAGAAGTGTTTGAAAACACACTGTCCAGCATTATAATAGGAACTCCAAAGGACAAGGTAAGACTACTGTAGAGTGTAAGCAATCTGGCCATTCACAGTGTGATTAGGAAAACAACATACTATCTCCTAACATTAAGAAAATTAGAACCCTCTGTTTTCCCCCTCTCCCTTCCCTCTCCCCCATTCTTAATTGAATTAGTTAATAGACCCTGTTTGATTGGAATTTCTATTGGGTAATGAAATGTACACGGTGCTCTGTGTTGTAATTATCTGTATGCTGTGAAGAGCTCAGCCTATCTGGCGTGGATTTAAAAACAGATTGGACAATTCCCATTCTGTCTTCCACTTTATTAATGTTTTGCTTATGGGCTAGTGGAGGCCATTTGGCTTGTCCAGCTTTCAGTACTTTAATTAGTCCCTGGATGTCATCCAGCCACTGCTTTAAGGATCCCTTAGATTCCACTTTTAACAATGTGGCTCTAGTAGTTCTGAAATTGTAGTCACCACTGTAGGGAACAACCAGATGAGGCATCAGCCTCTGCCATTTTTAACGACCCAGGGCTCTTTTCATAAAGAATTATGATTTTCTATGGAGCTACTTGCGAGCTTGCAGAGCCATGAGATGCGTGCATTTTGTAAAGCACGTCACAAGTACTGTCGCATATGTTTTTGGGATCTGCGTGGGGGAAATCAGTGCTCAGCAATTAATGCAAGTACAATGGCAGTAACTTTCAAAAAAAAAAAAAAAAAAAAAAAAAAAAAGAATGCTACAATAGAACTTGTCAACATAAAGCTGTCTAAAAATTATTATAAATATTCTATTGAAAGATCAACCAATCCAATTTAATTTGCATATGTATCCAGGCACATTACGCAGAGCAACTGAGCTACCAAAATAATGTAAATAAATGGCATGTGTACAGAAATTAGTCTACAGACACGCATCACACAAAGCATAACAAAATATATATATTTAAAACCTGAATAGAAGAAAAATGTATTGTACCACAGGTACATGAAGTAGCACCCCTGCTGGAGAGTGTGGATTGAGCACGGGAGTGCAGGACTTTGCACCCCTGCTTGTCTCCAACAGTCACATAGTTTTACACCAGTAAAGTAAATAAAATAAATTAATCAAATAACTTAATTGGCTAAATTCAAACCTAACTTCTCACCGACAGTGTTCTTACAGAGAACATGGGGTTGTGTATCCAACCCTTGGCAATGTTGGAAAAGTACTTTGTTACGGCAGAACACAACATCACAAAACATATTGAACAGGATATTTTAAGGTCTAAAATACATTGTTCAAAAATGTTCTCTCTGCAATGGGTACTTTACTATTAACTCCGCATCGGAACGTGTCAAGAAGGTTTGTATGGTCTTTAAATATTAATTGCTCTGCCAAAACACAAACAAGCTATTCGGATGAGTGCCAATCCATTGCATAATGCAGGATTTGCGATTTTGAATCTACCACTTGCGGTTGCTCCCTAGCAGTCACAGGTTTCAGTGGGAGAACTGCGATGTCGCAGGCTTGAAAAAGTTTTATGAAATGCAATTTGAGATCTGCGAGAGGCTTGCGACGGTGATTTCCTTGCAAATCCTTTTTATGAAACTGAGCTCTGGTCCATTTTTGCCTTATGGTCACAGTCACACATTCTTGGTCAAAGTAGCTTAACCTGGTTGTGTTGTGGTCAAAACGTGAAAACACACGCCTATTGTGATTGGTTTCGCCAGTTAGTTAATGTACTGTGCATCCAACACATGGTTGTGATGTGTTTTTTTCTTTTTCCTTTTGAATGGGGCGGAAAATCCCTAAAGTGAATCCGATTAAAACCTGGAATTAATCACATTTGCCCCACTTCTCCCATCTGCCCGCTGAGTTCCTGGAGTACACGCATCTTACTACTGACTGTTCTTGTTCACCAGCTGGATATACATTTTTTTGGATCGACTAATGGAAAGTGTGCTTGATACTATTAAGGTTGAATGACTTCTACCTCAGGACACACTTTCTTGCCCAAGGTGGGAGGTAGTGCTGCTCTTTCACGCTTGGTCTGCTGGCATGAGGACTGATTTGAGGAACCAGTGAGCTAAGCAGTATGCTTTTAGTTTCTCCTCCCCGGGTGGCAAAAGAGCCATCCTCCCTGCACTCTGAACAGGTTGAGTCAGCAGACACCCAGTTGTTCCTCTTGTGGACACCTGCATTCTGCCATGGAATTTTGGGAGTCCTGTCTGAGAAGCTAGTTTTGCAGTTGCTTTCAAAGACTGTCCAGTGGCACTATGCCTTTGCTCCCTATGGATGTGTGACTCTTAATCAAGGTAGGCAATGAGCTACCTGTCCTTCGGTAAAATCTTGGTCTCGTGGTGGTTTTTCTTCAGTTCTTTTCAGGGTGAACTGGGCTCCGTCTGGATATTTTGTTCTGAAAAGCAGCTTTGCGAGACCGTCCTTTTGTTTTTTCTCTTTTCAGAATGTAAACATAGATGCCAGTACCAACACTACCCCTTCAGGAATCCCTAAAGAGCATACGCTGCCTCAGACTTCTCCACTGCCAGTGAGCTTTGAGGGACCTCCATCACCACCCCAGTCTCCAGAGTAAGCCTTTCCTGTCATCCGTTTGAAGCTTTGTAAAAGTGCCTAGTGCTCAGGGTTGGAGGATTTTAGGAGCTGGCTAGTAGCCTGAATTTATTACTAGCCAAACAAAAGTGATACTATCCCAAATTACTTAAAGTTATGTAAAGTAAATGCATATATTTACATTTGTTAAAGAAAGGTTTATTGATTAATTCATTTTTAAAATCCTTCAATTTAAATGTATGTACCAATTTGAAATGGCTTTGTTTTTGATATAGAACCGTGTGCTCTACCGCAGAACACCATATAACTTTCCTCAACATATCGTAGTCAATCCTCCCTTTGTTTTTACCAAGATGAAAGGAAATGCCTGGTCCCTTTTTTGCATCACAATCAGGTTGACTCATGTGGTGGGCAATACAAATATTTTGCTCCATGATATCAATACTAATTTTAGTGTCACAATACTCGGTACTGCCAGGATACCACCAGAAAAGAAACCTTAACCTAATACAACAAATTGAGTTACTGGTAATTTTGAAATACTTTCTCATATGAATATTTTGCACCATTTTCAATTAAAACAAATAAAACGTGTTACAATTTGTATTTTTTTTTCAGTCAACATGCCAGCTTTTTGTAGGTTGGAAAATAATTAACTTTATGCTGATAGCACATCAGTTCAGAAAGCAAAATGCACATTTTGCAATTACGTGACCTACTAATTTAAAGTGCAAAATAAGTGCAAATTAAAAATGAAGGGTCTAGTCTCCATAGTTTACACACTCCATTTGAAAGCTACACTTACAAACTTACAAACAAGTTGATATAATTTCTATCATTAGTGTTTAAGGTTTCCCTTCCAAAAATATAACAAAAAATAGTAGTGAAACACAAGCAAGTTCCCCCCATTTTTATGGTTTAAGATGGCTGCGTCCGAGACTTGGGCATGATCTGAACTTGTAATGCATTTCTGCATTTTCTTTATTTTCGTTCAGTACTTTCCTTTGCTTTCCAATGCATACTTTTTCAGTTATACTTAACCCAAACACTAATTCTGCAGTGCTGCTGTCCTGCAACTCCTAGCAGTGCTATCACTGAACACTGTGTTCTTGTGCTGTGTGCTGCAGGTACATTTATTAACATGCTCAGAGTTAAACTACAGAAAATTGCATTAGTGTTTTAATGTAAGAACATAAGAAAGTTTACAAACGAGAGGAGGCCATTCAACCCATCGTGCTCGTTTGGTGTCCATTAATATCTAAGTGATCCAAGGATCCTATCCAGTCTATTTTTAAATGTTCCTGAAACTTTCAGCTTCTACCACATTGCTGGGGAGTTTGTTCCAGATTATGACAACTCTCTGTGTAAAGAAGTGTCTCCGCTTTTCCGTTTTCAATGCCTTTGAAGCCCAGTTTCCATTTGTGTCCCCGGGTCCGTGTGTCCCTGCTGATCTGGAAAAGCTCCTCTGGTTTGATGTGGTCAATGCCTTTCATGAATTTGAAGACTTGAATCAAGTCCCCAAGTAGTCTCCTCTGTTCCAGGGTGAAAAGGTTCAGTTCCTCAGTCTCTCAGTAGGACATTCCCTTCAGACCTGGAATAAGTCTGGTTGCTCTCCTCTGAACTGCCTCTAGAACAGCGATATCTTTCTTGAAGTGTGGAGCCCAGAACTGTACACAGTATCCAGATGAGCTCTAACTAGTGCATTGTACAGTCTGAACATCACTGCCCTTGTTCTCAATTCTACACTTTTGACAATATACCCTAACATTGTGTTTGCCTTTTTTATTGCTTCCCCACATTGTTTGGATGGAGAAAGTGAGGAATCCACATAGACTTCTAGATCTTTCTCATGCGTTACTTCATCTAGATCTATTCCTCCCATAGTGTAATTATAGTGGACATTTTTGTTACCTGCATGTATTACTTTGCACTTGTCCACATTGAATATCATCTGCCAGGTGTCGGCCCACAACTGAATATTATCCAAGTCCCTTTGAATAGCCTGTGCTGCCAAGCCAAGCCATGGCTGCTGAGCCATGTATTTTTGTGTCATCTGCAAATTTGACAAGTTTGCTAACTATTGGTGTGGAACCTTATCAAAAGCTTTTTTGAAATCTAAGTATATCATATCATAAGCTTTCACCTGATCTACAGCTGCAGTTGCATGTGTACATCTTGTCCTTGCTGTTGCTGTTCTTTCAATAAAGCGGGGTTGTTTGCCACATTAAATTGTCTTGTTCCTAGATCCCACTAGTGGTACAATATGTAATCTAAATAACATAATTCAGTAGCATAATGTATCCCAATAAAATCAATGGAAATAATGTTTTGGTTATTTAAATAAAGGAGAGCACTACATGATTTTACAAACCTGCCATTTGACTTCTGCAAACAGCTCCAAATGTTGATTTGATAAATGTTGAAACAAATTGGGTGTATAGAGCTCCAGCAGTCGCGTGACCTAGAAGCACCACCGATATAGCAGGATTTGACAAACACCAGCAATATTTTGCTGATTTTCAGCCATGGAATTACACAGTTCACCTTGATCAGACAGATATAATTAGATATGTCTAAGCTACAGAGACTCTCTTACTTATCCATGTAATGCACCCAGAATGAATGTTAGAAAAGGTGCTTGCTGCCACAATGTTTGTGTATACGTTTCATTCTTTGGCACACTAAACATAATTCTTCTACCCATTTGAGTTATTTATAATATCTTTCTGATATTTTGCTGCTGTAGACTTGCAAAAAAAGTTGCCAGTGGACAGTTAAAAATGAATTTAACCATGCTTGAGATCTCTATTGTAACAGAGAAACCATATTTGTTGTAACACAAGACCATCACAACAAACATAAAATAAGCACACAAACAAAAACCTTTTCATTGTTAATCGATTTTACTCAAAATAGCAAGACACAAGGCCAGTGAAAACCGCCTTAAATTATCTTAGTCAATCTTTTTTCACAGCAAAGTCTCTCTAAAGACGTGGAAGTTATCAGTTAGTTATATTCAGTCTAAATTTGGTTAGAAAAATAAATCAGCCATTTTAGTGAAGAAAAATACTCTAAATACTTCTAAAACATCTGCAACTTTGTGATCAAATTATTAATTACATGAAAATGGTAAAGATTTCACTGTTGTTTAGGGCTGTCACGATTCATTGAGTAACTCGAGTAATTTGATTTAAAAAAATTAGAATTTACTGCCTCAAGGCTTACTACTCCGTGTCCATACTACAGCCGTCTCGCACACATCACAGCACTTGGTATAGTGCAGCAAATTACTTAATTTTACATAAATATAATCATGAAACCTATATATCACAAGAAACGTAAGACATTAAAGTTTTTCATTCTTTCTATAATTTGTTTATTTTTGGAATGAATACAGAAATGTGCATTAGCAAAGAAACCTAAGTTATACAGACACCAATTTAATTCTCAAAACAATGTTTTTAAAGTTAACCCGATTTATAAACTTAAAAAATCATACATATACACGAATCAACAGAAATAAGAAACCACAGATGTTTGAAAATAACTGTTCGAGATATCAGTTTTGCAAGGAGCACACCTGTATAGAAGCTCGACGGAATAACACGGCAAAACAACAAAAAGAAAAGTAACGAAATCGTCCGATTATATTATTATAGGGGTTATTCCAGCTATTGGATTTGTTTTTATGTAAATTAAGTCCCTGGTAGACATGTTTGCGAAATGAGATTTTGTCAACTTTAATAAAACTGTTAAATAAATAAATGCATCTTGTGATGTACTTATTATTTTTTTTCTTGTTATTATCAGTAATATTTAATCATAAAAATAATAATAAATGTTCATTGCATTCGTTGTAAAAAGATGTGTTCTTTGCTGAGAAATCAGCCGGTTGTGTTAGTGCTGTGTTTATTACATCTCGGAATACTTCTTCTGTGTATTTCTTAATCTTAGCAGTTTTCTTGTGTGTCAATTATGTTGAGTTGAAAAGGGGATTCTGACATTCAGGTTGACCAGCTGAAATAAACTAGGAACATTTTAATCTGTACCTTCACCCCCTCGCATTTTTCTTGTGATAAACTTCTGCCTCCCCCTCTTCCAAATCACTGTTATAAATGTCTACAATACTGAACAATGTGCCCAAATATAAAAGTTTACAATACAAAACAAATTGCTTAATTCAGTTTTATCAGTCTTGGAAGCAGCAATATGTCAAAACATCCTTCATTTGACTCATTTAAAAGCCCTCTTATTTAGTGATCACTTCCAGCGCGCCAAGAACCATGAATCATGGCAGGATAGTCTCCCGGTGGTACCGTACTCCTGGCAGGTTACAATATAAGAACCGCTACCTTTGGTGTGTATGATATATAGATCACATTCTGCTTATCGACTTGATTTAAGAACTCGCCCATTGCCATATGTGGTTCAATGACAGTTTGGAGAAAGCTTAAATTAAGGTGGACTTGTGTCATTGAACTTAGTTCAGCATGAAACAGAATACAAAAAGACACAACAGTCTAGCAAATCTCACAGCATTGTGATACAAGTAAATCACAGAGGAAAAAACATATTTGTTTTTATTGACTAAATGCTGCCTGCCAGGTGCATATACTACCCTAGACAGAGTCATGGAAGTCAAATCCTTTGGATGTGAAGTGTTCTTCAAATACTTCTATGATTATGTTCGCCCCTCTTTATGAAGGAATGGCCTTCTAAATCACAGATTCCAGTTCAATGCAGTCAAGCTGGCCTGTTCTTGATCTTCTCCACCTGTGAAGGTTAGCTCTTTGAAGTGGTTGATGAGATCATGATCGAGTCTGAACTGAGAGTAAGGCAGGGTTGCTCAGTAGAGGAGTTGATACTCTCACCTTGATGAATCAGGGTAAACGCAATCGTAAATCTGTTTGAAGAGAGGCTTTTAAATCCAAAATACTGAATATACTCATGTACTGAAATACCTCAATTTGTTTCATTCATTTTTGTAATGAACTCAGGCTTTGATTATTTAAAGTTTTTGAGGAGGATTTTAAGTTGGACACACTTTTCATGCACACAAGTTATTTTTCACTTATTTTGCTAGTAAAAGGCTGCAGTAATTATTGAGCTTGCTTTTCTGATCCCTATCACATGGTCAAGTCATGTGCTGGTGATGTCATCGCCCCTGTTTAGGAGGAGGATAACTGAACATCAGTATGCCTCCTTTGTAGCTCAAGTTAATCCTCCTCATCTCTCTGCACAGCCCTTCTTATTTCTTCCCATTTGTTCTACAGCGAGTTACACATCCAGGAAGTGAAGCAAAGAGAGACGCAGACTCCACTTGAACGGCTGACTGGGACACTGACCACTGCGAGTAAATCCATACAAGTGAATGGTGCAGCTACAGTAAGTGCATGTCTTGTGTTTCAAAAATACTTTTATACTAGAGCCGCTAAGGTTGTGTTCCAACTGGATTTAACACAGAGTACTGTGTAGTCGTCACCACCTTTGTTTGGACGGTTCGGTCAAATAATCCTGGAAGCTAGAGGTAGTTATGGAGAAAGGGGAGAGAGAGAATAAGTCTCATTTAATAAGCAAATAGATAAAAACTGGGTACATGATGTGCTTTTTAGGCAATATAATACAATCACAGTATCAAAAAGCAATTCATAAAAAGTCAATATCCATTAAATAATTTAGTTAATTTCATAGTTAAATCATTCCTCATACATTGAACCGGTGGTTATAAACCAGTGGCAAATAACCTTCATAAGAATATCAAAATAAACAATACAATAAAACACACCAATGCCAGTAATATAACCATAATATATAATACCAAACAAGCAATACAATAAACAGTATAGATAAAAGAACCCCAATTCCAATACAACAATTCTAAATATAAAAAAACAATGCAAATGCTTCAGTATAAACCCAGAATTTACAACAAACCCAAAAATGGGTTAATTGGAATAATGTAATTGAATCCAGGACTGTTCAATCACTTTCTGCTATTACACAGATTAATTGATTAACAGCATTGTTTTTAGTCCTGTTCAGAAGTTATTTAAAACCCCCTTATCACCCACCCCTACTATGTTGGTACATTTGTGTTGTGCTTTTGTTTTGAATCATGTATTGAACTTAAATAAAAGGTTGACAGGTTTAATTCTGTGTAGTAACCTTGCTCCTTTTGCAGTCTGAGACACGATGACTCGGGGGTGGGGGGGGGGGCTTGTGTGATTCAGTTACTGATGACTTCCTCTTCCCAGATGGTATGAATTAATCTTGTTGTTTTTTTTCTTCTTTTAACAGGAGCTTCGGAAGCCCAGTTATGCGGAAATTTGCCAGAGGACATCAAGAGACGCTCCGACACTACAGCCTCCGAAAGACCTGAAGCCAGCCAGCCCCCTGGCCCCTGTCACTGAAGACAAGAAATCCCCCGATGGCACAGGGGAGAAAGTGGAGCCCAAATGCCGAGAGACATACCCGGGAAAGGTCATCCCAGGACGGCCCAGGGAAGTTAGGAGACCGCTGGGGAGGAGACCGTCCCCGCCCCCGCCCCTGCAGGGCACCGGAAAACGTCCCATTAAAGATCTCAACACCCCCCCCAAATCTCCCCAGTAAATGCTGCATGGGAACGGAGCTCACAATGGATCAGGGCTGTCCAGCGCTATTCCCAGAGTCACCAGTGACAGCAAAAAGGACATATTTGCTGGATTCAGGGCTTGCAGACAAAAGCACTTTTAGTGTGTAGAGCACATTCATGATTTTTATTTATTTTTTCTTTTTGTTTTTTTCGCCTTGATTTAGTGTTAATCTGACCTGTTAAAAGGACAGTGCAATTTATTATCTGCTCGCAAATGAGCAATGGCTGGCTTCCAGGAGCAGAGTGTTTTAGCCAGAGGAATAACTGCTTTTTAGTCAGTTACTTCTATTATACGTGGATGTGAGGATCAAAAATGTGAGGTGCAGGACATTGGATCAGATCTCGGGTGGAATAGTGCTGAGCTCACTTGATCTTCGTTTTACTTTTATTTCTCAGTTTGGTCTTCTGATGTAATTTGTAACGAGTGGCTCTTTGAACTAGCAGGTAATCGGTTTCCACACCGGTCTTTTCATTTTACATTGCTTTTTGCATTAGGGTGAGTAGAACTACTTTGGCTGACTTGATTTAAATATAGAATACTTTTTTTTTTCCCTCTTCTTAGTGGTTTTACAGCTCATTGAACAGCACTAGAGTATGTTTTGCCAACACAGCTGATTTTTTTTAATTTTAACACCAGTGTATGGGATTTCTGTTTTTATCATTATGAATATAATGATAAGATTGCTAGTAGAAACATCCTGTCCCTGAAGCCTGCAGTGCATGCTGGTTGTGTTCAGAGCGCCTTAATTAGTTCTCTCTTCCTGTTACACTGAAGAATGCGAGCAGCCATCTGTTGAGGCCCAGGTAACTAGTTCTGATCAATGCGAAGCCTGTGGTGCTGGTGTTGTTGGAGAGGTCGTAGTCAAGGCCAGTGGAAATCTGCATCATCCCTGCCCAAGAGACTGATAGGAGACTTATCCAGTGCAATTAGATGGATTTAGCAGGTTAATTTTTATTTATTTTTTTCTGCTCTGCCTGTGGGCGTTTCTTGACGATTTTTGTAAAAGTCTGTCGGCAAACTCTGATATTCAGGCACAGAGGCAGCAATAAGTACTGTGATGTTAGCATTTTGTTAACATTAAAGGGGCAGGAGAACATGCAATGTGTTCATTCTGTTAACTGGTTCAAAACCTTTTTTTTTTTTTCTTTTTCAGTTTTTTTCCTTTTAGATATGGTGCTAGAGATTGTATTGTAAACTTAATTTAAATTCTTACTGTAATATTTAGAAATACTGGATTCATTTGTATAATTTCCATCCCCAAAGTGAATGTTGCACTATTGGTATGTAATAAGGTGTTTAAAACCTTTTCTTTCTTTTTTTTATCTTAAAAGGGAACCTTAAGCTGAGAAACTATGTGGATTTTAATACCGGTTTTCTCATTGACAAGAAACAGTGCAGTTTCCTTTGGCTTCTCAAGAACCTAACCCTCCCAGCCCCCAATAGTGTGATAATTTGAGTTATTCCCTCTTGCTTTAACACTTGAATGACTAAGCAGTCAGTAAAAATGCATCAGATGTAGGTTATCATATTCATCTTCCCCACAAAACGAAACACGGAAAAAGTGAAAGTTTTCTTTGTATTCAAGCAGAGGCAGAATCCACAGAATAATGAATCTCAGACATTTTAACTACAGCTTTGACTTCCTGTGTAGCCCTGAAGTCAAACTTATTTATCAATTCCTACTGGTGTGGGTGTTTCCTTACTGTGGCAAAAAAACATATAGGATGGTGGCTAACACAGAGCAGTGTGCTGTATCAGTCCAGAAAGGTATTGGCTCCTCAAATTGCTTGGATCTAATTTCTGCTCAGTGTGATGCTCTTCAATACACTAATTCACTCAGACACTTCGGTTGCATGTGGCGGTGTGTAAAGATTTCAGTAGACAGCACAACATTTGAGTGAATCGTTTGTGGATAACTGATTTGTATTGAAGATATACCTGTGAAGATGCGTACACACATATATACTTTTTTTTTTTTTTTTCAGTTTATTTTTGAGTGAATTGATTTAGATACAGGGGAACCTCCTTCCCCCAAAAAACCTAAAGAATATGTAAAATGATTTAAAGCAGCCAGGTTTGCTTTCCAGTGTAGTTACCATCTGTAAATACAGCTCTGTAGGTGCCATGCAAGGTTTGCTTGTTTCTGACTTGCTGCACACTGTTGCAGGCGGCCGTGTGAATCGAGCTTGGTGCGTGTTGGCATTAAGGAAGGGATTCTGATATTCGGTACTTCGCTGCATCAAAACAAAGATTTGATCAATACCCTGCTGTCCACCCACATTCGCTCTAGTTACCTGTTTGGGGGCGTGGGGGACCCTGGCCTGATAGTTAGGACACATCTACTTGCAGTGCTCCCCAAACCCTTGGAATACCAGTGCTTCAGGACACCGCTCCAGATATAAGGTTTTTTTTTTGTTTATTTATTTTGGTTTAGTTTTGTTTAGTCTCTTTTCTATGATACTTTTAATTAGATTTCTCTTGGCTCTTGTCAGAACCTTAGCTTCCCCTTTGGTACTGTGAGATGGAAAAGAAAACCACAACCCAGAAACCCAGCTCTGGTCCGTGTGCCAAGTGCCCTTCTACAGATTTCTACAGATTTCTTCCCTTCTGAGTTGGCTCCGTCGCTGCCGTCTTCCTGGAACAAGGCCTCCTGGAGTGAAGTGTGAGACTAGGGATGCAGTCTCCCAAGAGCCACCATTGTTTGTGATGGACTCTCAATATTTGCTCTGTTAAGAAAATAATTTCAACAACAAAAAACCTATTGAAGATGAATTCTGAAGGACTAGAATGCACTAAGTTTGGCAGACTTTAATAATCCAGAGTAATTTTATTTTTATTTTTGCTATATATATTTCTCTTTCTCTGTGTGTGCTCTTTCTCTCTCCTCTCTGCCCTTCCTCTGTCCCTCTCCCCCTTCTCATGTGGTGTTCATAAAAAATAAGCACCATTTACACTTCTTTACAAACCAATGCTGTTTATTCCATGAAAGGTATTATTTAAACTATGCTTTTTTTATTTTAGAAAAAAAAACATACATGCGTACATCTGTATGTATGCATGTATTATATATATATATATATATATATATATATATATATGTGTGTGTGTGTATATATGTATGTGTGTGTATGTGTGTATGTATATATATATATATATATATATATATATATACACACACACACATATACATATATATACATCTATACATATACATACATATACACACACACACACATGTGTATATATATATATATATATGTGTGTGTATGTATACATATGGGTGTGTGTATATATATATATATATATATGTGTGTGTATGTATATGTATAGATGTATATGTGTGTACATATATATATATATATATATATACATATATACACACATACATATATACACACACGCACACCTATATGTATAATACATGCGTGTTTGTATATATATAATATAAATATTTCCATCCAGTGTTTGAAAACTTGAATTTTATTTAAACTTGAAAATGACTTTGCCTTAACTTTTATATAAAACAGCCTAGTGTTTATTGCTTTTCAAGTCCCCAAAGGGTTACCAAGAGTGGCACATAGGATTACTCTTATTATACCTACAGTCACTAGTCTTACTAGTAAGAAAAAAAAAAAAAAAAGTACAAGACTAGCAGCAAACTTGTTTTGTAATATAAGAAAGATCTTATGATTTTTTTTTTTTTCTTTTTCCAATTTGTTGGGGGGAGTGGGATAAATCCTGTAAATGCAGATAGTCAATACTGTATTAAATATGTGCACTTGGAAGTGTGTGCTTTGCTTGTACAGTTGTAAATAATCAGAAAATATAAGAGGTACCTTAAAATGATTAAAAAAAATATATATATTGATCTTGTTGAAATATTAATGTTGCTGTTGAGCTGGATGTAGATTAAAACTAAATGTTGTGGTTTGATTTTTTTGTTTGTTTTTTTCCTTTTAGGTTTTATTTTAATTTTTTGGTTTGCTGAATTGAGTGTGCCTTCTCATAGCAGTATGGGGAGAAGGAAGTATGATTGTAATTAAATGTCATAGTCTCATTCCATTTTCGTATTGTCAGTGCACAAGGTCTGGATTATCGTAATGGTTAAGTGTCAAAGAAACACGATAACCCCTTTCACTGTGTGGAAAGAAAAAAATTAAGCGGGAGGGAGTGGTAGAACTTCTCATTACTTTTGAAATTTTTGTAATCCAAATTAATTTAAAACCGTTGCTGCAAGGTGCTGTGCTGAATTGATACTTAAGTGAAATCAATTTAACACCACTAAATGGTCCAACGAAGCACATAGTTTTGAAGCACAGGATACTCGAGTATTACAATAGACAGCCCAACACACTCCCAGCAGGAGTTTTAATAGCTTTACTGTGCAAAACCTTTTTACCTTTTATAGGACACTCATTAGTATATGTCATTGGTCCTTGTATCCAAGCCACCACTCCACCGCCTCCCCTCCAAAAAAATAAAAAATAGTGATCTTTGGAGACGCAACGACACTTAGATGAGTCCAGATCTCAGTTTGAAAGTGGAGCTACATAATTTCACTGATCATTACCAACAGAAAGGGGTTGTCTGCTACAGTTAAAGAAAACAAATCTATAAATGCATACTGTTTGTCTTGTATTGTGTAATTAATTATATGTGTGGACTGCAGTCAATGTGGCAAATTAACTGAGCTGTGCCATTTTTTATTTTTTATTTTTTCCCCACTCCTCCTTCAGTCTCTTACCCCCCCATTCTCCCCACCCCAATCAACTGTGGGTAATCAGTAGAGCTGCTGAAATGTGTAGCAAATCAACAGCTGCAACCCGGGACAGATGTGCCCTCAGTACCGGACAACTGGCACACTTGAGTTGGTCTACCAAGCCTAGGTCGTGTTTTTTTCCCCCAGTGCTGTTATGCCGATGTCAGTTGTGCTAAAAAGTGTAGCTTTTGCATTTGTCACAGTACATTTAAGTATGATGTTTGTTTTTTTGTTATTAATCAAGCTTGGCTCCTTACTGGTGTGTGTTTTGTGCGTGAGTCTCTTGGGGTTTGCTTTTGTATCTGCAATGGTGATAACAGAATTCAAAGAAAGGATCCCACACTAAATAAATCGAAACAAAACATTTGAGATATTGTATGGACACAAAATACTTTTTGCTGTTAAAGGGAGCAAAGATTGCTTAGGTAAAAGGGGCAAGAGCTTTACACCTCTACCAGCCACTGCAGAGTAAGTATAATCCCAAATGCAAAAGGTTTGTGTTTTAAGTAGTTTTTTTTTTTTTTTAATTGTTCCATTTGTATGTTTTGATCTCTTACTCTTGTTAGCTAGAACTTCATATCAAGGGTCCACCCAGCCCCACCTCCTTGCACACCTGAACCTCCCTTTCCCTCCCCACGTGCTGCTTCAACATCTCCCCATGTGTTGAGTGGACACAATGGTGTGTGTTAGGAGGGTTGCAGCTTGTTGTAAATCGACCATGTTTGTGAGTAATGCAGTGTAAACAACAAAAAACAAATGCACCAGTTGACTGTATTGATGCATACCATTTTCTCTTTCAACTCCCTGTGGTTAATATTTTTCTTTTCATATCATAACACATTACACTAACAGCAGTGGACAATCGATGATAACATTTTAAAAAGAAAGAAAAAAAGCTAACCGCAGTTAAGTTGTTAATGGACGTTTCCTTATGAGGGCTTTTGTTTTTGTCTTACTCTTCCATTACGACTGGAATCAAGCATACATGTAAACTATTGATAATTTAAGTTTCTTTTTGTGTCATTATGTAAAACTGTCTAATTTGAAAAAAAAAAAAATGTAGCTTACTGAAAAATAAAAATTTAGGCACTGTTAAAGTATTCTCCTGTGTATTTCTCAAAATGATGTATGGTAGCCTGTAGTTAGCACTGCAGTTCTACCAGATACATGCTCTTTACTTTTCCTTGAAGTTTAGGTATTTTTCTTTTTAATTTTGTGTGTATATTGTATGTGTAGTAAGGCCTGATCGTGTGCATTTATGCCCAACGATATCTGGTCATAGCATATGAACATTTTGAAGAACCTCATTGCTTCATAATCAGACCAAATATGAGCCTATGTAAAACAATAACCCAAACGATCAATTTTGAAGATGTTACTATGCTCATGTGAAAGTATCGTAGGTATGTGTTCAAATTATAAGAATCTTGGGACAGATGTGGCAATTGTCATTTTTTATGGCAAAAAGACTTAAGTTTCCAAAATGGGTTTTATTTTCCAAAATGGCTATTCATGTTTTTTTCCCCCCTAATATAAAGTTTGACATGAGAGTTCTGCAATGTTAGTGTCTGTGTTTCTGGGCATGCGGGTGCCATGAAGCTCAATAAAAAAAATACTAAAACAAATAACCACCACTGGTGCTGCAGGGAGGGTGTTCTTGATTTCAACAGATTTAGATGTTATAAGCAATGGACATATTAATAGCAAATTGTTTGAAGAGCAAAATAAAAATCTTCATTAGGCAGAGTTTATACGTGTCAAAATTAATGGGCTTTGCAGAACGTGGACATACAACATGACTGATTCATTGGTGGTTCCCACGAGGACCGTGTTGCACAAAGAGGTGTCACTTACGGGAGGTCCTGTTGAAAATCTTTTGTGTAATGTATGATTAAAGCTGGTCAATGGACGTTAATAGCAATTACAAACTCTGCTTGTGGTTTTGAGCTGCTGGGAGCAGATTACTAGTTAATTACTAAATATTTCAAGACCAGTAGCTGGATTGACAGAGATTTACAGGTTTGGCTGTATTTAAAATATCATTCTAGTCTCCAAAATCTTGAAATCAAACCATTCTATACATTGTTTTTATTTTTATTTTTTTGTATTATATATAAATAGGGCTGTCTACATTTGTATCCTAAAATAATACAGGTCTGAACTACTTTTTGAGTGCATTGGAGTTGAGAAATAAATGTGTTCACCTGGTCTCATAAACTAGTACTCAAAACCTGTTGATTTACACATCTGGAATTCACATGGTTTGATCCTCAAAGCATAAGCTAAGATCTCAAAAATGTGATCCTTTGTAATACTTTGCTGTTTTTGAGAAGCCACAAGGTCAGACTTTCGAAAGAGTCTATTATGTGGATCTAATTCAGAAGTTTGAACCACACAGTTGAGGCTAGTAAGTTTAAAAAGCAAGGGACAGAGCTGTGGTGCTGACTAACCGAAGAAAATAAAGTTTACAAATGAGAGGAGGCCATTCGCCCCATCGTGCTCATCTGGTGACCATTAATAACTAAATAATCCAAGGATCCTATCCAGTCTGTTTTTGAAAGACTTCAAATTTTCAGCTTCAGCCACATCGCTGGGGAATTTGTTCCAGATTGTGACAACTCTGTGTGAAGAAGTGTCTCCTGTTTAGCGTTGTGAATGTCTTGAAGCCCAATTTCCATTTGTGTCCCCGGGTGCGTGTGTCCCTGCTGACCTGGAAAAGCTCCTTTGGTTTGAAGTGGTCAATGCCCTTCATGATTTTGAAGACTTGAATCAAGTCCCCACATAGTCTCCTCTGTTCCAGGGTGAAAAGGTTCAGGTCCTCAGTCTCTCAGTAGGACATTCCCTTCAGACCTGGAATAAGTCTGGTTGCTCTCCTCTGAACTGCCTCTAGAGCAGCGATATCTTTCTTGAAGTGTGGAGCCCAGAACTGTACACAGTATCCAGATGAGCTCTAACTAGTGCATTGTACAGTCTGAACATCACTGCCCTTGTTCTCAATTCTACACTTTTGACAATAAACCCTAACGTTCGGTTTGCCTTTTTTTATTGCTTCCCCACATTGCTTGGATGGAGAAAGTGAGGAGTCCACATAGACTCCTAGGTCTTTCTCATGTGTTACTTCATCTAGTTCTATTCCTCCCATAGTGTAATTACACTGGACATTTTTGTTACCTGCATGTAATACCTTGCACTTGTCCACATTGAATTTCATCTGCCAGGCGTCATTTAGAACATTTGCCACATCTTGTTTGTTTTCCAAGATACTTCAATTTTTGCCCTTTATGTTTCACTTCCTCCTTTATTGACCTCTTGCTGTTGTAGTATTGAAAAAAGCTCTGCATTAGTTTTAGCTCCAAGAGCGATGTTTCTATTTCCCTCTTTGCTTTCCTGATGGAGTCTCTTTGGAGTCCTATATATTATTTGTATTTAGTTTCATCTGTCTTTTTTGTATGTGCTATGCAATGTTTTTTATTTTTATTTTGCATACTCCTATTAAACCATTTTGGCCAATGTTGTTTGGTTCTCACTTTGCTATGTTTTGGTACAAATTTCTCCTGAGCCTCAAGTAGTATATTCCTAAAATATAACCATCCATTTTCAACTGAATCTGTATCCAGTGTGCTCCAGTCTACCTCTTCTAAGTGCCGCCTCATACCTTCAAGGTTTGCTTTTCTAAAATTGTAGACCATTGTTTTAGACTTGGTCCTTGTTTTTTGAAAGAATGCCTCAAAACTAACCATATTGTGATCACAGTTTGCCATTGGTTCTCTAACTAGTGTCCCTCTGACTCTATCTTGGTAATTTGAAAGATCAAGTCAATGCATGCACTCTCTCTGCTAGGTTCCCTGACAAACTGAATTAGAAAGAAGTCATTTACCATCTCAACCATTTCTGTTTCTGCTTCTGTAGTCCGCCCCCCATTATAACAGCCACATCCTCGCTACATGCAGTCCTGATTACATTGTATAATGCAACATCTTTCTGAATATCTGAGTTGGGTGCTCTGTAACACACTCCTACCACTACACAAGATACCTACACAGTGTTCGTAGGGAAGAGAGAAACTATTGATCAGTTCAATCTGGCTTTGTGTAGATTGGACTTCAACAGGATGAAGATGGAACAATAAAAGACCCATGAGCCACACAGACGGACACCTGTTTTAGGGTTTGTTTTAATTTTTGTTTTTACTGTTGTTACTAAAATTCAAATTGATCCCTGTGGTCCTTATTACATAGTTATATAATGTGTAAAAGTTTTAGGCAGGTGTGAAAAAAATGTTGTAAAGTAAGAATGCTTTCAAAAGTAGGCATGTTAGTAGATTATATGTATTATTACTATTATTATTATTTCTTGGCAGACACCCTTAGCCAGGGTGACTTACAACATAAGTGCAAAACAAAGTGCAAAAATTCTGTTCAATAAAGGCATCAATCATTACAAATTCTATTTACATAAAACATAGCAATTCAAAATATAATACATTTTACAACTTCCAATTTACACAGGCAAGTACAGTATTTATCAATTAACTAAATGCAAAGTGAGTGAACAGAAGAAAAATCTACATCAAATCCATATTTGGTGTGACCAAATTTGGGGCCAATCAGATGCCTCCCTGATGGTATTGCAAACTGCCTTCTGCTACAGCCAAATATTTCACATTTTGACTCATCAGTCCAGAGCACCTGCTGCCATTTTTCTGCACCCCAGTTCCCGTGTTCTCGTGCATAGTTGAGTCACTTGGCCTTGTTGCCATGTCGGAGGTATGGCTTTTTGGCCGCAAGTCTTCCATGAAGGCCACTTCTGACCAGACTTCTCCAGACAGTAGAAGGGTGTACCAGGGTCCCACTGTTTTTCTGCCAGTTCTGAGCTGATGGCACTGCTGGACATCTTACGATTGCGAAGGGAAGTAACATGATGTGTCTTTCATCTGCTGCAGTAAGTTTCCTTGGTCGACCACTGTGTCTACGGTCCTCAACGTTGCCCATATCTTTGTGCTTCTTCAAAAGAGCTTGGACAGCACATCTGGAAACCCCTGTCTGCCTTGAAATGTCTGCCTGGGAGAGACCTTGCTGATGCAGTATAACTACCTTGTGTCTTGTTGCTGTGCTCAGTCTTGCCATGGTGTATGACTTTTGACAGTAAACTGTCTTCAGCAGCCTCACCTTGTTAGCTGAGTTTGGCTGTTCCTCACCCAGTTTTATTCCTGCTACACAGCTGTTTCTGTTTCAGTTAATGATTGTGTTTCAACCTACATATTGAATTGATGATCATTAGCACCTGTTTGGTATAATTGTTTAATCATACACCTGACTATATGCCTACAAAATCCCTGACTTTGTGCAAGTGCACCTAGAAGAATTGATGCTGTTTTGAAGGCAAAGGGTGGTCACACCAAATATGGATTTGATGTAGATTTTTCTTCTGTTCACTCACTTTGCATTTAGTTAATTGATAAATATAATCTATTAACATGTCTATTTTTGAAAGCATTCATACTTTGCAGCATTTTTTCACACCTGCCTAAAACCTTTGCACTGTACTGTATATACTATGTTTATAGAACAAACAGTGAAATATAATATATAAATCCAATTAATATGGAAGCCCTAATTGTCTCTTCAACCCCATTACCCAAATCTCAGCCCTGTTACATGACAATTTTCTGATAAAATGATGGAAAGGTTATGGATTATGAATTACATTTTTGTCAAACTCAGTCTATGTTTTCAGCAATCACGTGAATATTGATTTTATCTCAAATTCTGAAGAGAAACCATACTTTTGATTATTATTTTTTTTTTTTAATGACGAGGCCTCTGACACACAGTGTCCATTTGAGGCTTTAATATAGTAAAAGTGTGAGATTTTATATATATTTTTCCAATCATTTGATTCATTTGAGAAGAATCTTACAAAATCATATTCAGACAACTTCCATAGTGTCCATAACAGGGTTGAAAACAAATGGTGTCCATATCCGTAGAAAATGGTTGATAATAATAGGGCTTTGATGCCTGAGATGGGAAAATGTTTTCTTGAACGTTAAATATGTCCTTCATGTTGTGGTGTGTTCAGAACAAATATTTATTTAAAAAATAAAAATAAATCCAAATCGTAACGATTTGGTGGAATCACTCACACATATAACGATACATAACTTAGATAAATGTTTAGCAAGGAATATGTAATGTTTGAAGGGTTGAAGAAGTTGATGAGAGTTGAAAAGGCTTGGGAAGCTGCAAAGGGAAAGAAGGAATTTGTTTTGTGGGAAAGAAATATGCTGCAGCTTTCAGCACACAGGTTTTCTGAGGATAATATTGATTGAGAGATGAGAGAGGATAAAGAATTTATTCTGAAGTGTACAACATAATACAAAATAACTACGAAAATTGAATGAGAGGGGAAATGAAAATTAAATAAGTTGAAGTGAGTTGAAGTCACAAATCTCCAGGCATTTCAGGCTGGGAGAGAAGCAGTGTGGAAGATAAAGGGTCCACCCCTGTAGAGAAGGGGGGGGCAGCGTCAGTGGCTACAGCCTTGGCCTCCCCTGCTGTGTGCCTGCCAGACAGCACGGTATCACACAGTATCACTCGGCGCACGTGTAATGGCCCACCATCCTCTTGTCCCCTGTAGACAGTGCCTATGAATGGACAGGAGGGAGGGGTGCGCTGGAAAACTTGGCCTCAGGTCAAATTATATTATTATGAAAAACAACCTGATAAGAATGTGTGAATAATGACATTTACTTTGTCTCTTCAAACAGGAGGGTGGCCACAACCAAATGTGTAAATCCAAATTGAAAGAAGTCTATTCCAAGAATGTGTTTATGTACTAATTATAGTATTTTTCAGGTCCTGGGCCCACAACAAGGGGGCAGGAAAATACTATACTCCATTATTATGTGTACAATGGGGTCAAGCCCTCCATTTGTCTGTTCTGTGCTGTCTGTTGTCTGTCCTAGGAACCCCCTAATGTAGAGATTACACAATCAACACTTTAGAGCTAGGATAATACCTAGAGAGCCCGAGGAGACTGGGTAAAGAAATGTAATGCCCAGCTTTCTACTCTGAATGTAATGGCCTAGCAGCAGTCAGTGATGCCTCAGACTGTGACCATTCCCCGATTTGGTACACCACGGTGTCACCCCATTAACTTTTATTTTCAGGTTGGTGCCCACCGGTGCGAAGATCAATCATTTTAACTTTTTATAGGGAAAGAGACCACTGAGAGGTCTCGGGGGGAATGAAGTGCTAGCACCCTCTCTTCCCAATGGATCATAAATTGATACAGAATACAGACCCCAAATTTTAACAAAAAAATTGGTCTGTGATTGGGTAAAAAATATAAGATCTCTAGGCTGATGACAGACACACAGTAATGTCCTTTCCATTGGTCAATACTATGCCTGTGTTCTGCAGTTGTGCAAACGCCAGGAAAGACACAATGTAAACAAACCACACATGGTTCTTTTCAGCAGAATCTCAACTACGCAGCTTAAAAATGCATGTATCTATCACAAATGGTTTCCCCATAAATTCATAATTTTGTTATTTTTTTAATATTTATCTAACAACAACTTTGTTCAATAAGTGTTAGTCTATGTAAAAAATACCTAGATGACCATGATAGGAACAAAACTACCCTAATGGATTGGATTCAGCATCCCTGCCATAAAGGGGATACTGGCTGAGTTTTTCTGTACATCTGTTTAGATCAAATAGCTCTTTCTTATTCTCAAAAGCAAAAGGTAAATATTTGAGTGTTACTTTATAGCTGGTAAAATAATGTCATTGTTTAAACAACACATGTAGTTGGCTTGTATCGTAATTTAAGGCTTCAATGTAATGGATGTACATATTGGTTGTGTTACTGAGGTGTAATAAAGTAAAAATAATTCAAGTATTTATTTTGCGTTGCATAAAACAATATAAAATTAATTAATACAGTGTTTCCGCAGATTCCGTCTGGGTCTGCTTATTACCTGCAGTTACATGTGTCCATGTCTGGCACCCAGCCAGTACTATAGTGAACACATCTCGATGCCTATGGAAGGACAGGATTTCAACCTTCCGCCACCTCCACCGCCTCAGGCGCAGTGGACATGATCAGGACCAACAACACTTCAGGAACCACCACTCATCATAGAAGTGCTTTAAAATGAATGTAATAACTGGGTAATGTTGCTTTATAATCTTTGCTTTGAATGTTTCATGTTTTATGTATCGGACCCTGTGCAAACGATTGGTGAGCATTCTGAACCGATACCATCGAATACAGCTCTGCAGACTATCCAGAGCCACAAGCAGATTGGTGCAGGAGGGGATATGCAGAATCGATAGCACGGACTTCAGCTTTGGGACTCTGTGAGTTGGCAGAGGTAGAAACACAAACATTAGATGCACTCACACTACAATATGCACAATAGCAATACATGAGACATGGTGACCACAAGCACTTTTACTCTCTCTCTCTCATGTGCTCTCTCCCTCCTTCCCTCCCTCTCTGGTGTGCTCCCTCCCGTACCCCCCCCCCTCTTGTGCATTCTCCCTCCATCCCTCCCTCCCTCTCTCGTGTGCTCCCTCTCATGCGCTCCCTCTCGTGCGCTCTCTTCCTTCCACCCTCCCACTCTCCCTCTCGTGCACTCCCTCCCTCTCTCTCTTGTGTGCTCTCTTCCTCCCACCCTCTCGTGCGCTCCCTCCCTGCCTCTCTTGTGCACTCTTCCTTCCGTCCTCCTTCCCTCTCTCGTGCACTCTTCCTTCCGTCCTCCCTCCCTCTCGTGTGCTCTCTTCCTCCCGCTCTCCCTCTAGTGCGCTCACTCTTGTTCTCATGTGCTCTCTTCCTCACTCTCGTGTGCTCCCTCCTTCCCTTTCTCATATGCTCTTTCTCCCTCTCTCTCATGCGCTCTCTTTCCTCCCTCTCCCTCCCTCTCTCTTATGCATTCCCTCCCTCCCTATCTTGTGTGCTTTTTCCCATACCCTCCCTCTCGAGCACTCTCTTCCTCCCTTTTGTGCGATCTCTCCTTCCCTCCCGTGCCCTCCCACTCTCTTGCGCTCCCTCCCTCCTACTCTTGTGCCTTCTCCCTCCATCCCTCCCTCCCTCTCTTGTGTGCTCTCTTCCTCCATCCCTTTCTGTCGTGTGCTCTCTTCCTCCCTCCATCCCTCTCTCATGCACTCTCATTCCCTCCTGTGCCCTCCCACTCTTGTGCTCTCGTCCTCTCTCTCTCTGATGCGCTCTCGTGCGCTCTCTCCCTCCCTCTCGTGCGCACTCTTCCTCCCGCCCTCCCTCTCTCTCGTGCGCTCTCTCCCTCCCTCTCGTGCGCACTCTTCCTCCCGCCCTCCCTCTCTCTTGTGCGCTCCCTCCCTCCCTCCCTCCCTCCCTCTCGTGCCCTCTCCCTTCCTTCCTCCATCTCTCATGTGCACTCCCTTCCTTTCTCGTGTGCTCTTCCTCCCTCTCGTGCGCTCTTTCTCCCTCTCCTGCCCTCTCTCATGCACTTTTCCTCCCTCCCTCCTGCTCTCTGTCATGCGCTCTTCCTCCTGCCCTCCCTCCCTCTCTCTTGCGCTCTCTTCCTCTCTCTCTTGTTGCGCTTGCTCGCTCCCTCCCTCTCTCTCTCTCTCATGTGCTCTCTTCCTCCCTCCCTCCCTCCCTCCCTGTCTGGTGCGCTCTTTCCCGTACCCTGCCACTCTTGCACTCCCTCCCTCTCATCTCTCGTGTGCACTCCCTTCCTTTCTTTCCTTGCTGAAAGCATTCTTTAGAAATGTTGGCCCATATTGATAGGATAGCATCTTGCAGTTGATGGAGATTTGTGGGATGCACATCCAGGGCACGAAGCTCCCGTTCCACCACATCCCAAAGATGCTCTATTGGGTTGAGATCTGGTGACTGTGGGGGCCAGTTTAGTACAGTGAACTCATTGTCATGTTCAAGAAACCAATTTGAAATGATTCGACCTTTGTGACATGGTGCATTATCCTGCTGGAAGTAGCCATCAGAGGATGGGTACATGGTGGTCATAAAGGGATGGACATGGTCAGAAACAATGCTCAGGTAGGCCGTGGCATTTAAACGATGCCCAATTGGCACTAAGGGGCCTAAAGTGTGCCAAGAAAACATCCCCCACACCATTACACCACCACCACCAGCCTGCACAGTGGTAACAAGGCATGATGGATCCATGTTCTCATTCTGTTTACGCCAAATTCTGACTCTACCATCTGAATGTCTCAACAGAAATCGAGACTCATCAGACCAGGCAACATTTTTCCAGTCTTCAACTGTCCAATTTTGGTGAGCTTGTGCAAATTGTAGCCTCTTTTTCCTATTTGTAGTGGAGATGAGTGGTACCCGGTGGGGTCTTCTGCTGTTGTAGCCCATCCGCCTCAAGGTTGTACGTGTTGTGGCTTCACAAATGCTTTGCTGCATACCTCGGTTGTAACGAGTGGTTATTTCAGTCAAAGTTGCTCTTCTATCAGTTTGAATCAGTCGGCCCATTCTCCTCTGACCTCTAGCATCAACAAGGCATTTTCGCCCACAGGACTGCCGCATACTGGATGTTTTTCCCTTTTCACACCATTCTTTGTAAACCCTAGAAATGGTTGTGCGTGAAAATCCCAGTAACTGAGTAGATTGTGAAATACTCAGACCGGCCCGTCTGGCACCAACAACCATGCCACGCTCAAAATTGCTTAAATCACCTTTCTTTCCCATTCAGACATTCAGTTTGGAGTTCAGGAGATTGTCTTGACCAGGACCACACCCCTAAATGCATTGAAGCAACTGCCATGTGATTGGTTGGTTAGATAATTGCATTAATGAGAAATTGAACAGGTGTTCCTAATAATCCTTTAGGTGTGTATGTGTAAAAAAGTGACTGAGGATTATAGCATTAAGGCAGGTTTACATTATGCAAAACTGTTAATTTTTTTTATGCCCTGTTAAATTACAATAAAAAATAATATAGTAAGGCTTAAAAAATAAATACAACATTTTAGACGTAGGGTTATAGTCCCTGACAAGTCTCTTTTTTCTTTTTTTTGGTCAACTTCTCTTGGTATGTTTGTGAGATCAGGTGTCGGTGTAAATACTCCTTTAATAGTTCACTGAGGTAAAGCTGAGCAAATTATTTCATTGGGTGGGTTAGAAAGAAGACCTTGTAACAGTCCAGCACTGACCTGGTGGAAACGTGATCTCAAGAATGCCTACATGTCTGGTTCCATATGGACATGTGCTGTTATGGACACAGGAGAAATTGTTATTTTAGCTGTGTTTTTTGAGCACTCCGCACTACATACTGATATGTTTAAACTGATCCTTTATAAATAAAAATTAATCCTGACATTTCATGTGAATTGAGAAGGGTAGGATGTTCTGTTTTCATGCAGTGACCATATTTATCCACAAGGTTGCAGTATTCTCACAACAATAGCTTAAAAGTTTATTTTATTATTTTCGCCCACTGTTTGACTTGTGCAATCCTGTTAAATATAACTATCCTTTAATGACTCCTGTGTATTTCAGGATATTTAAAAAAAAAGGTTATTCGCATGCATTAAGATAACATAGAAAGCATACAAGAGAGCACACAAGAGGGGGAGGGAGGGATGGAGGGAGCATGAGAGGGGGAGGGAGTGTACGTGAGAGAGAGGGAGAGGGAGCAAGTGCACGCAAGAGAGGGATGGAGGGAGGCAGTGCACGCGAATGAGAGAATGGCCCGCAGTGATTCAGATTTCAAAGTGAGGCACGGCCTTTTCCACAACTATACAACCTACATAACTCTTTTAACACCCCTGCTATTCAAACGTATACTGATCTTGACCTTGTCGATTACTGCAAGAGTAAAAAAAATAAAGGCTTCATAAATCCAAAGAAAAATCTGAAAACCTGTCCTCTTGTTTTATCTCTCCCTTTTGCTTTCTGAGCTCTGACAGAGTCTATAGATACCTTACTGGAAATGCAGGCTCCCTCCTGCTGCTTCTTACACACAGAAGAGCAAGTGAATCACAGCAGAGACACAAAGGGTTACAACAGGCCAATGCAATTGGTGTGGATTGGCCTCCTGAATGACAGTGAAGAGTGACAGTGTACACTGTGTGGGTTTCTCTTGATGTAAAGCCTTAAGAAAAGCAATTAAATGCTCTCAGGTGACACTGAATACACAGTTTATATATATATATATATATATATATATAATACACACACACTAATCTACCCATTTGACTGAAGAGAATAGTATTTGACCAAAGCATGATACCAGTGCTCACCTATAGCTCTGAATCCAAGTCACTAAATGCAAAAATTATACAGAAACCCCAGACAACATGGAGAAGCAGGGATAGATGCACGTCTGGTATAAGAATAGGAAAACAAATATTTGGATCCGAGAACAATCAATCACATCACCTCATTAAAATAGGTCCACTGGACTGGATACATTGCAAGAAGAACCAATTAGAGAAGTAATAAGGAAGCCATAGAATAGAGCCCAAGAGATGTGAAACAACCCAGAGGAAGGGTGCAGAAAAGATAGGAAGATGAGATCAGAATCCTTGCCAGTGTAACCTAGAAGAGAGACTTTGTAGATCAACCTCCTTGGAACATTGCAACCTCCCAACTGACTCTAGCTGTTCTCACTCCACCTTTATACTCTACCCAGATGTGTTGATCCATGCTTACATTTCCAATCTCTATTCAGAGTTTAATTCATCCAGCCACCGAGGCTACCTCTCCAGTGGCAGTCTGCAGAACACCCCCAGCAGCCTTCAAACGGTTTCGCCATACCTGACCTCCTTCCAGCACTTCCTCCCAAACCACGGTATCTGAGGTCCCTGTGTCTAGAAGGCCACAGCAGTAAATCCTTTGACCTGACATGGAGATGATCACCTCGGCCCCACTGTGATGCTTGTACCTCTCCATGGTTGGGCTGGCTTGCGGTATACACGCTGCTAATTTGCTCCTCCACTTGTACTCCTGGGTTGCTGCAACTACCTCCTGCTGCCCAGTTCTTCTTCTCGCGTGGCCCTTTAACAACACCTGCAGAAGAAAGAGTTTGATGCTAGCCGTTTCACCAGGGGGTGTGGAGGTGACCCTGGGGGATGCTTGTCCCTCTGCAGCTTCCCAATGGGTTTGCATTGCACGTTTGGTGCCTCGTTGGGTTGTTCCTGAGCCAGGCATGGCTCCACCTAGTTTCCTGACAGCCCCTGGGAAGGCCAGGATCCAGGTACCCCCCCTTCTTGTTACATCAGTTTCTAATGATATTCAAAGGGGACTCAGGCTTGCCTATCAGTTACCAGGAGATCCCCCATGGCATGCACCACAGCACTAAGCTCCTCCACCTTATTCAAGCTTGTAGCCCCAGGGGTGGGTAGAAGTGGTAGCCTTCTGGTTCTTATGTCCACCCCGGTGGGGTCTCTGTGGAATAAAGCTGCAGTGTCAGCATTCCATCCGTCCCACCAGAGTGTCTTGGGGGCCCTCTCCCAACCATGCCCCACCCCATCACATTTGCGATTGCCTGAGATTGTGTATTCCCCTGCCCCCGAGGCACAGAGTGATCCATTATATAAGGGCTCTGCTGCATCATACCTGTGGGGTACCCCTGTGGTGAGGTGGTGCGCCTCCATTCTGCTGCCAAACTACCCCGAGCTGCCCCTGTGCCAGGTAGTGCATTAAACTGTCCCATATTTTCTCCCACATAATTAACTGTATTGCTTTCCAAAGGAAATACGGTAGAATGCATTGCGTCACTGTTCACATTTCGCTCTGCCCAAAACACCGTTTCAACTTACAATGCGGCTAGCAGCAATTCTCTTAATGTCTCTGGCCGTCTTAATTTCACCTGCACCCGCACTTCAGATGTGGCTCCGAATCAGGCTGTAAGATCATTCTCACCCAGTGCTTAATTTGTAAATCAGAAGGTGCCGGAACGCAAAGTGTATATGAGAGCGGTGACGAGGCAGGCGCTGGTCCCGGATCAGTGCAGGGTGGTGGCGACGGGGGGGTGAGGTGGTGACCGTGAGAGCGGGGGGGGCGACGGTCCAAATCCGGCACAAATTAAGCAATGGGGATCCCCCAAAACAGGTGCCGGATCTAAATTCGGAGGTTCCGGATCCGGATCCGTCTTGTTCCGGCACAAATTAAGCCCTGTTCTCACCCCCATGTGCTGCAGACATTCTGGTCTAGACTACAGTGGCCCTGAAGTACAAAACAGAAATGCAAAAAGAAAACCACAAATGCAAAAGGAAGAACGCAAATGCAAAAAGAAAAACACAAATGCAAATAAACACGAAAACAAAAAGCAGAACGCAAATGCAAAACGAGAAAAACAAAACAAGAAACACAAAAACAAAAAGATTTTTGTTTATTATGGAATTGCGTCATCTAGAGTCCTACCAATAGAAAACATGTTCCGCCTCTTCATCCCCGACCGCTGTTATGGGCAAGCTGTTCGCCCACACAGGACTGAAGCGCTGCTATTGGTCAGCAGTCTGTGTTCGCTGCTCTCTGCACAAGAGAAACTCGATTTAAAGTATATGTATTGATTCAGACCCGGAAATCAGACGTCTCCTGGAATTACGATTATTTTGAATGTCACTCGCTTCATTTATAAAAAACACAAAATACAAATAATGACTATTGACTGTAAACTCTTTACAGGGAAGTGTAATTAGAAGTGGAGGTGCACTGTATACAGTGACAAATGTAGGTCCTGTAGGCTAATTTCAGATCTCGCAAGACCTATATTTGTTAATATAGAATGCAAATATACCAGCTCTGGGACCAAATCACTTTTAATATCAGAAATAAAACACTATTTAAACAGAGAGCTTAAGTCACATTCATTGCACCAATTGTGTGTGTTCCCTGTAGTGTTTACAGTGAACACTGTGCTCATATGTATTTAATGTACACACACACACACACACACACACAGACCCACATATGCACAGACAGTATTGTGTGAACTGTAATGTTTTAGTGTTCAGCTAATAAAAGCATGATGTTCTTCATTAATGTGAAATCAGTCCTCTTATTTCTATGTTAACATCTGTGTTTAGTTGTTTCTATTAATTCACCAACACACCATGTGCATGGCAATTGCTTTAAGAAACACTTAAAGTAGGCTAACATCACTTTCTAACCTTTGTAATATAACCTGCATCAACACTTATACTTGAAAACGAGCACTTCTCTCATGCACAGAGAGCACAGAGCAGAGAGCAGAGACGCTGACCAATGGCAGCGCTTCAGTCCTGTGTGGGCATGTAGCTGCCCATAACAGCGGTGGGCTTCGAAATAATCTGGCTGGCAGATGAAGAAACTAAAAAAAAATGTTGTTTTTGTGTTTTTCTTTTTGCATTTGTGTTATTCCTTTTGCTTTTGTGTTCTGCTTTTTGTTTTTGTTTCTTTTTGCAATTCTGTTTTTGTTTTTGTGTTTGTGTTTTGCACTTCAGGGCTACCGTACTAGACGATTCCAGTGCTTCACTCCCCCAATGTGGGTTGATTTTCTCAGATAGCCTCTCACTTCTGGCACCATTGAAGCATCCTGGTCATCCAGGTAATAATGTTGAGATCACATTTATCTTAAGTACTCTTTATTTCCATTTCTATTTATATATATATGATCCACGTTAATCAGGTATCACTACTTGCCTTCAGTCTTGAACTCTTCCCTCGAACTCCTGGTTACCGTCTTAACCCCACAACAAATTCCCCTTATGAGACACACCCATTAAACCCACCCTTGGCTGGAAATATCTAATAGTGTCAGTGATGGCGTGGTCCAGGACTGCAGTGAAGGGGGCTGGAACCCTACAATATTATAGGCCAAGGTAATACTAAGCAATTCTCGAAAAGCCTTTAAATCCCATTCACTTAGTTGAACAGTTCTGCTCTCTTGACAGTTCAAATAATCTGTGTGAGGCATTTAGTTAGTAACTCTCATTAAACAACATACCCTCCTTACTGTACCATTGTCCCTTCATGTGCGAGAAGACTGCTAATTGCGCCAATTTTCATTCATATTTAGATGTGATTTGTGAAGTTGGTGCATCATTTGTATGTAAATATTCTAAACGGGCTTAATCTTATTACCCTTTAATTGCCAATTGTAAATGTGCTACAAAAGAATCAGATTTCTTACAGAATGGGATCATTTAAAGACAGTGCTCACATCAATAAAACCGGGAAACTGAATGAAAAGGGAAGTCATTAACTGCACATTTTGATTCCAGAAATAATTTCCACCTTAGGAAGCACAACGCTTTTGAATAAGGTTTGAATACTAAGTGGCTGGCCTTTGTTAATACCTGTCATAGTCTCCCTCCTTTTCTTTCATAGAATAGCTATTTGTGAACCTCAGACATGAAGGAGAGTACACTGCATTCAGGGTCTGGGACTCATTTTATCTTGTAGACTGATATTGGGCATGCGATTCAGTGTGGTGCCATGTTTGGGCTGAAATACTGTCTGGGTAGAACATTATTTATCAAAGATTTAAGCGTGAACCGCTCAAGTGCCATCAGCTGGGAACAGTGTCAGTGAGCTTCAGTCTACTTAACAAGCTAGAACGGAGCCACAGTCCTGCTGTTTACACGTTATATACACATAGCGGGGTACAGGCCAGATGCCTGCACCACCGCAACACAATGCAATAATGAACTAACTATATACAGGGCAGCCTCGTAAGGCAACTCACCGGGAGGCCACATGACAGACCCTGGGAACACATCGACAGGCTGTCAGCAAGTCCAGGAGCAGCTTGCATGGGTACTCGATTGGAAGGCATAGTCCGGTGGAAGGAAAAAACATGGTTCAAATAGCTCCATCAGGATGTGTTAACAGGGGGGAACTGGGAAGGGAATAAGGAGCTAGAGCCCATGAGCTATTGGGGCTTGACTGCAGCCAATACTGGGTTCCCAATGCAAGGTACCGGTCCCATCACATCCAACCTGTAGAACCGGACAAATGTAAGTGGCAAGGCCCAAGCTCCAGCCGCACAGATGTCTGCCAAGGGGGCACCTTGAAAAAGGGCCCACAATGTAGCAATGCCTCCAATGTCCTTAGTGCATTTCAAATTGCACCTGAGGGCCCACACAGGGCAAAGCAGGTGAAGCAGACTTTCCTGCTCCGAAGAGAAGGGAGGAGGATGAAAAGCCATCAACAAAAGAGGCCTGTTGACATGAAATGGAGACAGCACTTTCGGGAGGAACGCAGGGTTATGCTGTAGCATGACCCTGGAGCCATGTCTGCATTGCACACAATGGGTATATGGACAGGGCGTGTAACTCACTCACGCATTGTGCAGTGGTGACACTTGCTCAGCTCAGCTGAGTTCAGTGGCTCAAATGGGGCTTGGAAAAGTGCGTCTAGCACTGCATCAAGGCGCCATGCGGGCAGTGAAGGGGTGCGAGGAGGCCGCAGCCTTCAGTGGGTGGAGGTGCCATCTCGAAACCGGGAGGCCTCCCCAAGAGAGGAGGTCCACCGCCGCATTGGACAGGCCAGGGAGGTGAACTGCTCTGATGAAGCGGAGCCATGGCTGTGCCCACAGAAGCAGACGGCATGCTAGACAGTAACAGTCTGCGCGACCAGAGACCTCCTTGCCTGTTGATATAAGCAACCACCACAGTGTTGTCCATCTGAACCAACACATGTCTGTCCCGCAGGACTGGCAGGAAATGAGACAGTCCAAGGAGCACTGCTTGTAACTCTAGGAAGTTGATATGGAAGGCTCCGACCATCTGCCTCAGACTCCATGTCAGTAGGTAACCTTGCTTGGAGGCATCTGTGATCATCACCACTTGGTGGCAGACTGGCTCCAGAGGTACACAGAGGGTTAAATTGTAAGGGCTCAGCCATCAGTGGAGTACCTTCCAGCACACCGGAGTAACTGTGACTCCATCACAGCGAGGATGCATCTGTAAAGACCTGAACCACTACTGCAGCGTCCTCAATTGGAGGAGGCCTAGGGGGAGGGTCTGTGATGCTGCCGCTAGGAGGCCCAGCAGCCTCTGGCAAGGGGACACCCTGACGCGAGCTCTCAGTCAGAAGAGAGAGAGACATGCGTGTATGAAGGCAACTCTCTCTGGTGCCAGTGCATAATTGAGGATGTGGACCCCCTGGTAACGCAAGGGGGCTAACATCACATCCATGCACTTGGAAAAAGTGTGTGCGGCTAGCAACAGGCTGAAGGGGGGAACAGCAAACTCGAATGCTCGGCCCTCATAGATGAAGCTGAGGAACTTCCTGTGTACCTCCACAATAGGGATGTGAAAATAAGCGACTTTCAGAACCACCGTGATGAACCAGTCGCCAGGCTTGATGGCTTGGGACATGGTGCGCAGGTTGAGCGTGCTGAAGCACAACACCCTGAGGCGATGGTTCAGGTGTCTCCAATCCAAGATGGGGCGGAAACAGACTTTTTTTTAGAGGTACTAGGAAGTGTGGGGATTAGAATCCCCTGTGCTGCCCTAGTGGGGGCTCTTCGCAGATTGCTCACTTATCCAGGAGAGTGGTGATTTTGACGCAAAGTTCCCCACACTGCAACGGGTCCCTCACTTGTGTCCACACCACGCCTCAGAAGGGGGGTGGAGAGGCCTGAAACTTCAGGGAGTAGCCAACTGTTACAGTGTGGAGTTGCTGTGAGGTGTATGGGTGGGCCAGAGACTACTGTAATGTCACAGGGCCGTAGCGCAGGAGTGGAAGGGGGCAGAGATCCGCCAGCCATCCTCCTGATGCATGCCATACCAGACCGCCAGGGGCCAGGATGTCGGGCCTGGCACTGGGATGCCATGGGGGGGAGCCTGCCTTCCGGTTTGAAGATCGGCAGAGGGGCAGGGCTGCTGCCTGGGAGCCAAGGTCAGGGGATGTTGAGCTCAGGAAGGCTGCCTGCAGGGCTGGACCAAGGGTGTAGCAGGGTAGACCCTGGCTTGCTGCAGGGACTGTTCCCTCTCCTGGGGAGTGCACGTCAGCATCTCCTCCATGGAGGGGCCGAAAGTAAAGCCTGTCGATATGGGTGCATCTATGAGGCTTGCCTGTGGCCAAGGAGGATCCAGTTACCCTTGGGCCGTGACGCATCACATTGACCAGCAGGTCGGCTGCCACCGCTATCTCTCTGGGGCCTGTGATGCTGTGGCTGGGTCCGGGGCCTTAGCCAGTTGGACCAGGTAAAGGGCCAACAGGCTTTCGGTGTTACGCAGACAAGCCACTTGGGCTCCAGCCTTGTAGGCCCTCCAGAGCAGGGTCTCCGTCACACAACATTGCCTGTCAGGACAGACCAAGTCACGTAACTCCACAGACAACAGGGTTAAAGAGACCAGCGCAGCGACGGTAGAGTTCACTCAGGGGAAGTCCACCAGGCCTGCTTCAGACGCACCCTGGGTTCTGGCATAGCCCTCCCCCACCCAGGCTCATTGCCGGACAGACCCTGGTGGCTCTCAGGTCATCCAGGAGATCCGGTAGCAGTGGAAGGCCCTGTGTGGGCCGCCGCGGCCGGTGCTCCCTCTCGAACCTGGAGCATGTGGTCCATGACCCAAAACTGTGACCCAAAACCACCAAAAACTCCCGGTCCTGAATTACAGGAGCAGGGGGAGTGTTGTCGGGGGGGTCAGGGCCTGGGCTGCTGTTTCAGGAGTGGGTCACCGGGCGTGCCATAATGGGGCCAGGTTCCACAGTCCGATTGTGACAAGCGCAGGGGCAAATAGCAGCTTTGATAGAGTAATGTTTTCGATCGGGTTCCTATGGAAGTGCGCAGAAATCCCTCCCCCTTGGGCAGTGCTTCCGACTTCCGAAGATAACTCTGTCCATACAATATACAGAGTTCTGTGTCAAAAGATATCAGAATATGAAGACGTCAGGAATATGTCAGAATTGCATTCTGTTACTAATATCGACATAGCTCAATCATATGTAATAATCTGATTGTTTTTAAGCTAAACTCTGCCAAATGTATAGTTTGGGTAATGTCATTAAGTGTTCAACTGAAGCACTGTGGGTAGTTGTATATGACACTGTAAACATCCAGTAACATAAGCATTAACAATAGAAACTCTCCCTTTAACTAGTTGATTTAAATTAAGATACCATGGCTACACTGTAAAGTTCAAAGAACATTTGCTGAACTTATAAAACTTCTCCAGAACCCTTAAGTGACCCTTATGCTACTACTGCTACTGCTACTAGCAACAATAATAATAATAATTAACAATAATAATGTATACTTCCCCAAGTCAATGATCTCCTGGCAGAATAATTAGTTTGCATAGTAAACTAATACTAAATTAACTTATCCGGAGATTCTTTACAGGTTGTGTAGGCTTTAACTGATTGGTTCTTGTGTTTGTTTTTCTTTTCCATTCATTTTCAATCTGCCCTGGTTTCTATTAAAACCCACACATTATGGTGCTTCAATTTGTAGACTTCTGTCTGTCCATGTCAAGTTACAACAATGTTTTCTTTATTACAAATAATATTACAGAAGGCTTAGACAATGGATTCCTAGTTAAACAAAGTGTGTGTGTGGAGGCAGGGGGGAGTTCTTTTGTATTCTGAAGATCACTTGTCTAAACCGACGGAAAAGGGATAAAACACATACCCTACATACCCTACCCTACAGGAAATACTGCATCAAGTCAGTAATGAAATAACAGGAAAGGGCAGGTATTTCAAACTGTTCATATAAGACTCTCAGATCCACCTGTATGTAGCAGTAACAGATGTCAGAGGTGAAAAGGGAAGGAGAAAACCTGCCCTTCAAATCAGATGGATTGTACTCTAGTAATTCACGAGCTCAGCTGTGAAATTAATAAACATCAGTTAAAAATGAATACATACATCTTAGACTGAAATTAAGCGAGAAGTATCCTACTCCCAAGGTGCAAATCTTGTCTGTAGAGGTAAATTAAAAGTTCTCAAGCATTCATTCGGGGTAATCAGTTGACAAGACTGGCTGTGCTGTGGCCTGGGCCGTGTTAACGGGGCCAGGGGAAATACAATTTTTTTTTTGCAGAGGGACAGCAAACTGTTCATAGCTTAGAGCCACAAATTGTTTTAACCCAGCTCATTCAAATATGTCAAATTCATTTTTTATGACCAATCACAGCCCAGCAGCCCAGTTTCCCCACAGCAGCGCAGTACAGTGCAACATTATTATTATTATTACTGAATTACATTGAATCATACATTGAAATTTCATTCTGTTTGATATTTTATTTTAAAACACTGATTGTGAGGTGACATTGGTTTTATGTTGGTAAATATTTGTAAGACAAATAAAAAACTTTATATGCTGTATGAACTATATGCTCTGAAGAAGACCACTGGGTCGAAATGCATAAGCCTCTTTTGCCTACCTTAAAAACATATTTTTTAAAAAGTAATTAAAAAATATATATATACTGTTTTCATTTGGAACGCTTTGTCATTATGAAAACTCATTGAATCGGAAGTCGTTGACCTTTTGCTTTCACCATCACCAGTGGAGCTCTTAATATTAATGTGTATTTCCCAAGGACAAGGCACCCAGAGTTTGAAAGGTTTTTTTTGTTTTTTTTTAAATATATAAATATGAGGGAATGTGCTAGTGATTTTGTTCACCCAAGTTATGAGTGGCATTGCAAAATAGAAAAGTGGAGTAGTGTTTACGTAGCATGCGGAAACAAGCTGGCAAATGAGGATATTGTCATGACAACTGATTGTTTTACTTCGCTTTGGAGTTCAAAATAATCCAATACAAGATCAGTGCTCTGATGTATTTTAGAGCTGGAGAAGTCTTAATACGCAGGCTATCAAATACAATTATAATTTGGCTAATAAACCATATGGGAGGTCTACATCCCACTATAAAAATTTAACTGCTCTTTCGAAATAGTCTTTTCACAAAAACTGAACTTTAATGGCTTCACACATGTGCAGTGTATGGCAAGTTGCTGTACTGCTTCAGTCATTTCTTTATTTCTAGTCGAAAACAAACCTTCTGAAATATAACATTTACAAGGTTACCATACAAAAGGAGACGAGATACTCTTAGTGTGAATAAGGGGGGACATTTCAAGGAAACTATAATAATAATTATAATAACGGCAATTCATTGTATGCTTGATTTATTTATTTAAATTAGAATTCTCTATATATACATTGTCGATCCCTGCAGAAAAAGTATCAGATTTAAGGCTTGTTAACAAACTCTCTGTTTGGTTGAATAAATGTTTGGACTTTTTGTATAAATGTATGTCCTCATTGAATGTGTTCTTGTTGTCTGACTTTGTGATAAATAAGTTGCCAAAGGACTCTGATTCATGCATTATGTTGACAGTAATTGATGTCTTTAGACCCCTCTGAATCTCACTTATTGTTTTCTGTTAGTATTTAGTATTAAGCTTTGTGAAGAGGGACTACAAAAGCAGAAGTCAGTATTAGATGTTAGAAAAAACAAGATCATAGGAAAGTTTACAAACAAGAGGAGGCCATTCGACCTATCATGCTTGTATGGTGTCCATTAGTAACTAAGTGATCCAAGGATTCTATCCAGTCTAGTTTTGAATGTTCCCAAGTTTTCAGCTGCAACCACATCGCTGGGGAGTTTGTTCCAGATTGTGACAACTCTCTGTGTGAAGAAGTGTCTCCTGTTTTCTGTCTTCAATGCCTTGAAGCCCAATTTCCATTTGTGTCCCCGGGTCCATGTGTCCCTGCTGATCTGGAAAAGCTCCTCTGGTTTGATGTGGTCGATGCCTTTCATGATTTTGAAGACTTGAATCAAGTCCCCACGTAGTCTCCTCTGTTCCAGGGTGAAAAGGTTCAGTTCCTCAGTCTCTCAGTAGGACATTCCCTTCAGACCTGGAATAAGTCTGGTTGCTCTCCTCTGAACTGCCTCTAGAGCAGTGTGGAGCCACATTGTTTGGATGGGGAGAGTGAGGAGTCCACATAGACTCCTAGGTCTTTCTCATGCGTTACTTAATCTAGTTCTATTCCTCCCATAGTGTAATTACAGTGGACATTTTTGTTACCTGCATGTAATACCTTGCACTTGTCCACATTGAATTTCATCTGCCAGGTGTCGGCCCACAACTGAATATTATTCAAGTCCCTTTGAACAGCCTGTGCTGCCAATATTGTATCTGCTGAGCCACCTATTTTAGTATCATCTGCAAATTTGACAAGTTTGCTAACTATCCCTGAGTCCAGATCACGAAGACTTAATATAAATTAGAAAAAGCACAGGCCCTAGTACTGATCCCTGTGGAACTCCACTAACAACCTCACTTCAGTTAGAAGCGACTCCTCTTAATCGACACCCTCTGTTTCCTATACATCAACCAGTTCATAATCCATCTACTTACATTACCCTGAATGCCTACAGCTTCCAATTTGAGGATCAATCTTTGGTGTGGAAATGTTTTTATTAATGTTGCTAATGGGGATAGATACCTATGAAAGCACTTCAATTGACTATTTAAGTTCTTATCCCCTTGAGGAAACTTGAGGGGCAGTGGAGTAGTCTGGCTATTTTCCAAGGGGAGGCAAGGGTAAAAGAAACACTGACTATGCACCAGTTCCAGCAACAGTAACGTCGTGGGGCAATGGGGGAAAGTGAGATTGTCTGACGGAGGTGGAGCGAGAGTTGGTGTGTGTGAGATTATCAGATGTAGGACAGGGAGAAAAACATGATTCTCTAGTGTGTAGAATATTATGCATATAACCTGTTCAGTGTGACCCTTTTGAGTTTTTTACTTTTCAACTTCGTTCAAAATGTGGAGTGTAGCTGTCTAATCAGCCCATGGTTCTAGTGAGCAGCTATACCTATAGCTATGGAGATTCCAGCTGTGACCTTGGGTCTTCCTTTGAATGTGTGCTACTGCAAACATGTTCACAGGGTTCTTTCAAGTCTTGCGACTGGTTCAAATTCAAGCTCTTTAATCCGAGTCTTATTTCTTCGTCTTCTTTTCCTCTCCCTTATTTGAACTCGACTCAGAGGCTTGAAATATATTCTGGATTTCTCCACAGTCCCAATTAAAGTCATTCTGGAGAACAGGCAACATGAATCCCTCCTTTATAGTTTCTATAGCAACACTGGTATCTTCAGTTTTGTTCTGCCAGTTATTCCTGTTTCTAGTCTAAAATATCCTTGCCTTTCTTTCTATGTGTTATATAAACTGCTTACCCCCCCCTGGAAAATGTAATGTTTGTTTTGGTAGAAAATAATGAATTATGTTTATATCCATTTTATTACTGCAGGCAGATATCTTTTTTTAATTTAGGTTTGGATGATTTTGATTTTGATTTTGAAATTACTTGTGTATGTTTGTTCAGATTGGAATACATTTTCTCTGAATAATAATAATTATATTATTTTCTATAGTCATTTGCACTGAACAAAATTGGAGTCTAAAGACATGATTTTTACCACTATCCATGTGAAAATGTGCAAGTGTACATCAGGGCTAATTAGGTGACTGTAATGGTATATTGCCCCTATTTAATGCACTGTGTTAAAGTAAATTGTAGTTTGATAAAAAGAAGGAGTTTAAAGTGCTCCAAATGAGGGACCTGAAATAAATATTAATGTAGTATTGGTTGGCTGCTTTTTAAAGTAATTGAACAAAGTGTGACATTACTCTGCGTACATTCTCAGATCTAATTAACTAAATACAATCCACAATGAAATATTTCTCACTTGATGTGCTGTCCAAACACTCTGCAAGGGTTGCTTGTCATGGAGAAGTGTCCTGCTCATGGTCAAACAAGCCTGAACAATTTAATTAATGTTTCAACTGAAGACATCAAGGGTTCAGCTACAGACCCTACTTCAGGAGGTTTGCTGATGATATCTCTCGGCCAGTACTGAAGAGTTAGTGTCATCACTGTTCTTCAGTCAGGAACTGTCTCACTGGAGCATTACGTGGGGGAGAGGGGAAGATGCAGGATTGTTTTGGAGAGATTGCTCACTGTAGTAGTGCTCTCCAGTTGTTCGCAGGAGGAGGCCAGAAACGTAATGTGTGTGATACATTGAGCTATCAGCTGTTTCACTGCCATGAACAACATACTACACAACGAACATTTATTTCTTAAAATGATTGTCTTTCAAAGTACAGATCTTGAAAGCATACGTTTGTTTGCCCTGATGGTTTTATAAGCATTCCAGATTTGATTTTTCTCCCTTTTTTTTTATAGCAGTTAGTTTGAACAAGTATTAAAGTGTACCCATGATTGTTTCCAAAATTATCACAAAAGCATAACAGGAGGGATTTGAGGATTAGAAAAAAAACATTTTTATTTAATTTATTTTTTATTAAGTCTCCATGGCTGTGTATTAGTAGTTAGTGTAGGCTACAATGTATTAGTGTATCAGTCATTACTGTGTATCATTCATTAAAGTGTTGTAAAGAGCAATGGCCAGATGTGTGTCATATAGGACAGGGACATGGCATGTCGTATGGGACAAGAGTGCAGTCTTTGACCCACATGATCTGTGCGCATGTGTATATTATAATGTGTCATGTCTGTACGATGCTACATTACATTTTATCATATTTTACCATGGTACACTGCACTTTAACATGTTTTTAACATAATGTTACATTGTGTGTACTATATTTTCAGTATGGTTGTACAGTTTTCACCATGATTTCACCACATTTTTAGCTTGTTTTTCTCAAATTCTCCCCACTTTTTAATCATGCTTTTACCATATTTTTACCATGCTACACCAAACTACACTTTTCCATATGTCACTGTCATTCTACAATAAATAATACATATATCCAGTAATATATCCCACAAAACATACTGTCACATATATTCAGATACTTTAAATTCTAGTTTACTTCCTAAATACAAATCAATGCATTTTTAATGAATAATTATGTGTATGTAGTGTATGTAGTTACAGAACGGAAAATAAAAATACCCACTGAACCTACAGGAGAAGTAGAAAATAAATTATTATTTTCTACTTCTCCTGTAGGTTCAGTGGGTATTTTTATTTTCCGTTCTGTAACTACCCAATTCTGCAACTGTTCCAGACATTACAGATGAGGAAGAAAACGTATTTTGAGAACTATGTATGTATGTATGTATGTATGTATGTATGTGTGCTCTGAGAGGGTTTCAACGTGTACTGAGCCTATATGTAGGAACTGAATTACTGTTCTGGACTTATTGTCCATAATAATAATTTATGTTTTATTTTTTGATATACTCAGTATAATTGATGCATGCTCCTAAGTTAAACCATAAGCACTACTTAATTTATATTCTATTGCCTCTAGTGGTTATTTTATTAACATAGTGCTATTGCTCTTTTCAACTGCTCTGGAAATGCTAGGTAGTAAGGTATAAGCTAGGCCATTGCACACTGGATCGGAAGCCTCTGATTTGTATGTGCATGAGAGCAAAGAGCAAAAATCGAGTTTGAAAAATAACAGGAAAATGTGGATTGAAGCACTAAACTTGTAAACTCAATAATGACTTACATTATTTACAAAGATTTGCACTTTCAAATAAATAGTTCAATGGTTGAACCATGTAAAATGTGATTAGTGTATATATATATACAGTAATGTGCAAAAGTTTTAAGCAGATGTGACAAAATGCTGTAAAGTAAGAATGCTGTTAAAAATAGACATGTTAATAATTATATTTATCAATTAATTAAATGCAAAGTGAGTGAACAGAAGAAAAATCAAATCAATATTTGGTGTGACCACCCTTTGCCTTCAAAACAGCATCAATTATTCTAGGTACACTTGCACAGTTTTTGAAGGAACTCGGCAGGTAGGTTGGCCCAAACATCTTGGAGAACAAATTACAGCTCTTCTGTATATTTAGGCAGCCTCGGTTGCTTCTCTCGCTTCATGTAATCCCAGACAGACTCGATGATGCTGAGATCAGGGCTCTGTGGGGGCCATACCATCACTTCCAGGACTCCTTGTTCTTCTTTACGCTGAAGATAGTTCTTAATGACTGTCGCTGTATGTTTGGGGTCGTTGTCATGCAGCAGAATAAATTTGGGGCCAATCAGATGCCTCCCTGATGGTATTGCATGATGGATAAGTATCTGCCTGTACTTCTCAGCATTGAGGAGACCATTCATTCTGACCAAATCCCCAACTCCATTTGCAGAAATGCAGCCCCAAACTTGCAAGGAACCTCCACCATGCTTCACTGTTGCCTGCAGACACTCATTTGTGTACCGCTCTCTTGCCTTCTGCTATAGCCAGATATTTCAAATTTTGACTCATCAGTCCAGAGCACCTGCTGCCATTTTTCTGCACCCCAGTTCCTGTGTTCTCATGCATAGTTGAGTCCCTTGGCCTTGTTTCCATGTCGGAGGTATGGCTTTTTGGCCGCAAGTCTTCCATGAAGGCCACTTCGTTCCAGACTTCTCCGGACAGTAGATGGGTGTACCAGGGTCCCACTGTTTTCTGCCAATTCTGAGCTGATGGCGCTGCTGGATATGCCTACCAAATCCCTGACTTTGTGCAAGTGTACATAGAAGAATTGATGCTGTTTTGAAGGCAAAGGGTGGTCACACCAAATATGGATTTGATGTAGATTTATCTTCTGTTCACTCATTTTGCATTTAGTTAATTGATAAATAATAATTAGACCCATCGTGCTCGTTTGGTGTCCATTAATAACTAAGTGATCCAAGGATCTTATCCAGTCTATTTTTAAATGTTCCCAACTTTTCCACTTCAACCACATCACTGGGGAATTTGTTTCAGATTGTGGCAACTCTCTGTGTGAGGAACCCAGATAGCACAGGACGTTGGCCCGACGTTGGCATATGGTTGGCATGTTTGGACAACAGTTGCGGTTTGGGGGGGTGACATATAGCCGATGCTGGCGTATGGTTGGCATGGTTGGACAACAGTATGGTCGGGGGAGTGACGTAGTCTTCTCTGTTCCAGGGTGAAAAGGTTCAGTTCCCTCAGTCTCTTAGTAGGATATTCCCTTCAGTCCTGGAATAAGTCTGGTTGCCTCTAGAGCAGCGATATCTTTCTTGAAGTGTGGTGCCCAGAACTGTACACAGTATTCCAGATGACATCAAACTATTCCAAACCTGGAATAAGTCTGGTTGCTCTCCTCTGAACTGCCTCCATTAATATAGATTAGAAAAAGCAAAGGCCCTAGTACTGATCCCTGTGGAACTCCACTAACAACCTCACTCCAGTTAGAAGCGACTCCTCTAATCGACACCCTCTGATTCCTATACATCAACCAATTCATAATCCATCTACTTTCATTACCCTGAATGCCTACAGCTTCCAATTACAGGATCAGTCTTTGGTGTGGAACCTTATCAAAAGCTTTCATGTGATCTACAGCTGCAGTTGCATGTTCAAAAAATTCTAATAAATTAATAAGACATGATTCGCCTCGTCTAAACCCATGTTGACTATCTCCAAGAATATGTTTTTCATTAAGATGCTCCTCTATTTTCTAATAATTTTTTCCAACATTTTACAAGTAATGCAGGTGAGACTGATTGGTCTGTAATTTCCTGTTCAGTTTTGTCCCCTTTCTTGTGGATTGGTATGACATTTGCTGTCTTCCAGTCAGTTCCCAATCTTTCAAGTTGGAAGCATTGCCCGAGGGGGAGGGGTTTCTGCGCACTGCCATAGCAAACACGGGCTCCCTCCCCCTCTTCAGTGTCGTCCCTCGCCTTCTCCCCGCCACGTCGTCGGCGACAGAGGTCAGGCTCTGTGGACAGGGAGCGTGATGAGGCCATCCTTGCTTTAAACAGCAGGATGGACCAAATCTGTGCTCTCCTGGCCGCACAGGCAGCGCAGGCAGCGCAACTAGTGCCGCCCACCCCACACCATGACGCTCCACCCCCGGCTCACGCTGCACCAGTGGAGTTCGAAGGGAGTCAGTCTGCCCCATCTCAGGATGAGGGCAGTGGGCAGGCCACCTGGGAGGAGGACCACCTGTCTCTGGATCCGCACGAGGACTCAGAGCTTGAGGCGGAGCTCATGGAGGAGGTGCTGGTCGCTCCCACCCCTCCTCCTCCGTTGAGCATGGACACCTCTCCTGCTCCCATGGGACATGACAGGGAGTTCTGGGCAGTCATCCAGAGGGCTGTGGGGTCTCTCCAGCTCCCCTGGCCCTCTGACCCTGCCCAGCCGCGCTCCAGATTCGAGAGGGGTCAGCGGGTGCAGCGGCCCACATGGGCCCTCCAGCTGCTGCCTGATCTCCTTGAGGAACTGAGAGCCACCTGGGACCATCCAACAACAGCCCCGCCTTTGCCAGGAGAGGGGAGGCTTATGTCAGGACCCAGGGCACAGTAGAAGCGGGCTTGGTGGAATTTCCCCGGAGCCACGCGACCTGGTCGCGTCATGGAGACACTGCTCCGGAGGGCTTATGAGGCTGGAGCCCAAGCGGCTCACCTCAGGAACACTGAGAGCCTGCTGGCCCTATACTCAGGAACCCTAGGGATGGATGCGCTAGCCCACACATGGCCGTGCTGTCTCCTTTACGTGTTCCCACCGTTCCACTTTCTCCCAGTGGTCCTGGAGAAGGTCAGGAGAGAAGGAGCAACAGTTCTGCTGATAGCCCATCGGTTGCCTCGCAGATTCTGGTTCGCAGACCTGATTGCCCTCCTTCCACGGAGAGCCTTGGCAGCTCCCAGTGAGAGTGGACTTATTGTCCCAGGTGCAGGGCGCACTTTGACACCCCAATCCGGGCCTCCTCCAGCTCTGGGCCTGGCCCGTGAGCAGGAGCGACTTATTGCCACTATTCAGTTGGCGAGAGCTCCCTCTACAAGGTCGCAGTATTCCTACCGCTGGCGGACGTTTAGCATCTGGTGCCAAGATGGCAGTCAAGACCCAATTCATTGCCCCAGCAGAGTCATATTGCAATTTATACAGGAGCTGTTGGACTAGGGCAAGTCCCCGTCCATGTTCAAAGTGTATCTGGCAGCCATCTCCACATGTCATGTCCGGATTGATGGCGAGCCCCCTGGGTCTCATTTCCTGTCTGTGCAGTTTTTAAAAGGAGCTCAACAGCTGCGGCCTCCTCGCACCCCTTCACTGGCCGTATGGCATCTTGATGTAGTGCTGGACGCACTTTCACAAGCCCCATTTGAGCCCCTGAACTGGTGAAGCTGGTGTCACTTAAGACGAATTTCACTCCCTTTCCGTACACCCATCATGTGTCTGTTTTGCGGGAGATGGCTCCAGGGTCATGCTACGGCCTAACCCTGCGTTCCTCCCGAAAGTGCTGTCTCCATTCCATGTCAACTGGCCTATTGAGTTGATGGCTTTTCATCATCCTCCCTTCACTTCTGAGCAAAAGAGTCGGCTTCACCTGCTCTGCCCTGTGCGGGCCCTCAGGTGCTATTTGGAACGCACTAAGGACATTCAGACCAACTGTTTGTATCTTATGGAGTATGGACGCAGGGCCAGGCGCTTTCAAAGCAGCACCTCTCGCATTGGATTGTGGACACCATTTACCGTGGCCTACAAGTCCACCGGGACCCCAGTGCCTGAACACCTGGTGGCCCACTCGACTCGAGGTGTTGCCACATCTTGGGCCTTTTTTCAAGGCGCCCCCTTGGCAGACATTTGTGGTTACATTTGCCAGGTTCTACAGGTTGGATGTGACGGGACCGGTACCTTCCATTGGTAACCCGATGTTGGCTCTGGCTCCTGCCTTTCCTCTCCCAGTCTGCCCCTGTTAAGTGCATCCTGAGGGAGCTAGTGAACAATGTTTTCCCTTCCACCGGTCTATGACTTCCAGTTGAGCACCCACACGAGCTGCTCCTGGATTTACTGACAGCCTGTCAATGTGTTCCCAGGGTCTGTCATGCGGCCTACCGGCACGTTGCCTTACGAGACTGCCCTGTATATAATCCATTCATTATGCATTGTGTTGCGGTGGTGCATGCGTCTGGCCTGTATCCCGCTCTGTATATATAATATGTGTTAAACAGCAGGACTGTGGCTCCATCTGACCTGTGCAGCAGGGAGCTCACTGCCGCTGTTCCCAGCTGATGGCACTCGAGTTTCACTGCCTTGCTGTTTATATAGTTCCTTGGTCAGCAGGTCTGTGGCCCGCTATGGCTATGTATGCCATGGAGCAAGGGGGCTGCTGCTGTTGTCCTCTAGTGGTCACCTTGGGGCAGGCTCCCTTATCAGCTCGCTGCCTCCTCCCTTGCAATAGTTTTGTTATACAGTAATCCCTCCCTCTTGGGCAGTGGGCAAAAAAAAACAGATAACATGCCACAGTTTAACAACCAGTCCAGTCAAACCCTAAGAGAGATCAGGATAAATGAGGAGGAGGTACTAAAGGGACTAGCAGAATTAAAAACAAACAAATCACCTGGGCCAGATGGTATATTTCCAACAGTACTTAAAGAAATGAGGGAAATTATTTATAGTCCGCTAACGCAAATATTCCAAATGACACTTAGAACGATAGGTTGTGTATGCAACCCCGGTTATCTGAAAAAGGAAGTACTGCCCAAGGGTTGCAAGTTCACGCAGGAGTCCTGGCTCCCGGCAAAAGAGGACGAACCTGCGCTGACGTCACGTTTTATAGAACAGGATGTGGGAAGGGACCTGTTCTGAGTGACGAGTGCAGGGGCCAATGGCAGCTTTGATAGAGTGACATTTCGATCAGGTTCCTACGGCAGTGCGCAGAAACCCCTCCCCCTTGGGAGTTGGGTGGTCTGTAACACACTCCTACCACTAATCCTCCAGATCTCTTGATCAAAAGTTTCACCCACAAAGATTTTGTTTTGTTACTGGGATCTAATTTGCGTTCTTCTGCCTCAGTGTCATTTCTGACATATAATGCTACCCCACCACTTCTTCGATTTTGCCTGTCCCTTCTAAACTGTGTGTATCCTTTCAACTTGTATTTATCCCCATCATTTTCGGTAAGCCATGTTTCTGTCACTCCTACAACATCATAGTCACATGCCAGCACTGTGGCTTCTAACATCTTGTTCCTTATACTCCTGGCATTGAAGTACAAACACTTCAGGACTTTATTACTAGCAGTTTCCCTTGGTTATCTTTCCTTAGTTCATCTCCCATTGTCAGAGCTCCCTGCCCCCCTGGTCCCTAGTTTAAAAGATTCTCAATTTCTCTGCACATACACTCTCCCAATGCATTAGCCCCCCTTCTGTTTAGATGTAAACCGTCTGGTTTGTACAGGTCCCATCTATCCCAGAAGAAAGACCAATGCCCCATAAACATAAAACCCTCTTCCCTACACCAAGATTTCAACCACGTGTTAAACTCTATAATCTCTGCCTGTCTCCCTGGTCTGGCATGTGGTACTGGAAGTATTTCAGAGAAAACTACCATGGAGGTTCTGCTCTTTAGTTTTGTTCCCAACTCTTTAAATTTGTCTTGTAAAACCTTGTCCTACCTTTTCCTATGTCATTGGTTCCAATGTGGACCATGACCAGTGGATTCCCCCCGGCTTTGGCCAGTTGCCCGTCTACTAGTTTAGGGAGATCTGCAGCCTGAGCACCAGGCAGGCAAGATACCATGCAGGTCTCCTTATCACTAGAACACACTGTGTGATCTACACCTCTAAGAATTGAGTCTCCTACTATAACTACCTCTCTGTTCTGGGGGGGAGTGGGCACCATGGTGATCTGGTGCTCAACTGCCCTCTCGTCACCCTCTGAGCCGTCACTGTCCAACTTGGTGTCCAGCAGTTGGAACCTGTTGGGCAATTCTAGCTCTTGGAGTGTCTCTTGGGGTTGTACGCACCCTTTTCTGCGATGATGACCTACTGTAACCCAGCAGCTCTCTACGCTGTCCTGCTCTAAGGTCACAACTCTCCTAGGTTTTGGCATGCACACCATCTCTCTCATGGGCTGATTGACTAATTCTTCCATATCACTAATACAGCGCAGATCAACAAGCTGAGCCTCAAGATCATGGACCTTGATCTCTAGGATTTCAACATGCTGACAACGTTCACAAATGAAATCTTCTTGGATGAGTTCATCCAGGAAGGCAATAATTCTGCAAACCTGACACTGTAGTGGCCACATGCTTCTAAATGTTAGTTTTTCTTTTTTTGTTTGTTTTGTTTTTTGGCTCTTGGTACCTGTATCCTAGTCAACTGCTCAACTTTTTGTCACCGAGAAGTAGCTTTTGTCTACCTGCCACCAATTCACACCTAACTGGCCCCACCTGGCACCTCCTCAAACAGAATTCCTGCTAGTACTTGACTAAATCACCCTTCTACAACCTATTTACTATTTACAACTGAATTGACTACAGACAATGCTAACTTCAATTGACCTTTCACAAAAGCCCCTCCCACTTAGTTACTGTTGCTACGCCCATCAAGCTGTGCTTCTTTGTAAGCGGTATCTACTGTAAACACAGAGCATGCAGGTGAAAAGCAGCACATTACCGCTCTGTGTAAGTGATTGTTTCTGGAGTAATACCTCCAAGATATCCTCCACATCGAGGCAAAAGGGATTGCAATATGCAGTGGAAGGATATGTTCAGAAAATTCAAATCAAGGAAGGGGACACAACAATAATTGAAGCACAAGCATACCGATCTCAATCAAAGAATGAGAAACCCCATAAACTCATCCTAAAATGCGACCAGCACAGCCTTGTGGAGCAGCCATGCTCTTGCACTGCCGGGTCAGTTCTGTTTATACAGCTATTATAGAAATCTTCTATCAGTCAACATCATCCTATCAACCTCAGCAGAAAGTCACCTGTTAAAGTTAAGCCTATGAGTGTCCCGACGTAACAAGCTCATATTAGAGGTAGCTCGCTACCTAGCTAACGTTAGTAGTAGCAAGTTAGTCGTATTAATGGTAACGTTAGCACAATTAACTATAACGTCAGTGTTTTGTTGTCCAAAAACATTTCACATCCCAAGAGAAGTCAATGTAATTATCTGATGCCCATGGCTAATGCTATTTAGGGGGGCTTTACACCCCTGTATTTTCTCTCAGTCCCCCTATAAATAATACAGATATGAAGTAACGGGGCGGTCAAATAGTCCAACAAAGCACCGGTAGCCGCCCCTTGTATTTTCACTCATCCCCCCCTAACAATATTACCACAAAAGAATCGACGAATGAAGAAGAACCTCGCAAAACACTGTCAGCACACCCCCCCCCACCCATGAAGCCCCACGAAGCTCCCCTAAAATAACAATAATGACAACATCATTAGCCACCAAGCCACTTACATTGGAGCAGACAAATGTATGTTTGTTAATCTTAGCTGGGAATGGGGCCTCCCACACTGTCTTTTCCCCTTTCCTCTTGGGTTTTGGGCTTTGGAAAGGGGAAAAAAATTACTCCCCCCTCTAAACTTTTGGGGTCCCTGCTGTCGGGTTTGTAGGTGTCGGCATGTCACCATTGTGAGCCTGAACAACGAACGCTTGACGGACCTTCTTCGAGTAGTGACCGGTTGATAAGGTAGGATTGGACAAGGACCGTTTGGGGGCAGGGCTTTGCAAAAGGTCAATTAAGGCAAACTTACAACAAAATCAGGAATGCTATGACTGGTCTGAAACTAGTCAAACAACAAGATGGCTGCCTCTCACCTGTACTCTCTGGTGTGTGTCTGTGGCAACTTGTAAATACTTCTGTTTTGAAAGAGAACTAACTGGTAACAAACATTTGCTTGTGAACTTTGACAACTCTTCTGGATCGTGCTTTTGACTAGTTTGCTGTGTGCTTAGTGTCTGCCTTGTTGTTTAGCTTGATGTATAGAGAGGGGCCTGTATTCACTATTTAATTAGGCTCAACCAGGAGCTAGGGTTTTGTTTTGCTATTTTAGATTTTTGTTTCCATTGACTCACTGCACTGTAATAAATAAACTTGCACTTACTGCACTATTGTTGTGTCTATTTCCTGAGACCCCGCCTATCACAAGAGCCCGGCATTGTGGCAACCCCCCACGGTGCTACTATATGATATTATTTTTATTTTATTTTATTATTATAATCTAGTCATTATAAAGTCATTTAGAACACACCTTTATCCAAGGCAATGTTTTTCAAGTGTTGTGATCGGCCCAATGCCTGTTGCCAGAATCGGCTCAATGTCAAATTGTATTACGGCCCGGAATCGGCCTGACGGGAATCGGCCCAGACCCGGATGCAGGAATCAGCCTGATGTCAAATTGTATTACGGCCCGGAATCGGCCTGATGTCAAATTGTATTAAGGCCCGGAATCAGCCTGAGGGGACTCGCCGGAATCAGCCCGATGTCAAATTGTATTACGGATATGACTGCCGGCATGAAGCCAGGTCTCGTTTGGCCGATTCCAGGATGTAAAACATAGACTACTTTTACAACAGTATGTTTACTGAGGAAACCCACCACCACCATGTAGTGCAACTCAGATGTTGTTAACCACTACAATTAATTACATATTATACCTTAGCAATAAAATAGTAAAAGTATAAAACTGCAAAAAAAAAAAAAATATATATATATATATATATATATATATACTTTGCGTTCAAGTTTTTAAATAATGTTAAAATATATATATACACTCACCTAAAGGATTATTAGGAACACCGGTTCAATTTCTCATTAATGCAGTTATCTAACCAACCAATCACATGGCAGTTGCTTCAATGCATTTAGGGGTGTGGTCCTGGTCAAGACAATCTCCTGAACTCCAAACTGAATGTCTGAATGGGAAAGAAAGGTGATTTAAGCAATTTTGAGCGTGGCATGGTTGTTGGTGCCAGACGGGCCGGTCTGAGTATTTCACAATCTGCTCAGTTACTGGGATTTTCACGCACAACCATTTCTAGGGTTTACAAAGAATGGTGTGAAAAGGGAAAAACATCCAGTATGCGGCAGTCCTGTGGGCGAAAATGCCTTGTTGATGCTAGAGGTCAGAGGAGAATGGGCCGACTGATTCAAGCTGATAGAAGAGCAACTTTGACTGAAATAACCACTCGTTACAACCGAGGTATGCAGCAAAGCATTTGTGAAGCCACAACATGTACAACCTTGAGGCGGATGGGCTACAACAGCAGAAGACCCCACCGGGTACCACTCATCTCCACTACAAATAGGAAAAAGTGGCTACAATTTGCACAAGCTCACCAAAATTGGACAGTTGAAGACTGGAAAAATGTTGCCTGGTCTGATGAGTCTCGATTTCTGTTGAGACATTCAGATGGTAGAGTCAGAATTTGGCGTAAACAGAATGAGAACATGGATCCATCATGCCTTGTCACCACTGTGCAGGCTGGTGGTGGTGGTGTAATGGTGTGGGGGATGTTTTCTCCTGGCACACTTTAGGCCCCTTAGTGCCAATTGGGCATCGTTTAAATGCCACGGCCTACCTGAGCATTGTTTCTGACCATGTCCATCCCTTTATGACCACCATGTACCCATCCTCTGATGGCTACTTCCAGCAGGATAATGCACCATGTCACAAAGGTTGAATCATTTCAAATTGGTTTCTTGAACATGACAATGAGTTCACTGTACTAAACTGGCCCCCACAGTCACCAGATCTCAACCCAATAGAGCATCTTTGGGATGTGGTGGAACGGGAGCTTCGTGCCCTGGATGTGCATCCCACGAATCTCCATCAACTGCAAGATGCTATCCTATCAATATGGGCCAACATTTCTAAAGAATGCTTTCAGCACCTTGTTGAATCAATGCCACGTAGAATTAAGGCAGTTCTGAAGGCGAAAGGGGGTCAAACACAGTATTAGTATGGTGTTCCTAATAATCCTTTAGGTGAGTGTATATATATATATATATATTTTTTTTTAACATTATTTAAAAACTTGAATGCAAAGTTATGATTGCATGAGTGAAATAAGGGAAATGCAAAGTTTGAAATTATTTTATTTGAAGTTTAAAATAAATAACTAGTCAATTTGTAAATCTGTCCTTTGGGATTTTTTTTATAAATATTCTTTTGAATAATATAAATGCATCAGTGTCCAAAGCTCTTGCTGTATTATGTTGCACAAATCCTGCTCACAATAAGGGACAGTTGTAAGGTCCTCAAGGTGAGAGATGAGATGATTCTCACTCCAAGCTCATCCATCCATTCATCTTCAACTCTTAATCTCATCTTTGATCTCAGTTTGTTTACTTCAGGCTCACTAAATGTGTGAAAAACACAGAATTAATAATAAGATATGTAATCCATACATTATGTTATTAAGTATAGGTTTGTATTTCTCTAAATATTTCATATAAAAAATGTATTCATATACCTACATACACATGTACGTATATAAAACTGGATTTTAAAGGTTCAAAGTACTTGATTAATATCAAATTAAAAAATATATTAAACAGGTATTGTAATGTAACTGCAATGTTAAGGGCAGAGATGGTAATCAAGCAGTTATTTCTAAAGATCATTTTTTATAAATACTGACTTACAAATCATATATAAAGAGAAAAAAAGTAAAACAAAATAAAAGATCTGTATTACTGTTTGTATATTTCATGTACTTTTCAGTCTGATGTATCCAGAACTATATGCCAAACCTGTTTGAAATAAGCATAAGATATCACAATTTAGACATTGTAACAATAGCTATATCAATTCATACTGTATTAATATATTATGGTGATGGAAAGTATAGAAAGAATAAATACTTTGTTTTTAATAGTTATCCTTCATCAATCACAGTGTATTCAGCTGACACACAGTTCAGAGCTCCTCCCTATAGTGTGACAGCATGCTGACTGATAGCCGCACCTGAGTGCCTGTTGAGCAGTTTGACAGCAGAGCTCTCTGAATTGTTCATCAATGAGTTCGTGTTATTCCAATAATCTCTCCCCACACACTTAATGATCAACTATAATCCACGCAGACACAAAATAGCAGACATTCACATTCAGGAACAACTGCTTAAATAACTAAACTAACTAAACATTATGGAACTAATAACTACTAAATACCAAAACATTTACTTTCTGTCTCACTGCATCGCTCGAGCGGCTTCAATTGTCTTCTGAGGTGGCCGCGTGAGTAGCCCACGTGGCAGAAAGGCGCCTCCTCTAAAAGGACCCAAAATGAATAAAGACTGAAATGAGGCCTCATTTACTAAATTGTTTTATTCATTTTCTATTCCAAGTAAAAACATCCTGGCTCTACAAGTAATATATTTTAGCGATCCTGGCTGGAACTGATAGATTGCCAGGCCTGGTAGGGTAGTATAAAGGATGGGGGGGGGGTGTTGTTAGAGTGTATGGAGAGTGGGTGAGTCAGTTCGGGGATCCTGTGTATGTATGTGGTTTACTTATTGTGTTGGGCTTGGGGAGGAATATTGTTCTGTGTTTGGGTATTTTGGGGTTTTGTGGCTCCCCCTGTCTCCGGGGTGGTATACAGGGGGGTGGGGGTCAAGTGCCAGTGGGATATATTAATGCTTAGTGACGTGCCAGAGTGAGTTCGAGTGGGAGAGTCTGAAAGTGAAAGTCTGAGTGTTTTTGCTGTGCAAGACGGTTTGGGAGGGAAAGTGGTTGTACCACCCAGTTCTGCAGAATAAACCTCAGTTTACCTTTGAAACTTCCGTCCTTCAGTGTATTATTTCAGTAATCACCTTCAAACCCGGGGGTCATTACAATATATAACTATAAGTACAGAATATATATATTTTATTATTGAGTATATGCAAGAGCGTTACCGCCGACACTGATTTGTGTATTCATGAAGCGTCCGCACCAGTGTCGGCCCGATGCCAGCACGATTCCTGGTCGCCGACTGCGATAGCGAACCGACAGTACCGATGACATCCCAGTGTCGGGCCGATTCCGCTGGCTGTCTGGGTATTCCATTCAGGACAGGACCGATATGTAGCATATGGCGTCAGAGATTAATGTCTACCTCGGTGTGCTGAAACAACTGCATGGTAATTGAAATGTTAATCACACTTCTTGGGAAGGGTGTTACTACCATAACAGGCTAATGGGTTTGAAAGTGGGTCACCACTGTGGATCAGGCTTCTGAGGTTCTGAGCCTTGTGGAGCCTATTATGCTACTGTGTCAGTGTGTCGTCTGCTTCACACATTTCCCCAGTTAATGAGACATTACTGTGCAATTTGGATTGCAGGAAGAGGGAGGAAATGAATTTCATAATGAGCGAATATTTTGTCCAGCTTCAATTAAACCTCAGGCAGAATTAGGAAAAGCTGGGTGCTGAGGTCTGACTATAGAGAATTGCTGCTGCTCAAAATCTTTAATTGCTGAACAACAGAGCTAAGCTTTATTGAGAGGAAAGAAATCATCCTCAGAGCTGCACTGCAGGATGTTTCATTGATATTTTCTATATGTTAAAGAGTACTGAAAGCAAACCTAACTGGGGATTTTTGTATTTATTTTTTGAGTAGATCTTTGTAGTTAAATACATATTTGTACACCCTTTTGTCTGTTATTTGTCATATAGTTTTGTCTACTGGATTGCTTTTGCTGTTAAATAACAAAATATAGTAATTCATAACAGTGAAAGTGGGCAATTTGCACTTTTAAAAACTATCCCCAGTCATTTGTGACTTGACAGCTCTAACACAATGCTTGGGAAACATGACTGCGTTTTCTATGCCTAGGTTTTATTTTAGGAAAGTTAATTAAATATCGCAGCTTGACCCATAACATCAATTAATTTATTGCGTTATATCATTAACAAGTCTGTATTGGGAATAAAAGATAACTGCCTTCAAATCTCACATGGTTTCTACTGAATGCAGAAACTGAATTTAAACCTTAAATGGTTGACAATTTCTAATTACTTTTTAAATTAAGTTCCAGGTCTGTGTTCTTGTAATGAAACTGCAGTTTAATTATTTGTTAGGCATGTCCTTAATTGTTCCTTGCTGTAAAAAATCTGTTCACTAACTTTTCTGAACCTGAAAAATTAAAGTCAATTTAGACTGGGGAAAAATGAACACTTTTTTATCCTTGTATTCATTTTTTTTTTTAAATGGGCCTCCTCATCTATTTTTACACAATAGATGCATTTGGATGTATTTTAAGTTGACTGAAAAAATTACAATAGACATTAGATTACCTGATGCCTGTTTGTTCTATTGATAGAGTAAACATGACAACAATAGCATCTCAAAGTTGTTATACAGATTTCAGACTGAGGGTTAATCTTTGGGTTTGGGCTAAATCTAAAAGCATTCCTAACCACAAACTAGGCCTCTATTATTGCATCTCAATTTAAAATGTATAGTTTAAATATAGTTTAAAACTACCGTTCCGAATAAGGACAACCCCCAGTCACGCTGTATTCCATTCTATGCACAACCAAGGATATACACTCTCATGTAAACACACTATCATCAATACCATGTAACAAGTTGCTTTCTCCTGCATCAGTAACTTGTTCACAGAGTGCCTCAACCATTCTCCCTCTTGCTTAAACTTAGAACAACACCCCCCCCCGCCTCCCCAGGTTCTCCTTGGCTCAATCTATCATGTTGGGGGGTTCCAATGGCCTCATCCTCTCAGCCAGGTCATCATTCCCTTTAGCCAAGGGTTAAGGCCAAAATACCTGCTATAGGGGGAGATAATGCGAAGACCATTCCAAGCTTAGCTCCAATGTAGCTTCCAATGTAGAACAATGGAACTCCTGAGCCATTACTTTGAGTAACATTCTGACTAATTCATTGCATTTTGCACTAGGCATTTAGGGAACAAACTAGGGTTACATTTTGGGCATGGGTTAGGGTTAGATTCCCAATCCCACCGGTCACAATTTTCCAGTTCTAAATTAGTTTTCAATATTTGCTTCATGTAGCATGCATTATCAAGTTGTTTTGTACAATTTTGAATAGTTCACATGCTTGATGGAAATGGTCACGTGACAACCTGCATTTACTTCCTGGTTGTGCTGTGAAGGAAGGATGGAGGCATTGAAGCTCTGCAAGAAATGTAAAGAGTGTTTTTTGTAGAAATACTTATATTTTCATTGTAAACATAATATTTAAAAGGTCTAGCATACATAGATACTTTCATAATCAATACATTTTGACCATGATGTTTACAAAGCATAGAAATACCTTAGTGGTCACAATTGTGGCCGGTGGGATAATGTATAGCATATAACCTATTGGATCTTGTTTTTCCTTTAGATTAAATTTAAGTGAGGTTTTGGATCTACCTGATCAAGATGATCCTGTAGAAGCTGCATGTAAAGTTGCAATTATCCCTCAAGCTGAAACAGATACTATAATCAGTGACTGTGACAGTGATGGGTCTGATTTGGATTATGCAGGTGAAATTGCTAATTTGCCAGCAAGACTCCTAACTCAAATGCTAGAATATTTGGTTTGGAGGATATGGTGAACAAAGAGAGAGTTACCACATGGAACCCATACTGTCCTTCCAGAAACTGGATTGGGTCAAGGACCCAGTATAGTTCTAGGTCTTGCTAAACAAGCTGAGGTACCTCAAGGTTGCAAAGTCAGACATGACAACCTTTTCACATCCTTCACACTTCTTAAAGAGATGACTAGACGTGGATATGGATGCTCTGGGACAGTAAGGACAAATTGTGTGTTTGAAGTCCCTTTCAGTCCTTTGAAGGAATTTGTGAAGACACCCAGAGGATCTTCAGAACTTTTGACTGAAGGAGAGGAACTGCTTTTCAGGTGGAAAGACAACAGTGTTGTCACAGTGTCACATTTCCATTGTTCATTATTTTTGAAGCATGTATATTGTCCCAGGTTGTTTTTTTTTTAATCGAAATTTCATATGTTTGTGGTAATGTTCTGTTTTTAATCAGTATGCAATCTATTTAAAACAATATATAAGTAAATTAAAATAGGCGTTGTTGTTTTATCTCTCATACTATTGTTTTATAATGCATTGACAACACGTGAGTCAATATACGTGTTTTTACAAAAATGCTAACTTATAAAAATAAAAAAGTAAAGCTATGAAATGTTTTTTGTGTAACTGTAGTTTCATATTTACATTTCCATATATACTAGTATGCATATTCACAGAAAATATTAAAATGCAAATGCAAAAGCCAATTGCAAACATTATCAAAAACTTCCCCCACTTAATGGTGGAATTATTAAAATTATAATGTATTTGTGAAAATAGAAAAGCAGCATCCCTCTTTGCAAATACATGTCCTAGCTCTTACACCGTTCTCTGGATAGAATGGAAATGCAAATGTCAAATGCTATTTTAAATGCATGGCCAAAGACTGCTATTACAAATGCATGATCAGCCCTGCTTCAAGATGGACTTCATTCAATTGATAATACAATTGTGAAACGAGAGAAACAGCCCGTATTTGCATGTGCAATGCATGTAATACCTCTTACACCGTTTTCAGGACAAAATGTAAATGCATTATCAATGGCTGGTATTGCAAATACATGATCATGCTCTATCGACCTCTAACCTTTGACCTTTGAACCTCTGAACACTCCCACACAGGACTGAAGCGCTGCCATTGGTCAGCGTCTCTGTTCGCTGTTCTCTGCTCTGTGGTCTCTGTTCATGAGAGAAGCGCTCGATTTGAAGTATAAGTATTGATGCAGACCTGGAAATCACACAACTCCTGGAATTATGATTATTTTGAATGTTATTCTCGCCTCATATATTAAAAAAGAAATGAATACATATGATGACACTATTGACTGTAAACACTTTAAGGGGGAAGTCAAATTTGAAGTGGAGGTGCACTGTATAGAGTGACAAGTGTAGGTCCTGTAGGCTAATTTCATATATCGATCATGACCTAGGCTACCCAGCTAACACACATTAAATTGATACAAAAATTCCAGCCCTCATGTCAAATCACATTTGACTTCAGAAATAAACACTACAAACAGAGAGCTTAACTCATATGAATTGCATAAATAATGCGTGCATAAATGGTGATGTTCCATTTTGCATTATCATTTGAATTAAGTCCTCTGTATGCTTCCATACTAGTCAGGCTGAATCATCATGCATTTAATTAATAAAAGGTGGCTGTGCCTGTCAAGGACTGACTCATGTAAATAGTAGAGCTTCACATCTAGTACAAATCACAGGAAACAGTGGGAAAGAAAGGGTGCAACAATAACAATTAATAATAATAATAATGATAATGATAATAATAATGATAATGATAATAATAATTTACAAAAAACAATATAATGTTTCAGAAAAAATAAACTTTTAAATGTTAACAAATTGATAAACCTCACAGCTATGTCATGTTGGTGTGTGTGTCAGGGGAAGGGGTGGGACTGATGTGTTCGTGCTATACATCACTGGATATGTTATGATCTCTGTCTTATATTAAATGTAATATTCTGGCCCGGTACCTTGGTCCATTATAATATCCATTGAGTGGGCTGAGAGATAATATGTAAAAAAAAAAATGGGGTGTGTAGATCTCCATAGGTCTGCCGTTACCAACTCACCATTCGGTCAAAAAAGTGGTGGTGGCCCATCTAGTGCTCTAGTGAACAGGGACATTGTATGTGGCAACTGTGACCTTCTGCGCTTCCAACACACCTTGGCACAGAGTCTGCTACTTTGTTTTGGGACCAAACCAAGAGGACACGGAAGAAGATTGTCACTAACTACAGCAGTAATTCGACAACACCTCTCACTGGCCTATGAACTCAGGCAATCAATTCTTGAGATGCTGCTTATGTTTCTGTTGTACAACCTACTCTCATGAGAAGTGTCAAATACCACTGCATATTGGGGTCTTTTCATCACTCACTTTTCATAACTGGGTGCATTTCATCACCAGCGTCAGTTCATCAGCAATTTGCATATTCAGTTACAAACTAGATGCACACTGTCTCTTTTGATTTAGATTGAATATTCCTTAATGTCCTATGATTCCAAAACAGATTTTTTATCAAATCCTAGTTACCCATTGCAGTTGTAGTGTTTTTTCAACTCTTTCATATCACCCACCCCTTAGTTTTTTTCAATGCTTTAAGTCTCCCCTTTTCATGGATTAATGCATCACTCTGTCTGCTTGATTACACAGTCAGGTCATGTCGGGCAATGTGTCCTCCTAATATTCTGCACAGAATATGATTTTTATTAAATTAAGGCTTAGACTGTCCACAGTAAGTGTGAAGGAAAATAGTCTATATGATCTTATATTCCAGTAATACATATTGGGCATATGAAAAGGGGCGGATTAGCAATCAGGAAGTGTGGAAGAATCCCTGGTGGGCCAGTCAGTTTGATTTTATATATATATATATATATATATATATATATATATATATATATATACACAGTGAGGGGAAAAAAGTATTTGATCCCCTGCAGATTTTGTACGTTTGCCCACTGACAAAGAAATGATCAGTCTATAATTTTAATGGTAGGTGTATTTTAACAGTGAGAGACAGAATAACAACAAAACAATCCAGAAAAACGCATTTCAAAAAAGTTATAAATTGATTTGCATGTTAATGAGGGAAATAAGTATTTGACCCCTTCGACTTAGTACTTGGTGGCAAAACCCTTGTTGGCAATCACAGAGGTCAGACGTTTCTTGTAGTTGGCCACCAGGTTTGCACACATCTCAGGAGGGATTTTGTCCCACTCCTCTTTGCAGATCCTCTCCAAGTCATTAAGGTTTCGAGGCTGACGTTTGACAACTTGAACCTTCAGCTCCCTCCACAGATTTTCTATGGGATTAAGGTCTGGAGACTGGCTAGGCCACTCCAGGACCTTAATGTGCTTCTTCTTGAGCCACTCCTTTGTTGCCTTGGCCGTGTGTTTTGGGTCATTGTCATGCTGGAATACCCATCCACGACCCATTTTCAATGCCCTGACTGAGGGAAGGAGGTTCTCACCCAAGATTTGACGGTACATGGCCCCGTCCATCGTCCCTTTGATGCGGTGCAGTTGTCCTGTCCCCTTAGCAGAAAAACACCCCCAAACATAATGTTTCCACCTCCATGTTTGACGGTGGGGATGGTGTTCTTGGGGTCATTCCTCCTCCTCCAAACACGGCAAGTTGAGTCGATGCCAAAGAGCTCGATTTTGGTCTTATCTGACCACAACACTTTCACCCAGTTCTCCTCTGAATCATTCAGATGTTCATTGGCAAACTTCAGACGGGCCTGTACATGTGCTTTCTTGAGCAGGGGGACCTTGCGGGAACTGCAGGGTTTCAGTCCTTCACGGCGTAGTGTGTTACCAATTGTTTTCTTGGTGACTATGGTCCCAGCTGCTTTGAGATCATTAACAAGATCCTCCCGTGTAGTTCTAGGCTGATTCCTCACCATTCTCATGATCATTGAAACTCCACGAGGTGAGATCTTGCATGGAGCTCCAGACCGAGGGAGACTGACAGTTATTTTGTGTTTCTTCCATTTGTGAATAATTGCACCAACTGCTGTCACCTTCTCACCAAGCTGCTTGGCGATGGTCTTGTAGCCCATTCCAGCCTTGTGTAGGTCTACAATCTTGTCCCTGACATCCTTGGACAGCTCTTTGGTCTTGGCCATGGTGGAGAGTTTGGAATCTGATTGATTGATTGCTTCTGTGGACAGGTGTCTTTTATACAGGTAACGAGCTGAGATTAGGAGCACTCCCTTTAAGAGAGTGCTCCTAATCTCAGCTCGTTACCTGTATAAAAGACACCTGGGAGCCAGAAATCTTGCTGATTGATAGGGGATCAAATACTTATTTCCCTCATTAACATGCAAATCAATTTATAACTTTTTTGAAATGCGTTTTTCTGGATTTTTTTGTTGTTATTCTGTCTCTCACTGTTAAAATACACCTACCATTAAAATTATAGACTGATTATTTCTTTGTCAGTGGGCAAACGTACAAAATCAGCAGGGGATCAAATACTTTTTTCCCTCACTGTATATATATTATACATACATATACATATACACATACATATACACACACACACACACACACACCCTTTGCCTTAAAACAGCATCAATTCTTCTAGGTACATTTGCACACAGTTTCTGAAGGCCAAAACATCTTGGAGAACTAACCACAGTTCTTCTGTGGATTTAGGCAGCCTCAGTTGCTTCTCTCTCTTCATGTAATCCCAGACAGACTCGATGATGTTGAGATCAGGGCTCTGTGGGGGCTGCGTTCTGCTACAGCCAAATATTGCACATTTTGACTCATCAGTCCAGAGCACCTGCTGCCATAATTCTGCATTCCAGTTCCTGTCTTTTCGTGCATAGTTGAGATGCTTGGGCTTGTTGCCACATCGGAGGTATGGCTTCTTGACCATAAGTCTTCCATGAAGGCAAATTCTGACCAGACTTCTCCGGACAGTAGATGGGTGTACCAGGGTGACACTGTTTTCTGCCAATTCTGAGCCGATGGCACTGCTGGACATCTTCCGATTACAAAGGGAAGTAACATGATGTGTCTTTCATCTGCTACAGTAAGTTTCCTTGGCCGACCACTGTGTCTGCAGTCCTCAACGTTGCCCGTTTTTTTGTGCTTCTTCAAAAGAGCTTGGACAGCACATCTGGAAACCAGTCTGCCTTGAAATGTCTGCCTGGGAGAGACCTTGCTGATGCAGTATAACTACCTTGTGTCTTGTTGCTGTGCTCAGTCTTGTAATGGTGTATGACTTTTGACAGTAAACTGTCTTCAGCAGCCTCTCCTTGTTAGCTGAGTTTGGCTGTTCCTCACCCAGTTTTATTCCTCCTACACAGCTGTTCCTGTTTCAGTTAATGATTGTGTTTCAACCTACATATTGAATTGATGATCATTAGCACCTGTTTGGTATAATTGTTTAATGATACACCTGACTATATGCCTACAAAATCCCTGACTTTGTGCAAGTGTACCTAGAAGAATTGATGCTGTTTTGCAGGCAAAGGGTGGTCACACCAAAATGGATTTGATTTAGATTGTTCTTCTGTTCACTCACTTTGCATTTAGTTAATTGATAAATATAATCTAATAACATGTCTATTTTTGAAAGCATTCTTACTTTACAGCATTTTTTCACACCTCTAAAACTTTTGCACAGTACTGTGTATGTATATATATTATTATTTGTATTTATTTATTTATTTATGCCCGTTACATATTAACTGGGCATTCTCGCTCCCGAGCACACACATCACTCCAATTATCGCTTGGTTAAATCCAATATTGTAATATCTAAGGGGGAGGAGTGGCCAATCCCTGAATGGATTTGCCAGGAGTTTCTGACAACGGGATTGGTGAACTGATTCATCTTTCATTTGCATCTGTTGTCTTGATAGTGGATGAGTGTCATGTCAGTCAAAGATACTGACATAATGCAGAAGTTTGCACACTCCAAAACACTTTCTATAATGTTTAAACATGTATACAGTTTAAGTATTTTCACATTTTTTTATTAAAAACATTCTTATTAAGAGCTGTGCTGTTTCTGTAGCACATGCACAGATAATCCTGCCGGATAAAGAATTTTGATAATTTTAAACAATCAAAATATACATAGACCACAATAATACATTATCTATATATATAACATTTTATTATTATTAGCTATTTGGACATATATAATGGACATACACAAAATAGTCTAAATTGGTGAAGTGAAATGAAAAAAATAACTTGTTTTAAAAAATTCTAAAGAATTAAAAACGGAAAAGTGGTGTGTGCATATGTATTCACCCTCATTGCTATGAAGCCCCTAAATAAGATCTGGTGCAACCAATTACCTTCAGAAGTCACATAATTAGTTAAATAAAGTCCATCTGTGTGCAATCTAAGTGTCACATGATCTCAGTATATATACAACTGTTCTGAAAGGACCCAGAGTCTGCAACACCACTGAGCAAGTGGCACCATGAAGACCAAGGAGCTCTCCAAACAGGTTAAGGACAAAGTTGTGGAGAAGTACAGATCAGGGTTAGATTATAAAAAATATCCGAAACTTTGAACAGCCCACGGAGCACCATTAAATCCATTTTAAAAAAATTGAAAGAATATGGCACCACAACAAACCTGCCAAGAGAGGGCCGCCCACCAAAACTCACGGACCAGGCAAGGAGGGCATTAATCAGAGAGGCAACAAAGAGACCAAAGATAACCCTGAAGAAGCTGCAAAGCTCCACAGCGGAGACTGGAGTATCTGTGCATAGGACCACTTTAAGCTGTACACTCCACAGAGCTGGGCTTTACAGAAGAATAGCCAGAAAAAAGCAATTGCTTAAAGAAAAAAATAAGCAAACATGTTTGCTGTTCGCCAAAAGGCATGTGGGAGACTCCCCAAACATATGGAAGAAGGTATTCTGGTCAGATGAGACTAAAATTGAGCTTTTTGGCCATCAAGGAAAATGCTATGTCTGGCGCAAACCCAACACCTCTCATCACCCTGAGAACACCATCCCCACAGTGAAGTATGGTGGTGGCAGCATGCCATCGACAGGGACTGGGAAACTGGTCACAATTGAAGGAATGATGGATAGCACTAATTACAGCAAAATTCTTGAGGGAAACCTGTTTCAGTCTTCCAGAGATTTGAGACTGGGACGGAGGTTCACCTTCCAGCAGGACAATGACCCTAAGCATACTGCTAAAGCAACACTTGAGTGGTTTAAGGGGAAACATTTAAATGTCTTGGAATAGCCTAGTCAAAGCCAGTCTCAATCCAATTGAGAATCTGTGCTATGACTTGCTGTATGGTATTGCTGTACACCAGCAGAACCCATCCACCTTGAAGGAGCTGGAGCAGTTTTGCCTTGAAGAATGGGCAAAAATCCCAGTGGCTAGATGTGCCAAGCTTATAGAGACGTACCCCAAGAGACTTGCAGCTGTAATTGCTGCAAAAAGGTGGCTCTACAAAATATTGACTTTGGGGGGTGAATATTTATGCACACTCAAGTTTTCTGTTTTTTATGTCCAATTTCTTGTTTGTTTCACAATAAAAAATATGTTGCATCTTCAAAGTGGTAGGCATGTTGTGTAAATCAAATGATACAACCCCCCAAAAAAATATTTTAATTCCAGGCTGTAAGGCAACAAGATAGGAAAAATGCCAAGGGGGGTGAATACTTTAGCTCACTAGGCACTGTATGTGAAAAATACCTAAAATAAATTATACATGTTTGAACACTGCAAAAAGTTTATAATAATGTAGTGATCCTAGCTATTGGACTGCTGTGCTGCCAGACTGTTGTGTGAGTGTGTGCCATCAGGGCAGCATAATGAGGGCATCAGAGAATGTATGGAGGGTGGGCGAGTGCGTGTGCGTGTGCGTGTGTGTGTGCGTGTGCGTGTGATTTAGTTATTGTGTGGGGCTACTGTTATGTGTTGGGGTTTAGGAGGGATGTTATATGTTGTGGGAAGTTCTGGGGTTTTGTACCTCCCCCTCATAAAGCCCAGGTGTTACATTTATATAAGAGTTTTGCTACTTCTTCGTTGGCTTCATAGTCAAAGCTGCCTCACAATAAAGCTAGGGGTCGTAAACACACTGACACACCCCTGCATATGAAGCAGCATCTATACATATCTGCACATGTGCAGTACACCAGGTGAATATTTGTTGTGGGTGGTCACTCAATGTAAGTTTTTTTTTTTTTTTTGTGCGTGTTGCATTTATTTTAACTTCTTAATCTTATTTTGCAAGTTGCGAAAGAGACAGATGAGGAGGAGGGGGGGAATCATAATAATAAAAACAACTAGATTTAGAAGTTTCTAGAAGCTTCATCTGCATTATAAAATTGCTGTTTAAATACCTTTTAAAAGAGTATCTGATGTATATAAGCAGTTCCGCATATAAACACCTTTTAAGGAATTGTAGATTGAAAGCACCTTTTTAGCTTCTCTCTGGAAGGATTTATGAGAGCATATTGCATTTGACCTTACAGAAAGGGCATTTTCAGATAGATCATAGATGGGTTCCTAAATGTGTTCCATAGTAAGTATGAGCCTAACTGCACTCTTAAGGAAAGGTCAAAGGTCACAGTGGAGGATATTTTTGCACTGACCACTTATGAGTTCCTATCTGAGTTATATAGCAATCATTAGCCTATCTACAACAAAAATGAAATATTGATTGACCTTTAAAGGAAGGTCAAATGTCAATATTAAGGTACTTAATACTTAATACTTAAACTATTTTAGAAGTAAACATTATGTTATTTACAAATCTAAACTCAGATTGCAGCTTTGAACCTTGATTCTAAGAATTTGAGCTGGAATGAAAGGTCAAAGGTCAAGTTCAGGGTCATATTTTGAAAGCTCACAGGCTTTAGAAGGAAAACTCTGTGTTCCATATAGCCCATGGGTCTATCTCCTTTCTGTGAGGCTAAAAGTGGTAACGTCTTGCATTTGACAAAATCAAGGACATTTTCAAACAGACCACTTATGGTTTCCTATACATGTCCAATACTTAATGTGACTCAGTCTTCAATCTGAAATGTCAAATGTAAAAAAATTAAACTGGCATTATCCCATTATCCTTAGCTCCAATCGGACAATAGAGAGCATTTTAGGAAATTTCATACACAGTTTCCTATCTATGTTCCATAGTAATATTACTCTTAAATGCATCCTGGGATGAGTAATGAGATGTTCATTATCTGAAGACAAGTTCTAACCAACATGCAGTATCTGGCTCTGTGAAGGTCAAAGGTCAGATGAAATAAGATATACAGAAAGACAATCTATGATTACTATTAGTGTTCAATTGTAATGGTGCTAAAAGTAAACTATCAGTAGTTATTAGCTGTCAAAAATATTGGGGTCCTTGGGGACCTCAAGAGAATCCGAACCACCAATCAACACCAAAAACAATAGCATACATTTTCAGATATAGTACAAAAAGTTTTTAAAATGTCATCTTGATGGCTGAAAAACTGTAGGAGGAGATGTGTTTACCAGAAAGCTTACCAATGAGAGGAGGCCATTCGACCCATCGTGCTCGTTTCGTATCCATTAATATCTAAGTGATCCAAGGATCCTATCTAGTCTATCGTTGAATGTTCATAAATTTTCAGCTTCAACCACATCACTGGGGAGTTTGTTCCAGATTGTGACGACTCTCTGTGTGAAGAAGTGTCTCCTGTTTTCTGTCTTGAATGCATTGAAGCCCAATTTCCATTTGTGTCCCCGGGTGCGTGTGTCCCTGCTGATCTGGAAAAGCTCCTCCGGTTTGATGTGGTCGATGCCTTTCATGATTTTGAAGACTTGATTCAAGTCCCCACATAGTCTCCTCTGTTCCAAGGTGAAAAGGTTCAGTTCCCTCAGTCTCTCAGTAGGACATTCCCTTCAGACCTGGAATAAGTCTGGTTGCTCTCCTCTGAACTGCCTCTAGAGCAGCGATATCTTTCTAGAAGTGTGGAGCCCAGAACTGCACACAGTATCCAGATGAGCTCTAACTAGTGCATTGTACAGTCTGAACATTACTGCCCTTGTTTTAAATTCAGCACTTTTGACAATATACCCTAGCATTCTGTTTGCCTTTTTTATTGCTTCCCCACATTGTTTGGATGGAGAAAGTGAGGAGTCCACATAGACTCCTAGGTCTTTCTCATGCGTTACTTCATCTAGTTCTATTCCTCCCATAGTCTAATTATAGTGGACATGTTTGTTACCTGCATGTAATACCTTGCATTTGTCCACATTGAATTTCATCTGCCAGGTGTCGGCCCACAACTGAATATTATTCAAGTCCCTTTGAATAGCTTGTGCTGCCGAGATTGTATATGCTGAGCACCTAAGTTTGCTAACTATCCCAGAGTCCAGATCATTAATATAGATTAGAAAAAGCACAGGCCCTAGTACTGATCCCTGTGGAACTCCACTAACAACCTCACTCCAGTTAGAAGCAACTCCTCTAATCAACACCCTCTGTTACCTATACATCAACCAGTTCATAATCCATCTGCTTACATTACCCTGAATGCCTACAGCTTCCAATTTGAGGATCAGTCTTTGGTGTTGAACCTTATCAAAAGCTTTTTGAAAATCTAAGTATATTATATCATATGCTTTCACATGATCTACAGCTGCAATTGCATGTTAAAAAACTTCTAATAAATTTGTGAGACATGATCCGCCTCATCTAAACACATGTTGACTATCTCCAAGAATATGGTTTTCATTAAGATGCTCCTCTATTTTCTGTCTAATAATTTTTCCAACATTTGACAAGTAAAGCAGGCGAGACTGATTGGTCTGTAATTTCCTGGCTCAGTTTTGTCCCCTTTCTTGTGGATTGGTATGACATTTGCCGTCTTCCAGTCAGTTGGCACATCCCCTGTTCTAAGTGTGTTTTGGAATATCTGGGTTAGCGGCCCATAAATAAATTTCCCTAATCTCTTTAAGTACTGTTGGAAATACAGTGAGGGAAAAAAGTACTTGATCCCCTGCTGATTTTGTACATTTGCCCACTGACAAAGAAATGATCAGTCTATAATTGTAATGGTAGGTGTATTTTAACAGTGAGAGACAGAATAACAGCAAAAAAATCCAGAAAAACACATTTCAAAAAAGTTATAAATTGATTTGCATGTTAATGAGGGAAATAAGTATTTGATCCCCTATCAATCAGCAAGAATTCTGGCTCCCAGGAGTCTTTTATACAGGTAATGAGCTGAGATTAGGAGCACTCTCTTAAAGGGAGTGCTCCTAATCTCAGCTCGTTACCTGTATAAAAGACACCTGTCCACAGAAGCAATCAATCAATCAGATTCCAAACTCTCCACCATGGCCAAGACCAAAGAGCTGTCCAAGGATGTCAGGGACAAGACTAGACCTACACAAGGCTGGAATGGGCTACAAGACCATCGCCAAGCAGCTTGGTGAGAAGGTGACAACAGTTGGTGCGATTATTCGCAAATGGAAGAAACACAAAATAACTGTCAGTCTCCCTCGGTCTGGGGCTCCATGCAAGATCTCACCTCGTGGAGTTTCAATGATCATGAGAACGGTGAGGAATCAGCCCAGAACTACACGGGAGGATCTTGTTAATGATCTCAAGGCAGCTGGGACCAGAGTCACCAAGAAAACAATTGGTAACACACTACGCCATGAAGGACTGAAATCCTGCAGCGCCCGCAAGGTCCCCCTGCTCAAGAAAGCACATGTACAGGCCCATCTGAAGTTTGCCAATGAACATCTGAATGATTCAGAGGAGAACTGGGTGAAAGTGTTGTGGTCAGATGAGACCAAAATCGAGCTCTTTGGCATCAACTCAACTCGCCGTGTTTGGAGGAGGAGGAATGACCCAAAGAACACCATCCCCACCGTCAAACATGGAGGTGGAAACATTATGCTTTGGGGGTGTTTTTCTGCTAAGGGGACAGGACAACTGCACCGCATCAAAGGGACGATGGACGGGGCCATGTACCGTCAAATCTTGGGTGAGAACCTCCTTCCCTCAGCCAGGGCATTGAAAATGCGTCGTGGATGGGTATTCCAGCATGACAATGACCCAAAACACACAGCCAAGGCAACAAAGGAGTGGCTCAAGAAGAAGCACATTAAGGTCCTGGAGTGGCCTAGCCAGTCTCCAGACCTTAATCCCATAGAAAATCTGTGGAGGGAGCTGAAGGTTCGAGTTGCCAAACGTCAGCCTCGAAACCTTAATGACTTGGAGAGGATCTGCAAAAACCTCTGTGAAATACTCATTTAGAACATTTGCCACATCTTGTTTGTTTTCCAAGATACTTCAATTTTTATCCTTTATCTGTTTCATTTCCTCCTTTATTGACCTCTTGCTGTTGTAGTATTAAAAAAAAGCTCTTTGCATTAGTTTTAGCTCCAAGAGCTATGTTTCGATTTCCCTCTTTGCTTTCCTAATCCCTTTCTTAAGATCTCTTTGCAGTTCAACATATTCTTTGTATTTTGTTTAATCTCTATCCCTTTTGTATGCGCTATACAACATTTGCTTTCATTTGATATTTTTTTGCATACCTCTATTAAACCATTTTGGCCAGTGTTTTTTGGTCCTCAATTTGCTAATTTTGGTACAAATTGCTCCTGAGCCTCAAGTAGTATATTCTTAAAATATAACCATCCATTTTCGACTGAATTTGTATCCAGTGTGCTCCAGTCTAACTCTTTTAAGTAACTCTTTTTGAAAGTATGCCTCAAAGCTAACCATATTGTGATCACAGTTTGCCATTGGTTCTCTAACTAGTGTCCCTCTGACTCAATCTTGGTCGTTTGAAAAGATCAAGTCAATGCATGCACTCTCTCTGGTTGGTTCCCTGACAAATTGAGTTAGAAAGCAGTCATTTGCCATCTCAACCATTTCTATTTCTGCTTCTGTAGTCCTAACTGGGCTTTCCCAGTCTATGTTTGGGAAATTGAAACCCCCCATTATAACAGCCACATCCTCGCTACATGCAGTCCTGATTACATTGCACAATGCAACATCTTTCTGAATATCTGAATTGGGTGGTCTGTAACACACTCCTACCACAAATCCTCCAGATCTTTTATTGTATAGTTGAACCCGTTTTCTGTTTCGTAACTAGGATCTAATTTGAGTTATTTTGCCTCAATGTAATTTCTGACACATAATGCTACCCCACCCCCTCTTTGGTTTTGCCAGTCTGTCCTAAACTGTGTGTATCCTTTCAACTTGCATTCATCCCCATCATTTTCTGAAAGCCATTTTCTGTCACTCCTACAACATCATAGTCACATGCCAGCACTGTGGCTTCTAGGTCTAACATCTTGTTCCTTATACTCCTGGCATTGAGGTACAAACATTTCATGACTTTCCTACTAGCAGTTTCCATTGTTTCCTTAATGGAACATCTCCCATTGTCAGAGCTCCCTGCCCCCCTGTAAAACAATCAAGAACGCAAGGAGCATAATAAGCTGAAGTGCTATCTAGCAGGGATAGAGGACTAATATTACAAGTGCTGTTGGAAGAGATGCGTCTTGAGTATGCGCCGGAATGAGGTCAAGGACTCTGCTGTTTTGACTTAGGTGGGCAGGTCGTTCCACCACTTAGGGGCCAGGGATGAGAAGGAGCGGCTCTGGAGGAGGGAGAGTAGAGAGGAGGCAGAGTTAGTCTTCTGGCACTGGAGGAGCACAGTGGTCTGGAGGGGATGTATGGAGAGACAAGTGACTGAAGGTAGCTTGGTGCAGTGTGGTCAAGACAGCGGTAGGTGAAGGTCAAAGTCTTGAACTGAATGCGTGCCGCTATCGGGAGCCAGTGGAGGGAGCGGAGCAGTGGAGTAGTGTGTGCGAATCATGGCAGATAGAATACCAGACGAATCATAGAATTCTGGATGAGCTGGAGTGGACGGGTAGTAGTTGCTGGCAGGCCGGCCAGGAGGGAGTTGCAGTAGTCCAGGCGGGAGAGGACCAGTGACTGGATGAGTAGCTGAGTTGAGTAGTCGGTGAGAAAGGGACGGATCCGGCGTATGTTGCTCAGGAAGAATCTGCAGGTGCGTGTCAGCGTGGTGATGTGCTGGGAGTAGGAGAGCACAGGATCAAGGGTGACTCCTAAGGAAGCGATGAGGGGGCCCAGGGAATGAGTGTAGAGAGAGAACAGGAGCGGGCCCAGGATGGAGCCTTGGGGAACGCCTGTGAGGAGAGGTTGGGGGGTGGATGAGGAGCCTCGCCATGTCACTTGGTAGGACCGGTCACTGAGGTAGGAGGAGAACCAGGTGAGAGCAGTCCCAGAGATCCCAAGGTCAGCGAGGCAGGAGAGGAGGATGGAGTGATCAACGGTGTCAAATACTGCAGAGAGGTCAAGGAGGATGAGGACTGAGGAGAGGGAGGCTGCCTGAGCACGGCTGAGGGAGTCAGTGACAGCCAGGAGAGCCGTCTCAGTGGAGTGAGCTGTGTGGAAGCCGGATTGCAGAGGATCAAGGAGTGAGTGTTGGAGGATCAAGGAGTGAGTGTTGCCCCCCTTCTGTTTCCTGACTCTTTAAATTTGTCTTGCAGAACCTCTGCCCTACCTTTTCCCGTCATTGGTTCTAATGTAGACCATGACCAGTGGATTCCCCCCGGCTTTGGCCAGTAGCCCGTCTACTAGTTTAGGGAGATCTGCAACCTGAGCACCAGGCAGGCAAGATACCATGCGGGTCTCCTTATCACTAGAATACACTGTGTGATCAACGCCTCTAAGGATCGAGTCTCCTACTATAACAGTTAGATGTCTCTAAGGGGTGTGCATGCCCTTTTCTGCGATGATGACCTACTGTAACCCAGCAGTTCTCTACGCTGTCCTGCTCTAAGGTCTCAACTCTCCTACGTTTTGGGGTGCACATCATCTCTCTCATGGGCTGATTGACTAATTCTTCTATATCACTAACACAGTGCAGATCAGCAAGCTGAGCCTCAAGATCATGGACCTTGATCTCTAGGATTTCAACATGCCGACAACGTTCACAAATGAAATCTTCTTGGATGAGTTCATCCAGGAAGGCAATCATTCTGTAAACCTGACACTGTATTGGCCACATGCTTCTAAATTGAGTAAGTTGTTGGTGCCCAAACACTGTCTCTTGGTTTTAGTGAGCTTGAAGTCAGAGGCATAGTAACTTAAAGACAATAGCTGTATACAATTCAAGAAACAAATCATCTTAAGGCGGAAGCAGTGTTACATGACTTTGGTTGATTTCTTTGGTAGATTTCTGTAGCATCCTTGCATGTAAACTAATTAAAGTAGTTCCCACAAAGGGGGAAATACAAGCAAATGATTGCTTCATAGACAAAACTGATACTATAACAACATGAAACAATTAAATAGAAATAATATACAGAAAATAATAAAAATACATTTTCCCACTACATTGCTAGATCACATTTTCCCTTTTTATAATTAAAATATTAGTTTTAATCCATACTGTTGCTTTTTTCTTGAAGGAATAGTTTCTTAAATGTAAATATGGATGTGTAGAGGAGTTTGGTACACCCCAAGAACAAGCAGGAACTAAAGACAGCTGCAGTGCAGGCCTGGCAGAGCATCACCAGGGAAGAAACCCAGCATCTGGTGATGTCTATGGGTTCCAGACTTCAGGCAGTCATTGACATGATTGTTAGTTTGTCCAAATACGTTCGAGCCCCTAAAATTGGGGGACCACCTATAAAAATGGGTGTAATTCCTACACTGTTCACCCAATTTGGATGTAACTACCCTCACATTAAAAATGAAAGTCTACATTTAATACATATCTTGATTGTTTCCTTTCAAATGCATTGTGGTGGTGTACAGAGCCAAAATGATGACAATTGTGTCACTGTCCAAATATTTATGGACCCAACTGTATATGGCTATATCATCCAGAGTATTATATTCTCATACAATAATACTAGTTTCAAATCAACATTAGGAGCCAGGGGAGCGGATGGTCTGTCAGGTTTGTCATGAATACACACTACAAAAGTCTCCCACTCAAAGTATTTGCTGATGTTGTACATCAGCCATTCCCAACCTTTTCAACTTCGTGGCCCACTTGTACATCTAAATTGAATTAATCATGCATACTCACTGTCCCCTGGAAAAAGAAGGAAAGACTCCCCTTTGTAGAAAGGGACGATCTTATTCTGAGAACACACCAATTCATCATATTTCTTATATATATCATATTTTCTGCTCCTTGGTGTCATTTTGAAGGTGCGAACTGCTCAGAGAACCGGACACAGATTAATTTGCTACATAATGGCTGAAGCTTATTACCTACTTACCTGCATGTACAGTGGTATTTCAATCATGATTTTGCTCACTGCTAAACAGTTACATACAGCATGTCTGTATATATGTTTCATTGTTGTTTTTATGTAAGATACCAATATATACGTTTTAATTTGTATACATATTTGTTTCACTTCTAATGCTAAAATCCCATCTGAAATCAGTTTTGTGCACTCCAATAGCTTGTAACTTAGCTAGAGTCTGCAATCCTGAGAGGCCAGCAGTCAGCAGCTTGTTTTGAAAGCATAGAGCCGCCCTCGCTTCAGAGCGTCTCCAAAGCCACGCCCCCTCCATCACACATGCGCACACACACAGCGCAGAGTCTCAGCGCCAGGAGAGACGTGTGGGTGGTATGGAGCACTTTAAGGGTCAAAATTAAACTTTAATTCATAAATTAATTAATAAATTAAGTAATCAATTCATAAATCAATTCATGAATTTATTGCGCTGTTTGCCAAGTGATCTTTCAGTTTCATTTGGCAAACGAACTTTTTAATGCTTGTCAATCACCCGAGGGGGCGGGTTTTGTCCTTCTGGAGGCACCAATCGCACGCAGGGGGCGGGTCCGCTCGGTGGCGCTGTGGTTGTGGGCGGGGCGGCGGGGCTGCGCGGCTGCTGGACGACTAGCGTTGACAATATTTAACAGAGTCCGTTTTGACCCGTGATGAGTGCTCGATCGCAACAGTTTCAGATGACCGCATGTCTCATTCATAGGTTAGACATTACAATATTATTTACGGTTAATATGTTTTTAAAAATAGTAGCTGCGGCTCACCTTCCATTCTCGCGCTCGCTCTGCACAGTCAAGGTTCCCGCGCTGATGACGTGTGATTGTCTGCGCGAACAAGTTGCGCGGCGGTATGCAAATATAGATTGACAGACAGGAAGGACATCCTATCATTACATTCGGACCGATCCTTTTTTATTCCTGTCCCTTCCACAGAAGATATATATATATATATATATATATATATATATATATATTATAGTGACAGACCGGTAAGTGGGTGAGTTAAGAATGAGCCGTCCAGACAGGGGCTTTGTGGAAAGGACTCTTCTAACCAGGCAAGTTTAATGCAACCAAAAAAATGTAACACACACACACAATTGAACAAAACAAAACAATAAATGCCTAGCCTTGTACAGGCCTACCTGACTTTCTTCCTTTCCCTCTCTATAACCACATCTGTTCAGGAACCCCACAAACACAGGGGAAGTCCTTTTGGGAAAACTTTTTCTCCCCAACCACCAGCAGGTGGCAGGATGACAATTCCCAGGTTAGAATTTCCGTGTGGATCTTCAATTATTAGTGTCCTGCAATGATGGACTATTCCCACAGTCCTAGGTTCCCTAAACAGGATTTTGTCTTTCCCCAAGCCACAGGGTATTTTTATTATCATTAGTATTCGAGTAACCATTAGCAGGGGCTTGGCGATTATACTCACTCGCCAGTATACACTCTTACCAACTATACACATGGGCAGTTTGATGGTACATATCCTTCTGTGAAGTGTGCAGCTTGCAACAGGTTTTAGTAGCTCCTTTTAGGCTTTCCCCAGCTCGTATCTGTCCCTGGCTGCAACCTCCCACCAACTGCCCTGATTCTCTCTGCCTGCTCCCTTATATACCCAAGAGCCCCGCCTGTCTCTACCGCAGGGGCTCCTGGGACATGTAGTTTTCTACCTTGGGCGGACATTCCTTAAAGGGACGGAGCCCCGTTCCGTCACAATATATATATATATATATACACATTTAGACCACTTAAATTATTGATTGCTATCAGGATGTGAAGAGACTTTCAACCTGTATAACAACAAATGTTTCTGGAAAAGATTGCATACCCTACCTTTAGTTACACTTCGCTTTGAGGCACGTCGACCCCCATGTTTAAACTTTAATTGATTAATAGCAGTATTAATTTCAAAACAGAATTTGAACTGAATTAACTGAATTTAATGATTTAAAGCACATTCTTTCTAAGGCAGTAATTAGGTATGTACAGTAGGCATTTTGCAAAAGATGAATATAAACCTTTGACCCATTTTCAGATGTGAACAGACCTGCTGAAATAAACGGGACAAGGTTCACGTGTCACGAATGTTAATTTGATTTTCATCTGGCCCTGGATGCTTAAATGGGTGTTTCCACTGGCTTAAGCGTCTGGATGTGTCTGGACACGTCCAGGTTTTGTGGACAGTTAACTATCTGCTGCCAGACATGGCTGTAAGCATCCGTCATGCACACTAAGGAAATACTTCCCGACAGAATCAGCTTTTTAACAAATGTGGATGCAGGCTTTTGTTTTGTGTGTTTCAGTGTGTGTGTGTGTCCAGAAAAATCGGAAGTCATGTGAAGTAATTCTGAACTGTAATGCTGAAGAATACACATACCCTGTAAACACACCTGAGAGGGATTTCCTTACATCAGAAGCCAATCATGGAAGAGGGGTGGTGGTAAAGACACCCGAAAATAGTGACTGCGTGGTCCTAAACCTGAATGTTAGTTCTTCTGCTTATCGATGGATTTAAATGTTCTTTGATCATAACAGTTTAAGGGGGACTGAGAGAAAATAAATACTGTCTAGAGACGCCACTGAGGTATGCACTTCGAGAGGTGGGGAGGCTGCCCTACTCCTATGGAGACAGGCATACATTTTTGGGGAGGACAATTTCATGTTGGGAGGTCCCCCACTAAACCTACGCCTATGGGGAAGTGGAACATGAGTGTCCCTCACCTGGTCCAGTCAGTGGTGTGCTTCACCAGCTGCCCTTCCCCTTTGTCATTGCTCAAGATCCTTGTAATAGAACATGTTTTGTTATTTTGCCTGTGATAAAATTATTGTATTACCCCGGTTATGTCGCCAAAACGACCACCATAATGGTTATGGGGTGGATTAAAATAAAATGGAATATGCAACTGACATCCTGTGGTTTGTGTTATATTGGCTTGTTTTTATTTTCTAATGAAAATAATTTATAAAAATGTATCACAAACAAAATAAGAATTTGTAGATGAAAACCACACAATACCAAGGTGCCAGAGCTTATGGTTTCATTGAAGAATAAAGGCAACACATTCATACATTGTAAAGTGGGCTTTTATTTATTTTTGCTGTTTTCATTTTATTCTCTGGCGATGCTGAAAGCCACCACATCAACCTGGTCATTGTTACCATGTGCATACAATACAATAAGGAGTTTCGCCTTCCCCTGAATTTGCCCTGTTGAACAGAAAAGAGTATTTCGTATCTCTGCAAGCCACAAAAATTGAGAAGTGAGTGGAAAAGGCACTGCTGCTGGAGTTTGATGGGAAATCCAGTCTGATTTTGTGGCTGACTAATTCAGACTTTCCCTTTTCTTTGTCAAGTGTTATTTTTTCTGAGATATGTGGACCACACATTCTTTTAATCTGCCAGGGCAGGTGGCCATGGCCATAGGACTTCTGGATCCTGTGGTCTTCAACATTTTGCTGCCTATCTCGACCTCTTTTGGGGAATTCTTCTTCTGTACTCTTCAACTGTGGTAGGGATATACACCTAGCCTGGATGCTTCCCCCTGGAATATCTACATGGGTCCATTCTCATTTCCTGTATCTAAAAATGCTCTTTTCATCTTCAAAGTCCAATTAAGTTAGCAGACTCATGCACATACCTTCTTGGTTTCCTTCCCTGCTGACGAGGGGTTTAAAAGAGTGCTACAGCATCTTCTGCCTCCTTTTCCAACCTGGCTCCCAGTTACTCCATTGACCTGATAAGATGATTGACTGGACTTCTCTACAGGCTGAAATTATGTTACAGTACCTTGAAGCAGAGAGTCCTTCCAGCCCTGAATGGTAAAAGACCTTTCAATAATATTATATGGCCAATTGATTAAATAACCAAGAAAACTGAGTAACTGAGCTGGGTTTAAATGCCCCTACCTTATAAACCTGCCATGGGATGAGACTGTGAGATGTGTAATTTGCCTGCAAACTCCACAAGCAGAAGTGTATTTGGGGCAGTGGTCCTTAAAAATTAACTCAGATTCAAACAATGACAAGGGCTTTTCCAGAGCAAGGTCCTGACCTCCCTGGGGTGGGGCCCTAAGCAAAATTCTGCTAAGGGGCCCTCCTGCCTGACCCGTGAGCCATGTAAACCATTTGCCATTGCCACACAGTCACACCTGACACCCCAGGGCTCCCACTACAATCCTCCCTCCTTTGAAACAGTTTGCTCTATCTGTCGGTCTGAGAATAAGAAGACCTATACAGCACAGAATGAGGTATAAACAAACATTATTTATTGAATAGAATATTTAGAATATCTATAGAATCTTAAGATAAGTGAATATAAACATTAACAGAAATAAGAAATTGAAGAAAAAATAATATGTAGAAAACAATAAAATATAACACTGAGCTTTGGCTCTGCTGCCTGGTAATTAGTCCAGTCCTCACAATATTATACAATCAGCTTATGTTTACATTTTATTATTCTATACAATGTAAACATGAGCCTTTAGGCTATGGCTGCAGCTATATGTCTTAAAATAGTAAAATAAAACCTACACAGCTGTGTGATTAGCTTGGCTATATAATGTAAACATAAGCCTATAGGCAATGGCTTCAGCAATATGTCTTTGTATTTGCTGAAGCCGGCTGTACTGGGTCTGTGTTAGTACTGGCTGAGGCTGGATGCGGATCAACTGAGTCTGTGCTTGTACTGGCTGATGATCCAGCATCTCCTCTACTGACAAACTTAAGCATAGCACCTGTCAATTATAGATAACAATACCATTATTAATTTTATCAGCTGCATCAGGCCCATTCAAACTGGCATCCATATTGCCCAGTATGCCCAGCTAATCAACATTTTAAATTCAATATATAAATCAATAGTCAATGTCAATCTTGCATTAGTCCAGAGTTGTAACTAAACCTTGACTGAGAGACTAGATAATCATTGTCTTGTTCTAAAATGATGTGCGCCTATGAGCAGTGCCATCACGCCCATACATTGCATGGACTGGTCCCCACAGAGGTTGTTGCTGGAAAGTTTCATTTCGTGCATGTGCATATGCACACATGTTCACGCACGACGCAGTTATCTTTTCCGAGCTGCAGTTTATAAACACCCTTGCCCATTGGCGTTTATCAAACGTAATAAATAGTTGCATTTCACTCTCACTTTTGTCAGGCACAAAGTCACAGAACATAGCCCTCGAAGTGGCTGGCAAGCAAGCAAGACACAGACAGACCAAGAGATGCACTGCCCAGCTAGGCTAGCAAGACAGACAGACTAGAGAGAGATGCACTGCAAGCTAGCACATCAACTTAACGTTACCGTTATTTGCTGACATCAAACTTGGAGAGGAGAGAACACAAATTTACCTGATTGCTGTTCCTGCAATTCACACTCATGGTGTTTCTTTTATTTTTATTTTTGTGACCAGAAGGATAGATCCGCTTCATCCTCTCATCAAAGTTGTAAACATTGACACCCACTTTGACACGAGGGGGAGGTGGGGCCCTTGCGTAATTTGCGGGGCTCTACGCAACTTGCATAGTGAATGTATAGGGCCGCCCGCTTCTGGACTTTTCCATTCTCATATGGTTGCTCGATTAAAAAAAAATTGCTCCTTTATGTAGTGGTTTCATAAATCTACTGTTTAGTTTTTTCTTGTTTTTCGTTTGTTTGTTTGTCATGAGTCTGGTTTCCTTTCATAGTCTGATTTGATATTATTTTTCTCCTTTCCATATTTTCACTTCTGCTTGGGTGGCTATAATGTCAATCTTTCCCCTCCTTTATGTTTACACAACACTGCACAGAATGCATACAGCAGGATTTTCAAAACGGGTAAAATATACAAAAGAGCTTGAGAAGTAATTTCTTTATGGGGTGTTCTGCTCTCTGAAAGTGTGCATTGTATTTGTTTGTTAGACTAAAGCATAAAGCAATGTTTATCCGTGTATTTATGTAAGTTACAGCGGCGATGCCACAGTAACAGAAAAATACTGTTGAAGCTGCAGGGCTCCCTTGATTGACCTTATTTAGAAAACTGTGTCCAGTTCCTTCACACAATTTAAAAGAACTTGAATGCTGTAGAAAACCACCAAAGACTTAAATCCATTAAAAAAAAACAAGATTTAAAAGGTGCTTTCCTCTAAACAGACAGGTTAAAACATAGGATTCAGCCTAAACTTGGTCAGAGATTACATACTGAGCTATTTCAAACCCTGGAACAAGGTCAATCCCTAACCCCCTGTTTGGTCACAGGCAGTCTGGAAAGCATGTGCACTTGACCCCGGTACCTGGCTACATGAAACAGAGCACACACACACACACACACACACACACACACACACACACACACACACACACAATTGTCCCTGCTAGCTTGGCCTTCCACATCCTCCTGTGCCTGAAACAGATGTCAAGAAAGCTGAGACTTTGTATGTATTTATACAGTGTGTATACTGTGGGACATTTTGGCCATTTTAAGGTGAGGAAAGATGGAATAATAATAATAATAATAATAATAATAATAATAATAATAATAATAATAATAATAATAATAATCTGTCATTAAAAAAAAAGTTTATTTTATTATTATTATTATTATTTTTTAATGTTTTCAAGTCCCTTGTTAGGATCACAGTAAAATAAAAGAGGTCTTAACACATTTGAATGCATCTGGGATCAGATGGAAAAACAAAGAAGGGAATGAAACCAAGGACTGTAGAGCACTCTTCACCTACATTGCTGGAAGAGAATCGGAAACAAATCGAATGCAATGAATGAATCAATAACCGAATGGATGAATAATGAATGAACTAACTCACTTGGCAGAATATCCCTTACTATACTGATAAACAATTGAGTAGTGAATTCACAAGTCAAAAACAAACAGACGTTAAAACTGTCATTTTCACTCTTTATTCTTAAACAAAAACAAACAATCTTTAACCCTTCATGTTAAGAACTGCTGCAAGAAGTATCCATTCCCCATCAAGCACACCCTGCAGTTTGTTGTGCGTGCGGAGCCCTGCTGTTCCAGCGCATCTGTCAGCGGGGGACTGGGAGCAACAACAGCGCCTGTTCCTCAACTGCTGGAGAAGGCATGAGAGAGCAGGGCGGAGCGGGGCGGAGCGGGGCGAGCGGGGCGGAGCAGGGCGAGCGGGGCGGACCGGGGCGGAGCGGGGCGGAGCGGGGCGAGCGGGGCGGAGCGGGGCGGAGCGGGGCGAGCGGGGCGGACCGGGGCGGAGCGGGGCGGAGCAGGGCGAGCTCGCCTGTGGTTGAAAGGTCAACGTGCTGCAATCAGGCCGCAGTTTGTTTTTGGGTGACAAGTTAATAAACCTCTATTTGAGCACGACGAAAAAGTACACATAAAAGCATACACGGCATGACTTATGAAACCAGCTGGAAGCGATTCAAAGCATCTCGACATGCATATAATAATAATAATAATAATAATAATAATAATAATGTGCTGATACCTAAGCAGTGCAGCCTGTGGCACGCGGTCGCGCGGGACGGAGGTTGCGTGGCGCCCCCTGCCGCGCGCCACCGGCAGCGTCCCCGGGCCCGGTCACGTGGCTCTGACAGCAGCAGCAGCAGCAGCAGCGCGTCTCCGCACCGCACCGCACCGCACCGCACCGCACCGCCGCCAGTCCGGACCTCCACTCCGACACAGCACCAGGACCGCTTCAGACCGGGGGACGACAGCCATGGCGGGGCTCATCTGAGGGCAGAGGGCGAGCGATAACACCGTGATAAGCCGAGCAACGACAGACACACAGCCCGCTTCTCCTGCACAGCCGTCGTGCTGCGCGCTGCCGTGCTGCGCCTCTGCGGAGAAAGGACCGGGGCTGAGAGACTGGGGGCTGCCGAGGCAAGGGGGACGTAAATCCGCAAATAAATAAATAAGTGCATAAAAGAGGCTCGGTAATTGAAGGCAGAATGGCGGACCGTGAGACGCTGCCGCTGCCGCTGGAGGTGCGGGCTCGCCTGGCCGAGCTGGAGCTGGAGCTCTCGGAAGGTAAGCCGCCCCCCTCACCGCTGTGTTTTATTTCCCTGTTGCATTATCATTTGTTTTTTCTCTCCTGGTGTGATTGAATTGTCATCTCTGCAATGGAGGTCAATGAGCGCCGGAATATGCATGCACCCCCCCACCCTCAACACACACACACACACACATACATGCAGTACATGTCTGGTGTATCCAATTGAAGCACCTCGTTTTGTGTTACTGACATTTTGCATACAGTCGATATTTGGGAACATTGTTATTTTGTATCGGCTGGGTTGACCTTGAAATGTGTCATAAAGACGTGCCGCTTATTTTCCACAGGAATTCGCACTGGAATTGCTTCTGGCACAGGCGAATTGTTGGCATTATTGTGGCACCGGGATAGTGTTACAGCTGCCATTGTGGCATTTCTATTATTCATTAAACTGGTCTGTATTATGGCTTTAGCTCGTGAATAATGGTCCTATTGTAGGCGAGTGTCGGTACACATGCAAAAGAACATTTTTAATCCCAAAACGGGATTAAAGGAGAAGCAATGTTCATATTTTGAATGCCGGGTTGACGGCGCTTGGATCCAGGGAGCAGCTCCCGCAGCTCAATTTGAGATTTGCTTATTGCTTTGGTGTACGCTAGACGGAGAGGGAAAGGACTCGGTATTTTCCAGGCACTTTGCAATGATATGGTGGATTTGATGTGAGCACAGTTGCAGTGGTGTCGGTGTGGGGGCGTGCGGAGCGGTCCTGTGTATGTGCCATTTAAGGAAAAAAAAAAGATCACTGCTTATACATTTTGTTTCATTTATGCTAATGTATCTGGAGCTTCGCATTTTTTGGTTCATTTTGGCACAGCTGTGGCTGAATCCACATTTGCACTGATTCGGCAGCATCCCGAGGTTGTTGCTTATAATTGACGTGCATTTTGTACAACATTGAAACTGAAGCCACTGACTAAGCGATTGAACCATTTTGGTGGCATGAAAATTGCAACTGAATACGACTTGTTTTTGCATGTTTAATTCAAGAGTTGTCCCTATTTTTTCTGTCATGTGTTGGTATCGATACCTTTAGGACACAAAACCCCAAAGTCTTGATGGGGAATATGTTGTGCTTTTTGTTCTCAGCTATGCTAATTCATGTACTTTGCCAGTCATGTTGAATGCGAGTGTGATGCTGTGTGATCATGCGATGTCTATCTTTATTTTTCATGTGTTTATGTCAAGTGTTTTTTTTTTTTTTTTATACAAGGCGTCCTTGCTTGAAGTGGAAACCTTGAGAAATAAATATGAAATTCAAGACCGCCTGTTTTCTTTTGCTAACGGTCTTAAAAGGCTGTGTGCCAGAAAGTGAAATTGTACTCGGTGCCAGTTTCTGCGGCTGGGAGGAGCGATGTATTGACACAGCGCTTTTATAACCACGCTTGCACTGGTCACCGATTGCTTAACCCCTTCGGTGCGGCCTGAGGTTGCAGTCGTGTAGCGCAGTTTGTCGCAGTTTTGCGCAGATTTGCACAATTCTATTTATCCCATTGGTGGAGCCGCGCAGAAATGCGGAAATCTGCGCTACACGAACGCGATCTTTGACCCCCCCATTGTTAATTTATGCAACGCTCTTTGACTATGGAAATGAATACAGTGTTTTCAAGTGTATTCATTTGACTATGCAGTGCGTAATGGAATGCAGTTTTAGTCGGGGTGTATTGAGATCCATGGGCCTGCTTCTACATATGATGATATCTACCCCTTCTACCCTATCTACCATGACGAAAGTGATGACTTGTGTTGCCTATATATTGAGGTTAATGTGATTCAGTGTTTCTGTTCTCTGCCTCAGCCGGGAGACTCATGCGTTCACTGGATTCAGATTGAAAAGAGCAACTCAGGAGCGCAAAACCGCAGTTGTGTTCTTGACTGTTATCCACTTTTCAGAGATGGAATTAAAAAGAAGAAATGCATTACTGAAAAATGAAAACTAACGGAGGTGCTATTGTTTTGCAGCTATTTTGTAGTTCCAAGTTGTATTAATACGTTGCATGGTGCACATACCTCCAGCCCCTTCTAGAAAACAATAATAATTGCTTTAGGATTATTTTCTGAATATATAATATATTGCTCTGCTGTCCAAATGCTGTCTTCTGGAAGTTCAATAAGTCTGTCTCCTTCTCTTGATCTGTGTAATGAATGGGGGTTACTGTCAGCATACTTTCCTGCTTTGGGAAATTAAGTGATGGAACATGCCCTGTATCGGGTCCTGGAAGGCCACCATTGAAAACAGCTTTTCGATCCAAACTGTTAACTACTTCATTCATTTAATGATTAGGGTAATTCGGTCACAATTATTGTGCTCTCAGAGTATTCAGTGAGTGATGATTTTGAGAGACCTTCAGGGATTAAGCAAACAAACTACTCAAATGGATTCCCATTGGCTCCTCTAGTCAGGGTCTGATTTGCTTATTGTTTTGAATGAAAAGGGTCAAAGTCTTGGGTATTCACCTGCAGTGTGCTGGGCCTTGGAGAGTGATTGTTTTGCACATCACTGGATTACAGGCAGCCTGTCAGTTTAGCTGTGACGCATCGCAAGTGCACAACCTTTCCATAGTACACAGTGAGATTGTGAGGGGCAAGTTTACACCCTGGCAATAAAATAATACCAATAATAAAAACACCAGCTGTTGCATTAGTATAGTTTCACTTCTGTACACTTATCATTCTGATTGATTTAATTATAGTCTGTGTGCATATACTTTGTTAGCTCAAGAGTTTGTTTAACGCTGTTCAACAGTATCACCCAGCCAGCTTTTACAGAGAGCCCAGATCCTGTATGACTGGTTTCAGTTATACAAATGAAACTACAGGTTTATTCCTTCATTTTTTCTTGTTCCTTGGAGCATTTGTGATCAGGTTATAATAATCATATCTACAGTTTTTAGATTTCTACACTAACTGCTAAATAGTGTTACTCCCAACAACTGCCTCCAAATCAATTGGATGGAACTGCTAATATTTTCTTGTAGGTCTAGGCAGTGAAGCACTGAGACAGTTTTAATTGCAGATTTGTGTAGAATATAGATACTTTACATTTATGGGCCAATGTTTAAATAAATAATAATTATGATATTTCCCTTTTAACTATTGTCACCTCTCCTAGTTGTAATACTATAATGTATTAGCTGGAGACCCAACATGAAACAAACTTATCTCAAGAGACATTTCCCCTAAAATCTGAAAGCTAAAAGATGTAAACTTGTAAGGATGAAAACCTGTAATTTCCACTTCTCAACAGTACTACCTGTACTATGAATTATCTTTGGAACGTCTCATTCATGGTTCAGTGTTTAAGTGTTTAAGGAAGCCCATGTTGAAAACTTAGTGCAATACAGGAGAGAGAGGGGAACTTTTTTTCCCCCAGATGATGTGCAGTGAAGGCAAAGGATTTCAGCTGCAGAGAGGGAACACAGCAATGTCTAATGTTGCTTTCTTGAATCTGACCAGGCTTCACTACAGAAACATCTGTACCTAATTTGACACTTTCTAGTGGCTTCATGCAAGTAAAGGTAAAAAATGGGAACTTTATTCACCCTAAATTGCTTTACACCACAGAGTGTCATGTGTACTCTTTTTTTGTTATAATTGCTTTTGTTCTTATTGCCACACCCCATAATAATTTGAATATGACATCCACAGCTTCCTGATCTTTGACCGTGGTTAAGTTATTATTACGTAACAAAACATAGAAAGATGCAAAGGTTGACCTATAGCGTAGTCCTTTAAATGCTGAGGGGTCTGGCACACTTACACATAATTGCCAAGCTAAACTGGATCTCTGGTAATAGGCCTTGATAAAACCCTGAAATGAGAAGTAAATATTTGAGCATAAATTTGAATTTAAGTGTATAGAACTAACATGAATGTCTTGGATTGTTGGAGGTGAAAGCTCTGAATATCTTTTTTGCTAATTCTTACAGGCAATCATTTCTTGAAAGTTTCTTTACTTTTGGTTATAATTTTCAATTACCATGGGGGAGCGACACCTCTTAGATGATTTGCCGTGACTCTTTTAATTAGACTCTATATAAGAACACATAGCCTGCATATTCACATTCTCCCCTCTAGCTGCCCTACAGGGATCATTAGGTTTAATTAACACCTATTTTGTTTAATATTAATAGTAATAATAATGAAAATAATGGTTGTGCTTGCCATATGGGCTGAATTAATTATAAATAATTTTAATCAGTATTCCCACCAAACTCAATTATCCCCAACAGTTAGTATATGAATGTTATATAAAAATCCTTACAAATATCATGTTTCCACATAAAAAATAAATACATTATATATATATATATATATATATATATATATATATATATTAGATAGATAGATAGATAGATATATATTAGATAGTTAACACTCACGGTGGAGGCTGAATTCTCTTTGTTTGAACTTGCTTCTCTTTTTGTAAGTGGCACAAACTCAGCAGACCACCTCAATTTATGATAGAGAGATTGTGCTCTGTGGCGTGCTGTGATGGAGTCAGGTTAATCACCTGCACACCTTATCTTTTCCTCCTAAGTTTTAGGAGTTGACATGAACACTGACTCTCAAATGTGTGAGAGTTTTGCGACAGTGTGTGACAGCGAGAGATGGAGCCTCAATGCGTGAGACTGAAACATTAGACGCAATAAAAAAAAGTGTCTAAGTGACCTTCACTCACATGTGGAACATTTAAACCATACTCTCAACAGTAGTTACGTTTTGTCGGCTGTTTGTCTGGGTATTTGCTGAAGTCTGTGCAGTTGCGCAGAGAATGTCAGTTCAGTGGAACGTCATTCTTAGCAACGGGATTAGCAGCAACGATGCTGATAGTCCTTGCTATGAAAATGTCAGAAGCTCTGACCTCACGTTTTAAATGCGGCATTAGAATGGTTGTGTGATCTGGTTTCTTCACTGAAAATGGCTTATGCAGTCGTACACACGAAGATCTCTTGCTGTTGTCGCACCTTTTCCAATTACTTAGATGTGTGTTTGCTTTATAAATTATATTGCTGCTGGTTGTGGTCAATTTAAATTGAGTTCAATCTTATGGAAATGTAGAAATCCTGTAACGATAGACCGGTCTCACTTTTCTCACTATCCATTTATGAAAAAGGGAATGTGTTTAAAAACGAAAAGGAGAGAAAAATTCCAATACGCTGTGAGCTTCCTGTATAGCATAAGTCTGACTAAGCTTAATATTAAATCTTTAATTAATTCCATGACATTTCTCATAAGTATGCCACAGTTGCACAAAATGCATTTAAATAATCAACCTTTGTCAGAGCCGCGAATGTAGCACCTGTCTCTCTTTCATGCACAATGCTCTCATTGTCTGCATCATTTACAGACGCATCAAGGTGAGGTGATGTCAACTTTCAGATTCAGTGCATGGGGAACTCAACTGAACTTGTTTCTCCCCTTAATGTTGTCCCAATTTGGTAAGCTTTTTGGAAACTGTATTGCTGAGGGTGTTGATTTCTTTGAGTTGCTTTTTCTTAAATAGTCTTTTGTTTATTCCATGAATTCCTCCCAAAAGTGTTGAAATTACTCACTTCTGCTTGCCGTAGAAGCAAATGCTTTCAGGTAGTGCTTTTGTTTCTTTCCCTGTTGGTACAAAGGATTGCCGCTGTGCCGCCTGGCTGAAAGGCTGTGGTACCAGATCAATATCCCGCATGTTGGCAGCAAATTAGGATTTTAGACAGTACAGACCGTGCACTGGAGGAGATTCATATGGGGAGTTTAGGGGACAGCTTTAAAACTGTCGCTATGTGTTTATGCATTTGCCTTTAACATATTTACATATTCTCGAATTAAAATTTCACAGTTGTTGTACCTGGGTTGCCAGTGTTTGGGGAAAACAACAGAAACGTTTGTACGAGCCCTCCTTCAGATGCCCTGTTACAGCCACTGCACCTGCTGTACCGTCAGTGAAGCTGTTGCCATAGCGATATAGGTATCCTCCTTAGATTCTGACAACCAAAGGTATCAACTGAGAAACTGTGACACGGCAGCTCCTTGTAGACGCTGCTGTCATGGGCTGAGTGTATTGTGCACATCTCCAGGCATAGACATGTTATGATTAGCTTTTCAGTGAGATATATTTACTGCATGCCCAGATTAAGACCTTTAGAAAAAATCTATACATTGAGAAATACATTTAGAAAAAAACTAAATTGGAAAGTTCATACTGAAATCAGGAAAGTTAGCCCTACTCCCTGATTATTATTGTTTGTCTGTTCATGTTATGAGTCATTGTTAGTGTTGTGATGTTCCTGGGAAACCTATTTTTTTGTTTCAAATAAATATTGTGAACTCTTTAATTTGATGCAGTGAAGTAATGTAATGTTTTCAAACCAAGCCATGCAAATAAAATCAGGTTGATAACGATCTATCTGTCCATCCATCCAGTATCAATAATCGCTTTATCCGGTATAGGATCATGGTGAGCCAGAGCCTTACCCGTTGGGCACAGTGCATAGGGCATATAGCAGCATACCCCATGGATGGGACACAAGTCTATCGTAGGGCAGCATACACACGTACAGCATACACACATACATGACTACAAGGATATTTAGAGTAGCCAATCAACTGAACCAGCATATATTTCAGAATATTATATATATTATGCATTTTTATCAGTCTGATATAGTCAGGTTTATATTTAAGATGTACCTCTTCAGTCAAAAGTAGGATCCTCATCCTTTACGAAACAGGAAAAACACTCAAGTTACCTTGGTTATGTAAACAACTGGAAGAAGGGCTGTTTTAATCGACTCCTGGTAATTGTTAGCGTATTGACGGAGCTATGAATGTGGTACATTAAAGGGTTAGTGACGTTAGTTAAACCCACGAGGGACTGGAGGAAACTAGCGTCTGGCATTGATTTTGCACTGTGGGTTTTATTGATTCTGGGATTTAGTTACAATTAAAGTAATCCGAAAGTGGAAAACGGTTGCCATATATGGGAGGGATCTAATTAAACATTTGTTTTCGGTGATTAATGTCTTTTCAGTTGCGAGTGAATATTAAGTCACTTTATTGCCATCTCTTTTTGTTGTTTCTTTTGTTTGTGCTATGGTATTTGTCCTATTGGTGTTAAAACAATACACCATTACAGTGAGTGTTTGTCTGGTGCATAATGTCCTGAGACTGGTGGGAGAAAACAGCATTTAAGGTCTTACTGTCCTTATAAGCCATAACACTTGATTTGTATGTTGGAAAAAAAATACTTTATTATATAAAGACTGGATTATGTTGTTTTCACTTGATTCTAAGGCCATTAAGAACAATTGATTGGTGTGAAATGGTGGTCTAATCTCTCTGAAACAGTATATTGTTCTAAAGCTGGATGATATCCACAGAGTATTTCTAATATAAAAAAATATTCTAGGTAAGTGTTACAGTCAGGCTTTTTATGCATTTTATGAACAAGGGAAAATGAATCCTCTTACTTTTGCTGTGGGCCTCACTGATTTCAGAAAACTGCAATCTTGGTTCACAAGACAACAAAATGATCTTGCCACGACAGCTCACAGTGTGGAAACAGGGACAAGGCTAGGATTCCTTTACATGGCAAAATGTCTGTATCTTGTGGGCTGACGCTTCAGCTCTGTAAAGGGCTGCTTCAGATCTATTGTGTACAAAGCTGCCAGAAAGCAAAGCCATATCAATGTGGTTGCCTCCAAAGGCTGAATTGAAGCTTATACAATTTGAGGTCTGTTGGGGATTTTCAGTATGTTTTGTCTTTTCCTATGCCATGTCATCCCTTCTGTAATCCTGTAGCTGTCCTGTCAGAGATTTGAGGAGAGAGAGAACTGGAAGGTCTTATTTGCTCAAAACATTCATCCTTTCGTCACTGCTAGTGGCTCATCTTTGTGTTTAAAAATCAGCCACTGAAATACAGACCATGGTCTTTATCTCCACATTAGGGTCTAACTCTGCTTGTTGTGCTCAATGATCTGCTGACAAATTGACTTCAGGTCTCTGTGCCCAGTGTGAGAAGAGGAAGGTGCAGCCTCAAATTTTTTACTGTGGGATCAATAATTTTCCTGAAGGGGTGAGAGTTCAACAGTAGTTTCTCCTTTATTTTTCTGTATCATATTTGTTACAATTAAACTTGGCACTTTTTTTGTTCTTATCAGAAATAGAATAATTATTCTATTTTTTGCTGGCCTCTTTTTGCACATTTGAAAGTGGATTATTGTGTTTTTATTATTGGTTTAGAACTAAATTAAAATACATATCTTATCTATGCTAACCATTCCGTTATATAATTTATGCATTTGATCTTCAAAAGGATGCTCTGTGTCATGTATTAAAATGCAGAGCAGGCCCTTTGACCTCGATCTTATATCAAGATGGCAAGAGAAAGGAAGTGACTTTGAAAGAGGGGTCATTATTGGGGCATGAATGGCAGGAGCTTCAGTCACACAGATGCTCAACTGGCTAGTGTTCTCGACAAGTGGGCGAGGGCATGTGTGGGACACCAAGAGAACGGTACAGGCCTGACTGCTTGACCCCTACAGTGAGGGGGTCTGGAGGCTCTGTTATGCTGTGGGGGGCATTTTCCTGGCATGGTTTGGGTCCACTTGTCCCCTTAGAGGGAAGGGTCACTGCAAATCATTACAAAGTTATTCTGAGTGATCACCTTTATCCTATAATGAAACATTTCTATCCTGATGGGAGTGGTCTCTTCCAGGATGACAATGCCCCCATCCACAGGGCATGAGGGCTCACTGAATGGTTTGATGAGTATGAAAATGATGTGAATCATATGCTATGGCCTTCACAGTCACCAGATCTCAACCCAGTTGGACACCTATGGGAGATTTTGGACCGCGCTCTCCACCACCATCATCAAAACCCCAAATGAGGGAATATCTTTTGGAAGAATGGTGTTCATCCCTCCAGTAGAGTCCAGAGACTTGCAGAATCTGTGCCAAGAGCACTGAAGCTGTTCTGGCAGCTCGTTTTGGCCCAACACCTTACTGAGACACTTTGTTGGTTCTTCCTTTAATCTGACACCCGTCCATATATATACAGTGGCTCTCAAAAGTATTCACCCCCCTTGGACTTTTCCACATTTCATTGTGTTACATCATGAAATTAGAGTGGATTTAATCAGGAGTTTTGATTCACTGATCAACACAGAAAATGTCCATAATGTCAAAGTGAAAAATATTATATGCAAATTGTTCTAAATTAATTACAAATACCAAACAGAAAATAATTGAATGCATAAGTAATCACCCCTTTCAGTCAATATTTGGTAGCAATTACACCCATGAGTCTATGTGGATAAGTCTCTACCAGCTTCGCACATCTGGTCACAACATTTTTTTAACCATTCTTATTTTAATATTGCATAAGCTTCATCAAGTTGGATGGGGACCTTTGGTGAACAGCAATTTTCCACTGTTTCTCACATATATTCTCAGTATTCAAACTCTAGCCAAGATTTGATGTGAGTTTTGTTCAACAATGGCTTAAATTTTGCCACTCTCCCATAAAGGCCACTTTTGTGAAGCCTATTGTTGCAGTATGCACAGTGTCTCCCAGCTCAGCCGTTTAGAGTTTAGAGTTGCCATATGCCTCACCCGGATACTCGGTTTTGAGGACGGCCTGATCTAGGCAGATTAACAGTTGTGCCATATCCTCTCCATTTCTTAATAATGGACTTTACTGTGCTCTGGGGGATATTCAATGCCTTGGAAATGTTCTTATATCGTACCCCTGATTTGTGTTTTTAAAGAACCGTATTCCAGATTTGCATTGAATGTTTCTTTGTCTTCATGATGTAGTTTTTGTTAGGAATTGTACTAACCAACTGCGGGTCTCCCTGAGACAGTTGTATTTAACATGAAATCATATGACACACCTTAATTGCACAGACGTGTACTCCATTCAACTAATTACGCGACTTCTAATGACAATTGGTTTCACCACAGCTCAATCAGGTGTGTCATATAAAAGGGAGTGATTACTTATGCATTCCATTATTTTCTGTTTTGTATGTGTATTTCATTTAGAACAATTTGCACATTATATTTTTCTCTTTGATTTTATGGACATTTTCTGTGTTGATCAGTGGCAAAAACTAAATCCATTCAGGTTTCAATAGCCTGCAAAAGGACCCCCCCACCCATGAAATTGTAGAAAATTGGTGGATTTTGCTGTGATTTCAAATATGAATTGTGATTGGAAACTGCACTAAGATAAGGCTCTATCTGCTCCACAGGCAAGGCGAAACAGAATTTGGTCATCTGTAATTCATCAGTTGCATCTGTGTCAAGTGGGGGTTGAAAATGTAACCACTTCTACAGGAGGTGATGTCATTTTTGGATTCAACTAAGCCTTGGCAGAGGCCTGTTTCTCAAAGATTGCATCAGTAGGCTAAAACAGACAAATAGATTTCGTTTCCCTATTTTTCCTTTGATGCACACGTGTTTTGGGAAACACTTTTATTTTATAGTGGGCACATCAGAGTAAACAGAACCTTTGCTGTTAGAGTAAATACACAAATGGTGGAAAAGGATTAGCCTATGTCACTTGGAAGTGTTGGTTTCCATTCCCATTCTCAGGGGTTTGAGAAATCCATTTGTGAAACTTTGGGACTTTGGGCCTGATTTAAGTCAAACATGTTCACAAGATGCGAACGCGCAAAGTGACGGAAGAGTCGCAGGGGGGATGCTCGCCTACACCACTTCTCTAAATCTAAAATATGAGGACCTGTGAATGGGGAGGAGACATGTTTTGCTGGTGTGTCTTCCGCAATGGGCAGGCACCGCGAGCCAATCACAGTGTTTGTTGTTCAACAGCAAACTGAGGCAGAATAGCAAGAGCTCCTGCGAGAGACAGCGATGATTCACGAGAGGCTATAAACACAGAAATCTGGTGCTCTGTGCTGTAAATCGAAATCTCCACACTGATACAAAACTACAAGCCTGTACTTTGTAACGGTTACAAATATGAGTAGAAGAAAAAATACATACATAAAAACCAAAGCCACCATTGATGACTGCTGTGTAGTTATTTGGGATGGTAAGATTCAACAATTCACATTGGTCCATTGGCATAAAGCTCATGATGCGATTGCCCAGATCAAAAAAGTGTGCACCGGATACAATGTGGGATGTAATTGTGATGCATTCTTTCTAACATCTTTGCATTGGTATAATCAGATTTATTTATATATAATTATGTGTAGGCGAACGCCTTTATTATTTAGAAATGTGACCAATGATTTGTGACCATTAATTTTATATTTAGATAGATTCCTCCTCTTTAACTGTTTCTTAAACGTGCTCTCATCTCCACTGCTGTCAGTGGCCGATCCTTGTCTAGTCTCTCGGCCAACATCCGTGTGAGTCTGAGGTGTGTCCGGGCGAGTGTTATCATGGAGGAGGAAGAGTTGCATGTTCCTCCGAATTGCAATAAATCCAAGGTTTGGTAACACTTCGGATTATCCAAGAAAGATGGGCAATTCGACAAGACCCATGCAATTTGCAAGATATGTCGTGCAGCTATAAAGTACACAGGCAGCACGACTAATTTAGGTACTCACCTGAAGAGGCCACATGGTATTTGTGTGGAGACGTCTGCCTCCCTCTCGGATTCAGCTATGGCTAGAGTGGCCAGCTCCACCGGAACCGAAAGACGACTGGTGAGCAAAGTATTGCAACTTTTTTTCACACCCCACTGGCTAACCGCTCTTACCATCCCTAGTGTTTACAGCAGCTTGTGACTGCCAATAATAGTTTACCTTTTCTACATTCAGAGAACACATACAACAGGAAACAAGGACTGGTTTAAGGCAAGGTCCAGGCCGGGTTTTATCTTTTGTCAGAGACTTTGTTTAATATGTGAAGTAAAAAAAACACTTTTTTAGTTAATTGATGATTTTCTGTCTGACAAATAAATAAATCAGCCCACCCCCCCCTCCCCCGGCTGGCTGAATAGGATGTTCGTGATTTAAAATGTGAGATTTCAAGCATGCCAGGTGTTGCTTTCCTGTGTATAACAACAAAGAAGGTGGTGTGATAAATTCAGTCCTTTAGAAACTATAGGATCAATTATCTGAATACCTGCAGACTCCTGAGAGAAGAATTCCCTTGGTTGACTTGCTTAATTGGTCAATAACTCGCATGTGTTCCCAGTATTTCGAAATTGCTGATTTAGGATGAACTATAAGATTAAGTTGATTGGTGTGCTCCAGGACCAGGGTTGGACACTTCTGGTATATAGGCTGAATGTACTGACCTATTATAAACAAAAATTAACAGAACTGATGGAAACATAGTTAAGAATTTAAGGGGAAATTGCATGCGTTTGTTGGCAGTTTTGTTTCATGGTGTAAGGAGAAGTAATGTTTAAGCTTAATTTATTCTGTATGTTTTACTATTTATTTGTGGCTGGGATTATTGGATATTAATATTCCAGTGTCTTATAAATTCTGCATTTCTCTTACACTTGAAAAGTGTTTGTCGAGGTTATAAAAGCATATGAACTGAAACAGGGCAACCTAAGAAAAATAAATATCCCTGTGAGAAACTCAAATGCCACCCTGACGGAGAATACATTTGAAGCTTCACAAGCCATACATGGATTTTCTTGCCACCTGGATATTACTTTGGTTCATCTTGATGACCTTGGTTGATTTTCATATTTTTCTTGTTAGGAAATTCCACAAAGAATAAAACAAAATCAACAAGCAAGTGCAACCAAAATAAATAAATAAATAAATAAAAAGAAAAGGCTTCACACATCTGAGTCTCAATCTCAATTATTTTGCAGCCAACTGTTGTTTCTGGTACCCCAGAGGACAATACATACTGGTAAAAATAATGTGCGTCAGACCTTAAATGAGGAGGAATGATTTAGACCGACTGATACTGCATCCCTGCTGGATCTGCCCCTGTGATGCTAGGAGCCAGTTATGCTGTTGCAGTAATGTTTTAAGTAAGTGCTTTCTTGTCTGTGCCTTCATAATGAGCCTGATTACACAATACGATTCACAAACCTCTCTGTCGTATTTATTTTGTGTTGAATTATATTAGAACATAAGAAAGTTTACAAACGAGAGAAGGTCATTCGACCCATATTGAAAATATTGAATATTTTTTAATGTTGGTTTTGTTGTTGTTTTTTTACTCACCTTCATACAATATTCATCATTATGTTGATGGCATCTCTCAGTTTGTGCCTTGACTCATGGATTAAAGGCCTAATACTGGGCTGCTTTGTGTATTTCTTTTATCAACCACAAACCTGTTCTCGAACCTCCTTGGCGTTTACATGCATGACAACACACTGGACGTGAAGGCCCTTAGCAAGAGTGGACAGTAGCATTCAGCTGCACCTTTGGATGTCAGAAACAAAAGTTAATCAAGTTTAATTTACAGTGGATCACTTTTGAGACGCTAATAAGGGGATACAATTTTTTTTGGCCACTAGCCACTGTTTCTGGTAAAAGTTAAAAACTTACTAGCCATTTGGTATTTTTACCAGCCAAAGGCATAGATCACAAACAATGCATGAGGGTGTGCAAATGTGTCGTCAACATGTTAAAACATGACAGGCCGGATTAAATCAAAAATTTGACCCACCCGCTAATAGAAAACAGAACTGTACTCAGTTGCGGCTTCATTTTTAGTTAGATGACGCTTTCTTCTAATCAGAAATGTAACCGCTATGATGAACAGCTTTGTAGTTTGCTATTAGTGGGTGGGTCAAAGTTTTGATTTAATCCGGCCTGTCATTTATTCAGGTAATTAATAAATCACAATAACATAACTTACTTGCACATCCACACATAGTCGGAGAACGGTCTTTCTTTTTTACTGATGACGTGGACATTTCTGAAGAACCGCTTAATTCGATTGAATACACTCCTCTTGGTGAACAGTGTTTACGATTTTCAGAGATGGATTGAATGTAACACTTTGAAAACGTGATCTTTCATTGCCTTCAGCTTGAGATTTTGTGTTCCGTGTACAAATGAGTTGTTCTTCACGATATCTCGTGCGTAAAGGCGGCAATCTGAACAGGACATAAGTCCCTCTTTTATCTCAAACACAAGCCATTCACTTATCTTTCCCTTGTCATCGGTTTGCCACTTTTCATTGAAGAAACGTTTTTTGTTACATTTTGTGTTTCTTATGTGGTTGCTGGTCTTTTTACTCCACTAATATGATGCCACATTTTAGCCAAATTAAGATTTGCTGCTCGCTGTCATAATTTACCTCAGTTTGTGTGTGGGTGTAAGTATAGCGGAGACTCACGTTACTATGTAAACTAACCAAAACTCTTAGACACACATCCAATCAGATTTCTCTTTAATCATTTTCTCATAGCATATTGATTAATGTTTCAAAATACGCAAGAAAAATCATGTTATTGCGGTTGGCCAAATCAACTAAGACACCAACACTACAGCGTCAATAAATTAATGAGTATTTTGAAGCATATCGACCAATACACTATGAGAAACTAAAGAAAGTTGAGTTCCCAAACACTTCTTAGCTACCTGCCAAAGCGGCTGGGTACCCGCCACTGGTTAAATCTACCTTCATTTGGGGGTGGCAGGTGCTAATTGTATTCCCTGATGCAGATCCTAAAGATTCACTGGATGTTGAGATCTGAATCAACTAAATAGACATCTAACAACCACAGGGAAAAAAAGACAAACTTTACATATTGATTTTTTAAATATGCCTGTTAAGTATTACAGAGCACTTTGGGTTATTCAGTTCCTATGAGGCATAATAACTCTTATAATAACAATAATAGTAATGATAATAATAATAACTCTTATGAGTTTCCTCATCAAATAATTACATTTTGTATGACTGACATTTTGTGTGTACTAATGCAAAAGACAATTTCTTACGTCTGATGACAAATTATCTTAAGATGTAATTTGTTATGTTTCATAACAGCTAGTTTAAAAGAGCATTTTGCTTATAGAAACAATAAGCAGTGCTGGCTTCCATCAGCAAAAACATTGAAGCTGTTTGTGTTTTTTTCCCCTTTTTTTTCCCCTCTCCATGTCACGCCTGCTTTCTCTGCGCTTGCCTGGATCTAATGCATACAAAATATATTCTAGATTTAGATTGTAAACATGCACTGTATGAATACTATGAAATACTTTAAATTTCAGCAAGCTAGTCACTTTTCTGAAGTTCAAAATAGTACAATTTTGCAACAAACAACTTTTGCCTTTTTCTGTTCACCATGGTGAAACCATGGTGTCATAACTTGTAACTGTGGAAAAAAAAAGGAAATTATGGGGGGAAAAAATAATAAAAAAAATATTTTGAGGACATTTCTTTAGCTTGAAAAATGTACAGTGCATAATTGATTTTTTGTCGTTCATTATTCTTTCTGTTGTGTGGGATGGTGGCACACTTATTTAATTCCTGGTTCTTGATGTGCCTGTGAAAATCACGGCTCTTATCCCGGACTCCCCTGGTCTGAGTGCTTGAAAGCCTTTTGTTGCTGTGTGCTACTGTCCTCTAATCCTGCACATCAGTACTGTGTGTTATATCCTTTTTGGGCCCTTCTCCCTTTTCCAGGTATAGCTGCTGAATGCTTTCACTGTGGGATAAATGTTTATCTGGGATATATTTGAATAACCTATTACGAAGTTTTAAGTTTTTTAATTGTTCCGTCTGTACTACTGATGTCCAAACCGTGTATCTGCACCCTGCAGATTGGGGGGGTGGGGCGGGGTTGGGGGTATAGTAAAGAAAAGACTTTGAACAAAACCCCATTTCCCTTCTATGTTGTACAAGGTATGAGAAATCCAACTTTTACCTGAAAGGTGGTAAACTGCTCTCTTTCAGACTACAAGTCTTTCGAGCAGCATCTTGCCACTTACATGTAGTAAATCTGTGATGTCTGTGTTTATGTATGAATCACCATGTTTGCCAATGGAAACTTTGCTCAATATATCATTGTAGGTGTACAAAACCCAGTTAATGTATCTGTTACGTGTATGAGAACCTGTAGATCATTAATGTGTACAAGAGAATACCACAGGCTTGAAAGACGCGGCCTTGTGAGCTTTGACATAAATGCTGAAAACAATGTAAGGGAAGATAGCATTTTATCAGTAGGGACAGATACAATTTTTGGAGCTAAGATGCAGACAACGCAATGTTTGTCTGCGTTTCTTCAAACTTCTTTTTAAAACTCATATCTACTACAAATGTAGGCCTAAGTGTTTCACATTTACAAGAGTTGTAATAGTTTTACTTGCCCTAAATTGGCCAGGACAAGGAAAGCTGACACCTATAGCAGCTTATTCCACATGGCAGGGAAATTGACATCTTTTGAAAGGTCACAAGACGATTGCTTTTTGTTGTGTGTGCTTTTCGCTCCACTGTTCTGCTACTCCAGTGACTTTCACGTGGCAGGTCCTCAAGACTCGTAAACTGAACTTAGATAATTCAGTGCTGAGCCTTAAGACAAACTAACAAAATATGAACTGGCAAACATAAAACAGAATACACATCAAATGTATGTTTTCCACAGAAAATGAAAAAGATGATGAAAGAAACTAAAAAGACCCATTTTAATTGACTGCAACACGTGTGTAGTTGATGAGCTCTCTGTGATAAACAGTGATGAGCTGAGATGGAGATTGCTGCCAGGAAAGTGCTCTGATAAATCTTCTTGAGGATGGGGGAGTTTGGAGCTGTAAAGTGTTTCCATTTAGATACTGCACTCTCAGAAAGAGAAGGGGTGCTCAGTCTTCCTTTCCTGGAATACAAAATGCCACGTAATAGATTGTTGTTAACTTTTGGTTAAATTTTGGCTGAGTAGCGAGCGTGCAGTCTGAGTTTAGCTCCGTTATTGTCGGCATTTCCTTTACAAATGTGGGGTTGCTAGGCAATCCAGGTTCGATGTGCAGTGCTCACAAGCTGCCCTGCCCTCCTACTACTAGGCTAGAGCGTGACATACTACTACTGATGAACAAGAGTGACTCGTGCTGCTTTACTCTGAGGTGAAAAGTAAAGGGACATGGTAGCTATCCACCTACTGTAGGATTTAAGTTAACACTTTCTATACTGTATTTATCCATGCTGGCCATTCCAAGATTTGAAGCCTTACCGTGTTGTTGTTTTCTTCTAAAGTAGTTCTGACTAAGGTTTCCAAAACCGGGAGAAAATTCCAGGCCCGGGTTTTTGGAGTTTAATATTCATAAACCCGGGGTCCCCGGGCCACCCGGGGCATCCGGGCTTGAAGCCAAATTATTTCAAAGGCATATAAATGGAAAAAAATTTCAATATGGAAACAAAATTAAGTAAATAAAAAAACACTAAGCTCACTCTAAACTTTTCCGATGTCGCTTCTCTCTCTCTCTCTCTCAAATGCGATTTATACAATGCTTTCAGCACAGTGTGTGCGCATGCCTCACCCTGTCACACACATCAAACTGTATGTCTGAACTCCTCAAATCTTAGTTTTTCCCCTTTATTTTATTCATTAAACTAGAACCCCTGGCCATATCAACAAGGTAATACAAAATAAGTAATACATGCAATTTTTGTGTCTGTATTTTATGTGGAGCTGAAATTAAACACAAAGTCATTTAATCAAATAATGCTTTATTATTATATATATATATATATATTATTTATTATTTTTATAACTCTGAAATGTACATTATTTTTCAGTTTTTGGTAACCTAAACTTTTTTTAAACCTCTGTCAGGTTACCACTTTGTACCTTTGTACCATTTCAGGTTATTCTCTGGACTTGATCTGCTTAAATTTCTGTAAGAACTGGAAAAATGGGGGTGTTCTAAAACTTTTGACCGGTAGTGTACCTACTTTGGATAGTGGGAATTTCTATAGCACATGTATTATAATAAACATGTCTTACTATCTGTTGCATAGATTTATCTTTCTATCAACATTTAAGTGAATACTTGAATACAAATTCATCATTGCACACATACTACAAATTCTACTTGTCACACACACAAAAAATGAAGTTAAACTGAGTTCCCTATGCATCAAAAAGTCACCAGAGCTGGCAGCTGTTCTACAAAAAAAACAAATGGATAGTTAAGGTAAGGTATTTTGTGTCCAAGGAGAATTAACAGCCATTTCATTATTCTATGATCACTACACTGTCTGTAGGTGGAACTGAATGTTCATAACTGGCAGGGACACTACAGGTAAGGAACGTTACAGGTATTTTGTAAACACATTTCTCAGAATCTGGTTAATTGGCCATTCTCCAACTAGCCTATATAATTAGATTGGTTAATACAGATGACACACACACATGATTCTCAAATAATCATCAGGAATGTCACACTTTACTGCTTTATTTTCATACTTAATTTAAAACATTTTCTGTCATAATTGTTTTAATAGTAAGAATGAAAGGTCTGAGGTATATCTTTAATTCATATGTTACCTAAAGATACAAAATTATGTAGTACTCACCTGCACATGGTCTGTAATAACAGGGTTCAAAATCATTATGTGATAAGTACCTCCAGAATCATATTTTAACATGTATATAGTAAGCTGACCCTTTTATCTAAGAGCTCTCTTGACCGTCAGATACTGGGAGTGTGTGGTGACCTAGATTGCTTTAAATCTGCCCCGAAAAATAACATGACCTGTTTTTTTTTTTTTTTTAGTTTGCATGCAGGCTAATGTTAATTGTCTCTTTCTGCTAAATGATTAAATAATTATATAAGGGTTGTAACATACTGATGGTTACAGCTATGATGTTTATAATTTTTCGACTGTGTTCTTGTCTGTTTTTATGCATTTGGGAGTAGCAGAATGAACAATCTATTAGTGAAGCCCGAGTGAATAAGGATATAGAATATATTTATACACACACACACACACATATATATATGTCATTTTTTTTTTTTTTTTAACTACAAACATGGTCTCTGTTGGTGACTGTATAACGGTAAAAGTTTCTCATGTTTCCCACAGCGGTCCGGTGATCTGTGTTTTATTTTTTCCAAACACCTTTAAAGAGCTGACAGAAAGATGCTTGTAACTGAGACAATGTTTAATCACACTCACCCAGTCTGAAAGGGACTGTGTGTTCCACTGAGTGCTGCTCAAACATAGCCAAACATAGCCATTGGACACAGCCCAAAGATAATTATTTGCACTTGAATAAATAGCTATAAAACTAAAACCCATGCTCTTTTCAGAAACGACTAAATGCATAATATATATGGTGGAAGAAATAAAAAAGAAAAGGATATACACTCACACACAAAATCAAAAGACAAGAAACAAAACCAACAACAGAAGATCAAATTCCAAAGTATTTTTGCAGAAACGCATGGGAGGTTCTAATTGTTGACCTTGCAAATTAGGTTCCTTCGAAATATACAAACCCTGCAAAGAAGTATAAACACATGCTGAAGGCTGTATTTAAACCAGTGATGTCATGGTTTAGGCTAGATTTCCCCCCCACCCCACCCTTCTTCTTCAGTTCCTGGATCGCTTAATTTTGACCTGTGAGAGATCAGACTTCCTGTTTGTCTACTTAGAAATCGCCATGAAATTTGAATATTCTCTCCCACTCCCACTCCCACTTTCTCTCTTTCTGTCACTGTCTCCTCGTGTGTTTACATGCAGAACAAGTATGCCTTGTCTTCCAGTCCACTCCCAGTCAGGTCAATGTTAAGATTCCAAGCATGCAACAAAAAGATCCCTGGTTTGAAACAGACGAAACAATGCTTTTTCATATTGACAGCCTTCTTTTGAAATTGTTATTCAGCGGTTCACATGATTTGAGATATTGTTAATTAAACTTAATTTATGTATATTATTTATCAATAATGTGTTTAGCTTTAGTTGAAAATTAATCTTCGACAAACTGAAATGGCAACTAGGAGTTCACAACGAAAAGTCAACTGAAACCTTGACACTTTTCAAGGCTTTTCAGCAATCTCTGAAAATCAAACATAAATAATTTGTAGTTCCGTGAGCAACAGTTATTAAATGAAATGGATGACCACATAACATAATTGTTTCCAATGAATATGTGAATACTTTCAAATACAATCTTGCATTGTATTTCCATTTGTGTATATTCCATCTGAGTGCATAAGAAATCAAAAATCAGACTGATAGTTTTGAGAGTAAGAGAGGAAAAAAACACTTGAATGTGTCGGTACGAAGCAGCTGAATTGTTCAGGGAAAATGATCTGCATGATGAGCTGTCAGACTGGTCAATATGCTAATGAACAGGCATCCAGGAGCTGCCCAGAGCGGCACTTTCTTTGCCTTGCTTTGAACCCCGTTCTGTTCCGAATGCAATATGGTGTGTATTGTTTACAGATCCTCCAGGGCAATCAGCGTTCTATCCCAGCTGACGTATGCAATCCATCAAAGGCTCAATGTTATCACAGGATTGCAAGTTTTCTCTCTTCCAGGATAACTCCTACTCAGAATTCAGAGACGTTAGTTCTGCATATAGAACGGCTCCAGATTCTATGGTCCAGACAAAACAAAGTATCTCCATGAACACTCTGGTGAAAGGATGGGGGTGTGCTGTAGATAAGCAAAAACAAGTACAGTTGCTTCACACCAAGCTGAATGGCATTTCTTCACTCCATTAGCAACGTCTTCATCACCTCACATCACCTTTGTCGTCCCGTGGTTTTTGATAATCATCCTACTTTATTAACCTGTCAGTGTTTTAAGTTTATTGTTTGTGTGATTCTGATTTCTGCTCTTTCTGTCTCAGACATGCAGGGAAAGGCCTCCAGGTCTCTGACAGTGCAGGTGGCTCTGCTTTTTGTTTCCTCAGCTGTGGCTTATGTTATTTGACCAGTCGGTTCATGACCGCATGGATTAAACAGTGTAAGAGACGCTGTGCAATGAATGCAATCGGCCTTACTTTCTTTCTCAGCATGTTGTACACACAAGTTGTGATTTGGAAATTGATGTTAACTTGTTTTGACCCTGTTAGCGAATTGTACAATTCCTGAGTTACTTAGCTTATGTAAAGACTGCAGTTTCTCTCACAAAAGGAATATTTTCTGTTGATCTGAATTAATTGATTTTGATTTTTAATCTTTTTTTATTTTAGGTTAATTGAAGCAGGGCTATAAGGTAACTTGTATTTAGGGGTGTGTGTGTGTGTGCGCGTGTATGTATGGGTGCATTCCCAAATTGTTGGCTTCAACCACATCACTGGGGAGTGTTGTGACGACTCAAGAAATATCGCCCAGCCCTATATCACAGTCATCTTATTTTTATGATTGTAGGCAATTTTAGGTTTGTAAAATTATTTAGTATTTTTATGATAGGAGAGGACGCCTTTTTGTGCGTCAACCTTTTGATTATGATCATTTAAGATAATTTTTTAAACGAACAGTGAATTTAAAGTGCTTGACACGGAGCATCCACAAACAACAAAACTGAAAGCACACATTTGTTACTTTTTTTTTTTTTAAAGTGACACATCTGAACTGAATTGAAATTGTATTAATTTTTGGGGAAACTATTTGCGATAGAGACGTGCATTATTTTTTCTGATGCGTAGCTGAGATTCGGTTGAAAAGAACCATGTGGGATTTGTTTACACTGCATCTTTCCTGGCTGCTGCAATGCACAGCTGCAGAACATGGGGATGGTATTGACCAATGGAAAGGACGTTACTATGGGTCAGCCTACAGACCGTCACTCTATGAATATCTAGCCAATCCAAAGACTTTCTGAAAGCCCTGGAACTCTTGCAAAGTGCAAATGAAACAGATTATCACTGATGTGTGTCATCGTCGATGACTGACTGTCATCATCATTGATATACAATAATATCGTCTATTGGCATGTATGTATGTATAAATACAGACAGTTGACAAATTAAAGGAAAAACCTACATAAAGTGTTTTACTTTATTATACGAGTCTCTGGACTCTACTGGAGGGATGGAACGCCATTCTTCCAAAAGATATTCCCTCATTTGGGGTTTTGATGATGGTGGTGGAGAGCGCGGTCCAAAATCTCCCATAGGTGTCCAACTGGGTTGAGATCTGGTGACTGTGAAGGCCATAGCATATGATTCACATCATTTTCATACTCATCAAACCATTCAGTGAGCCCTCATGCCCTGTGGATGGGGGCATTGTCATCCTGGAAGAGACCACTCCCATCAGGATAGAAATGTTTCATTATAGGATAAAGGTGATCACTCAGAATAACTTTGTAATGATTTGCAGTGACCCTCCCCTCTAAGGGGACAAGTGGACCCAAACCATGCCAGGAAAATGCCCCCCACAGCATAACAGAGCCTCCAGACCCCCTCACTGTAGGGGTCAAGCAGTCAGGCCTGTACCGTTCTCTTGGTGTCGCCACACATGCACTCGCCCACTTGTCGAGAACACTAGCCAGTTGAGCGTCTGTGTGACTGAAGCTCCTGCCATTCGTGCCCCAATGATGACCCCTCTTTCAAAGTCACTTAGATCCTTTCCTCTTGCCATCTTGATCCAAAATCGAGGTCAGCTGGGCCTGCTCAGCATTTTTATACATGCCACAGAGCATGATAGGATGTTAACTGCTTAATTGTGTCATGCTGTAGACCTGTTTGGAGGCATCTGCATTTGTTATGTTCCTCCACTCATTTATTCATTTTTTCCTTTAATTTGTCATCCATCTATATGTATAAGTATGTATGTACATAAGAACATAAGAAAGTTTTCCAATGAGAGGAGGCCATTTAACCCATTGTGCTCGTTTGGTGTCCATTAATAACTAAGTGATCCAAGGATCCTATCTAGTCTATCGTTCAATGTTCATAAATTTTCAGCTTCAACCACATCACTGGGGAGTTTGTTCCAGATTGTGACGACTCTCTGTGTGAAGAAGTGTCTCCTGTTTTCTGTCTTGAATGCCTTGAAGCCCAATTTCTGTTTGTGTCCCCGGGTCCGTGTGTCCCTGCTGATCTGGAAAAGCTCCTCTGGTTTGATGTGGTCGATGCCCTTCATGATTTTGAAGACTTGGATCAAGTCCCCACGTAGTCTCCTCTGTTCCAGGGTGAAAAGGTTCAGTTCCTCAGTCTCTCAGTAGAACATTCCCTTCAGACCTGGAATAAGTCTGGTTGCTCTCCTCTGAACTGCCTCTAGAGCAGCGATATCTTTCTTGAAGTGTGGAGCCCAGAACTGTACACAGTATCCAGATGAGCTCTAACTAGTGCATTGTACAGTCTGAACATTACTGCCCTTGTTCTCAATTCTACACTTTTGACAATATACCTGTATATTGTATATGTATGTATAAATATGTCTGTACATAGGTTGATAGATAAAGGATACATTTTAAGTGGTGAATCCTGGATAACTGTGAACTACACTCACCTAAAGGATTATTAGGAACACCTGTTCAATTTCTCATTAATGCAATTATCTAACCAACCAATCACATGGCAGTTGCTTCAATGCATTTAGGGGTGTGGTCCTGGTCAAGACAATCTCCTGAACTCCAAACTGAATGTCTGAATGGGAAAGAAAGGTGATTTAAGCAATTTTGAGCGTGGCATGGTTGTTGGTGCCAGACGGGCCGGTCTGAGTATTTCATAATCTGCTCAGTTACTGGGATTTTCACGCACAACCATTTCTAGGGTTTACAAAGAATGGTGTGAAAAGGGAAAAACATCCAGTATGCGGCAGTCCTGTGGGCGAAAATGCCTTGTTGATGCTAGAGGTCAGAGGAGAATGGGCCAACTGATTCAAGCTGATAGAAGAGCAACTTTGACTGAAATAACCACTCGTTACAACCGAGGTATGCAGCAAAGCATTTGTGAAGCCACAACACGTACAACCTTGAGGCGGATGGGCTACAACAGCAGAAGACCCCACCGGGTACCACTCATCTCCACTACAAATAGGAAAAAGAGGCTACAGTTTGCACAAGCTCACCAAAATTGGACAGTTGAAGACTGGAAAAACGTTGCCTGGTCTGATGAGTCTCGATTTCTGTTGAGACATTCAGATGGTAGAGTCAGAATTTGGCGTAAACAGAATGAGAACATGGATCCATCATGCCTTGTTACCACTGTGCAGGCTGGTGGTGGTGGTGTAATGGTGTGGGGGATGTTTTCTTGGCACACTTTAGGCCCCTTAGTGCCAATTGGGCATCGTTTAAATGCCACGGCCTACCTGAGCATTGTTTCTGACCATGTCCATCCCTTTATGACCACCATGTACCCATCCTCTGATGGCTACTTCCAGCAGGATAATGCACCATGTCACAAAGGTCGAATCATTTCAAATTGGTTTCTTGAACATGACAATGAGTTCACTGTACTAAACTGGCCCCCACAGTCACCAGATCTCAACCCAATAGAGCATCTTTGGGATGTGGTGGAACGGGAGCTTCGTGCCCTGGATGTGCATCCCACAAATCTCCATCAACTGCAAGATGCTATCCTATCAATATGGGCCAACATTTCTAAAGAATGCTTTCAGCACCTTGTTGAATCAATGCCACGTAGAATTAAGGCAGTTCTGAAGGCGAAAGGGGGTCAAACACAGTATTAGTATGGTGTTCCTAATAATCCTTTAGGTGAGTGTAGAGGTCTTCACGTGTCCAAAAATGTGTGCCAGAACCCGAAGAGGAAATGTGCTACCCGGACCCGACCTGGACCTGACTATTATTTGAAATCTGGACCCGGACCCGGCCGGGACACACAGACCCGATTGACCCCGATCGGCACAGATCCCACAGCTAATCGCTATTAACAAGTTAATGTACAAGTTGTGAAAATAAAACTTTGTGTCTTACCTAATGTAACGTTAGTAGCTTCTCTCCTGCACCGGACTGTTACGCATACAGTCCATCCTCCTTGCCAGGACAGCTGGTAAAATGACATCCATGTTGCTCCTCTTGCTGATTGAAAGCGCCTGTATAATCCGCTCATTATTTCAGTTCAAAAGTCCACTCGCTGTCACGGTGGCGGATGACAAATGCGACTTTGCAGCTTTGCATTTTTTTTGTATCTTGCATTATATGACAACTTCCACTTTTTGCCCTTTTGAACTATAATAACGATGCTCGTTCAGTGCCACGACGCTGACGTTAGCATCACTAATCTGCTGTCATTGTGCTCTGAGACGCGTCTGCCATAGATTTAGATACAAAGCGACTGAACTCCAACCACAATATCTCAAAAATCGTGCCGACGCCCATAATGCACTTTGGTTTACGTCATCTGTCAAACACCGATATGGCGGAATATGTCCCGCCTTCTAAATAAAAGTGCAAATCGTCAATTGGTAAGGTCATCGCGTCACTCGGGTATCACACACAATGTTAAACAGACCCGGGACCCGAAGTACAAGAATGGGACCCTACCCGGCTGACCGTTTAAAATATGGACCCGAACCCGTACGGGTCCCGGGTCGGGTCCCGGGTCCTCGGGTTCGGATTGGCCCCTTGAAGACCTCCACTGTGAACTCTGTGATTTGCCAATGCTGTGATGTAGTCATGGAAACACTGGAACTGCAAGAGTGCAGCTGATGTGTGCTGCAGCAGCCAACACTGAAATGTAACATATGACCATGTGAGAAGAATGTCAATAATATATTTAGACTGTTTAAGTGTGAATGTAAATTGTACATTCATGTACTATTACTGCTTATGCCTCTCTGGGGAAGGATCATGCTTCTAGTGGTGCCACCTTGATTCCGAGCTTCACATTGTGAAAACACATTACCTGGGATCCAGCAGGCTACTCTACATTAATTCCCCCACCTACAGAGGAACCATTTTAACCATCTCATTACAATTCACACTGTGTATGGCTTTGGCTTAATGTTTCTCTATGGAGGGATTTTATAAAGTTGCAGAACATAAATCTATTTAATCATCTGTACATTTTTTTTCCGAAAGTGTTAACATCACTTCATCCATAATTTATGTCCCAAAAGCTGGAGTAATACTTAGGTAAACAGAGGCTTTGAGCAAAATGCTTCATAGTTTGCCTCAATAATGAAAGGCAGATGTTTAAGCTCATGCGGCAGAACCAGATTTCTTGCACTTGGTCCTGGGTTGCTGGAGTTAGGAACTGCAATTAACCTAATTCCTTTTCACATATGGTACACAGTGTCCAGCTAAAGAACTTCAGAAATACCACTAACTGGTATACATCACAGTGCCCCAGTACCCCAGTCCCCCGTTAGCCTGGCTAGATTTCAGACTGAGATATTACCTTTCATTCTTTAAAACTGTGCATGTTACAAATGACGCACAATTAGCTCTCTGCTTCAGAATGGCCAATTATTGATGTAAGATGTATTTTATAACAGTGTAAGTATAAATCAGGTTGCTTTTAAATAACCAATCAGTTAACCAAAAAAAATGTTTGACTTTTGTTTCTTAACTAATAGCAGAGAGGTTTGTTGTGAGTGTTAACCAATCAATAAGCGTTTTGAACATTTTAGTGGTTCTGAGACCGATAAAACTGCTTTTTTAAAATTGTAAACTTTTATTTGGGCACATTGTTCAGTATTGTAGACATTTATGACCGCAATTTGGCAGAAGTATATCAAGAGAATGTAAATGGTGAAGGTACAAATTAGGACATTTCTAGTTTATTTCAGCTGGTCAACCTGAATGTCAGAATCCTCTTTTCAACACATGTAACAGAATTGACAAAAACAAATACCACTAAGAATAAGAAAATCACAGAAGTAGTCAGAGATATATTCACTCACAGCACTAACCCAACCAGGCAATTTCTCAGCAAAGAAGAAAACACATTTGCAAACGCACACTTTTACAATCAATGCAAGGTAAGCAAAGTACATTTATTATTATTATTATTATTATTATTATTATTATTATTATTATTATTATTATTAAATATTACTGGTAGTAACAAAAACAATAATCTGTAGGCTTACTTTTGAAGATGCATTTGTATTTATTCAATACGGCAGAATCCAATCAGCTGATTTTGTTTTTGTTGTTCTGCTGTGTAGTTCTGACAAGCTTCTAGACAAGTGTGCTCCCTGCAAAACTGGTGGTATCTCTTGAACAGTTATTGGTAAACATCTGTGGTTTGTTGTATTTTAAAAAGAACATTCAGTTGATTTGTATATATGATTTTCTAAGTGTTTATAAGCCAAGTTAATTTTGAAAACAATGTTGTTTTGAGAATAAAAATGGTGTCTGTGTAACTTATGTTTCTTTGCTAATGCACATTTCTGTATTCATTCAAAAAATAAATGAATTATAGTAAGAATGAAAAACATACATCTTACGTTTCTTGTGATGTATAGGTTTCATATGATCATTATATTTATGTAAAATTAAGTAATTTCCTGTGCTATACCAAGCACTGTGATTTGTGAGACAGGCCTGTAGTCCTGATGCGTAGAGAGGTTGCTTTGAGTTAAGTGCTCTGAGGAAAAGCCTCGAGGCAGTAAACTCCAATCGAGGATTTTTTGTAATGGAATTAATCGAGTTACTCGATTTTAATCGTGACAGCCCTAGATCCCATATGCTGCTCATTCAGGATCCTATATTCTGCTATTTACTCATAGGTTTTCATAGACTCTAGTCACTTCCTACTAGTCCTGCAGCTGGAACCAAGCCAAGAGGCTCCAACATCAAGAGTTCACTGTCAGAGTGAGAGGCATGAGGTTTCAGTAAATCAGATTGTGAACGGCAGGAACAGCAACAGGCCAGGACTCATGGAGGGTAAGGGATATTGCCTGCTCAGGTCCTCTCTGCCTACAAATTGTAGCCAGGGTGGAGCACACATGTGTGAGGCATTGGCCCTTGCCCAGGGCTTGCATGTCCTCCTCTGGAGCTGAGAGAGGAATATAGACTGCATTACCAGCCAGATATCTGCAGAGACTGGGCGAAAGTCATTAATTTGAAATGCTTCCTCCTGCATTGCAGCTGTCGATCTGGATCATGGGCATCCTTGGTCCTTTGCCTGTTTGCAGTGCTTTTTGGTCTTAGTGTTGGCTGTCCGATCTGCTGTATCCATTTAACTTTTTTCTTTTTTTTTTTTTTGGTGGACGACTGTTGACTTAAAGGCCAGTTTGGCTGCGGCAGTTTAATGAAACGCTCAGTGCAGATTAGCTTCAGGGAAAGAGGCCTGACCTCTTTCATTATTAATCTGTCAAAATGTATTTGTAACCAGTGCGGTGCACGCTTCCAGAGATTAAGTGCTACATCCGTGATGTGTTGATTTTGTTTTTTTTCCTCACTTATAAGCCCTGTATTTCAGATTTAACAGAAGGCCAGATCCTGTCAGGCAATGTTTGTGCATAAGTACCTGTAGAAAAAAATGCACAATCTTTTGCTGTTCGCTTAATGCTCCATTTGGTTATGACACGGAGGATAATTAAGTCATCTGGAAAATAAAAGTACAGTACCAATCTGCCTATGTGTTTGATTTGATATCAATGTGTGTGTGCATATATATCCTACCGGTCAAACGTTTTAGAACACCTACATTTTTCCAGTTTGTATTGAAATTTACGCAGTTTAATATCTCAATGTACTCTGAAATTAAAGCATAGAAGAAATAAACAATTGGAGATAAAGAAATCATGGGATCGTTTTGTTTACCAAAACCCCTTAAGATGATAGTCTACTGATCAAAGCAGGACCATCCACGTTTTGGTAGAAGCAATACACTCCAGTAGAGAGCTCAAAATGTCAAGATGGAAAACAGTGTACAGTGTACTAATACACAATGATTTTACATCATTGGATCTGAAATTCTCTGTGTTGATAGAACATCAAATAATTGATTCATTGTTAGGTTGTTCTGAACAAAACAAGCCTATTTGCAAAGAAATCCGATCGAAACTGAGTGATCTGTGACCGTCTGAATGTCTGATGCACAAGTCAGTGTCTGTCTGGAACCACCTGGATGACCTTTGCTATGACCCAGGAATTAGGATGTGCTGAGTCATCCACCACCAGCACATCTCCAGCAAAAACGTTGCGTGTCACACGCGACTACCTCTGGCGTTCCTGTAGCTGATGTAGATATTCCCTAGTCGATTGCTTCCAGAACAGATCCAACATTTACTGGAATTGCTTCCACTTTCTACAAGTGTAGAGGTCTTCCTTCTGATAAAGTCCTGGGGGCACAGATGGCTGGGTCTTGAGGAGCAGCAGGTAATTAGGCTTCAACACCTCTAGGTAATTTGTCACTGGATGCCTTTGTAATTGGATGACTAGCTCACCCGTTTAGTCTAAATTCTTTTTTGGAGATGGCGTCAGGAAATAATACAATGACACAGCTTCTTCTTTGGAGCTGACTGATTTTATACAGTTGTCAACATAAAAGTTGTGATGTACTGTCAACCACCTTGGCGTCCAACTGCTCTCTGTTGTCTTCGGCACATTTTTTAAGGGTGAAGCTGGCACAGCTTGGTGATGATGTTGCACCGAATAAGTGTACGACCATCTTATACTGCACCAAGGCTAGACTGACGTCACCCTTGGGCCACCAGTGAAATCTGAAAAGGTCAGAATCTTCAGCTGGCACCTTCACTTGATGGAACATGGCCTCCACGTCAGCCATAATCACTACTGCCTTGTCTGAACCTGGTGATAACACTTATCAGAGTGCTGGAGAGATCTAGCCCCTGTAGCAGCAGGTTGTTAAGTGTGGCATCTTGAAACGACACCCCATGATCGAACACTAAACGAAGCTGACACTGCAGCTGACCTCTTCACTGGGAACCCTCTTGGTATCACCATTTGTGATGATGTCACTCATGAATGCAGTATAGTCAGCATGAAATGAGGGATTGTTGATTTAACTTTTTTATTAAGTTCAGCGTGTTGATCATTTTGTTCCATAATGGCAGCCCAAGCTCTAATGTCCATTCGCAAGTCTGGCAGACTGTGAAACCAAATTCATAAACAGGTTGTCTTCCCTTAACATTTCCAGTTTGTCATTATGACTGCGAGGTTGTTCTTGAATTGCTGACTGCTCAGCTCATGCAGCCTGGCCACTGATATTTGGTTTGTTGTTACCTGGATCAGTCCACTTCTGCTTCTTTTACCTGCCTCTTCTCTAAGAGGTCCATTGACAGTCCATGCCAGTATGGTTCTCAGTGTGTAAGGTCCATCATCCACACTACTGATGACCTGCCATGGCTCCATAGCCTTCAGTGTGTTTGTCCCGATCAGCAGTCCTATTTTTGTGCCGATTTGTAAGGCCACCTGTCCACATCCTTTTGCAGTGGGATGTTCTCCTTGCTCACCAGCATGGTCTCTTGAGTGAAGACATCTGGAAGCACTCTGACTTTGCTGTCCTCCAGACTGCTCATCTCCAAGCCTGTCACTATCTGACTAGTGATTGGTCTTTTCTTCACCCATTGTTCTCAGCAGTATGTCTATCTTCCTATTGTTGACATTGAGTTCCTCAGTGCAGAAATTGGCAGTACTGCCTGAATCAAGGAAAGCATAAGTAGCCATCACCTTATTGCCCTTCTTTGACTTGATTCGAACAGGTACAATAGAGAAAAAATGAGAAAATGCATTCACCAGTGAACAAACATCTTATTCCAGACAGGTATATCCAACAGAAGGGCACATGTAATGCTGGCCTGTATATTAGGTTAGCATACGTATTCTTTTTAAAATATATCCACATAACAGCAGTTCTTGAGTTGACCATTCACTGTTGTCACTCACATCCAGATACCGCTTAGAAATCCGTCTAAGTATACTTACAGTGTCTACCGTAGAACCACATGCAGTAACGCAACCTCTGCAGATGTAATGTGTATTCTAATAATGTATGCATACATATAATGTAACATATATATATATATATACACTCACCTAAAGGATTATTAGGAACACCATACTAATACTGTGTTTGACCCCCTTTCGCCTTCAGAACTGCCTTAATTCTACGTGGCATTGATTCAACAAGGTGCTGAAAGCATTCTTTAGAAATGTTGGCCCATATTGATAGGATAGCATCTTGCAGTTGATGGAGATTTGTGGGATGCACATCCAGGGCACGAAGCTCCCGTTCCACCACATCCCAAAGATGCTCTATTGGGTTGAGATCTGGTGACTGTGGGGGCCAGTTTAGTACAGTGAACTCATTGTCATGTTCAAGAAACCAATTTGAAATGATTCGACCTTTGTGACATGGTGCATCATCCTGCTGGAAGTAGCCATCAGAGGATGGGTACATGGTGGTCATAAAGGGATGGACATGGTCAGAAACAATGCTCAGGTAGGCCGTGGCATTTAAACGATGCCCAATTGGCACTAAGGGGCCTAAAGTGTGCCAAGAAAACATCCCCCACACCATTACACCACCACCACCAGCCTGCACAGTGGTAACAAGGCATGATGGATCCATGTTCTCATTCTGTTTACGCCAAATTCTGACTCTACCATCTGAATGTCTCAACAGAAATCGAGACTCATCAGACCAGGCAACATTTTTCCAGTCTTCAACTGTCCAATTTTGGTGAGCTTGTGCAAACTGTAGCCTTTTTTTCCTATTTGTAGTGGAGATGAGTGGTACCCGGTGGGGTCTTCTGCTGTTGTAGCCCATCCGCCTCAAGGTTGTACGTGTTGTGGCTTCACAAATGCTTTGCTGCATACCTCGGTTGTAACGAGTGGTTATTTCAGTCAAAGTTGCTCTTCTATCAGCTTGAATCAGTCGGCCCATTCTCCTCTGACCTCTAGCATCAACAAGGCATTTTCGCCCACAGGACTGCCGCATACTGGATGTTTTTCCCTTTTCACACCATTCTTTGTAAACCCTAGAAATGGTTGTGCGTGAAAATCCCAGTAACTGAGCAGATTGTGAAATACTCAGACCGGCCCGTCTGGCACCAACAACCATGCCACGCTCAAAATTGCTTAAATCACCTTTCTTTCCCATTCAGACATTCAGTTTGGAGTTCAGGAGATTGTCTTGACCAGGACCACACCCCTAAATGCATTGAAGCAACTGCCATGTGATTGGTTGGTTAGATAATTGCATTAATGAGAAATTGAACAGGTGTTCCTAATAATCCTTTAGGTGAGTGTGTGTGTATATATATATATATATATATATATATATATATATGGTTGCCTAACTTGCAAGCCACAGTGTATGAGGTTTGTGCACATTGTGTGGATTAAATAAATAACCTGCTAAAGGCAAACGTGCACAACGCCAAAGCATAATAATATTAATAACACTGCAGCTCTATCCAGCCTGAATCTTTAACCTCATCATTGGGCGAGTTAAGAAAATACATTCTTTGCTTAAAGATTCTTAGACGGATTTGCCTTTACTGACCCTGATCATGCTGTTGTATATGGAGGATAATTTGTTCCAAATAAATAAACTACGAAATATATAAATAACCATAAATAAATAGATAAAAAGGGAAATGTAAATGTATTTATCTAATTTTGTATCTTTGTATATGTATTATTTCATATTTAATTTATGTATTTATTTCATATTATATTGATGTCTTTATTTATTTAAAATGTCACAAATTATTCTCCATAGTTGTTAGCAACCTTATAAAGTCATATTCTGTGTGGGCTACCATTGAACATGCACTTGCACCCCCATTTTCCGTTAACACCACAGCCCCGCCCAGTGTTCAAATTGGATTAGAGTTTATGGGGTGTCCCCTAATCCTGGTGGTGGAGTGTTGGGGGGGAAATTTTTGTTTTATCTTCTTCGTAATGATATTATCCTTCAAGAAAAGACTATGGGTATAAATACATCTTATAATCTCTTTAAAATTACAACCATTGCAATGATAACCATACATAAACAAAACAATCTATGTTTTAGTTTTCAATGTTCCTAGATCTCACAGTGATAAAATAAAGAAGTATGGTTTAGGTGACAATTACAAAAAAATAAAGTTGGTAAAACATTTATTTGCAGAGTGCAAACAGACGGCATGCAAATAGGCTGACATTAAATGAAAGATTAGTGTCTAAGCATTCTTTACTTTTCAATCATAATGAGGAGAAATTAATAACTTGAATAATTTAATTCAGAATGATGAAGTTTGCTCCATGTAACTGTTTTTCAGAGTAACGTTAGCATAGCTACCTACAATTGTCTGATAAATAAGATTTAAAAAAATCAGCTAGCGGCTACTTACAAACTAGCTGTTGTTCAGCACGAAGGTGAAAAATTCGATAGTTATAGTAACTAAAGTGTAAACAATCCTAATTCAGAGAAGAATTTTATGTTTTCACTTACTTAGCTGGTGAAAACTAGAGAAGCCTCCGCTGTATCAGTCACTGCTGTAAACTGATTCACAAAACTGCGAGTTTGCACATGCTCTCGGGTCCATGACGGGGATGAATTGACGTGCTCCCCACATTCACGTTTTTAGAACGTCACTGAAGAACCTGGAACACTGATGAGAATTGTGTCAGGGCATTCATTTAGACAAATAATATTTTTATTCAATGAAATATCGGTACCCCCCCAGCCCCTACTCAGTTGTCGAATCACAAATGGTTCTTAAACTGTTCTTATTCTGTCCATAATAAGGATTTTTGAAACCAATACTTTGATGAATAGGGCCCTACATATGCTTTATATAATGATTAAACGATATTCACATTAAGTGGATTAGTTCTTGGGGTTGTAAGTTAACCATTTTTATATTTTTTAAATGCCTCCCACATGATTTTAAGTTAGCAGTCGAGTTAGCACAATCGAGCACAGCACACAAAAATGTATTGACCAATGGCATGTTTGAGTATGCTTCCCTGACAGGTACAAACCAATAGCAATTTATTGATTTTTAATTTTTGTAATGATGGAATGGTTGACAATGAAAAGATCAAAGAAATAAATGTTGAAATAGTTCAATACATAAATAAATGTTTAAATATATCAACATTTATTTATTTCAGATATTTATGTATTTAAGTCCACTATGCTTCCATAATATATACATGTATACATTTATCTGTATTTTGCCATGGAGTGAGATTTAAAAAAGCCTAATTTCCATTGATAAAGCCACCCATTACTATTTAAGGGCTCCCACAGGGATTAAGTGCTTAAAGAGTCATCAGAATGGAAGTGGGGCATGCTTATCAGACTGTGTCAAAAGTCTATTAATAAAATGTGAATGAAAGTGGACCACCAAACATTAAAAAATGTAATTAGTTCATGACTGGGCAGGTTTTTTTTTTTTTTTTTCTCTGCGTTCACCTGATCTTGGTGGTAATCCATTAGGAAGATGGCTAGGGGTCCTTTCTTAATGTGTGTTGATTGTGGCTTAATCTGAAGATTACACTGCAGGGTTAATGAATACCCAGGTGTGCCCCTAACCCCCCACCATGCTGCCCTCTTGCTGGATTACAGTGGAACAGACTCTCTTCTTAGAAAACACCATGGGTCATCCAGTGTTTTATTAGACAATGCAGAGCTTGAGATACTACATGCATTTTTACTTGCATTCTGCAAAGGAGAGAGTCTCCAGTAATCAAGGATTTTCTAGATATCAATGGGTGTTTTAAAAAAGATGAAAACTCTCTACATTGCACTGCTAGAAATGGCATCAGCAGCTACAGTGAGGGGAAAAAATTATTTGATCCCCTGCTGATTTTGTACGTTTGCCCACTGACAAAGAAATGATCAGTCTATAATTTTAATGGTAGGTGTATTTTAACAGTGAGAGACAGAATAACAACAAAAAAATCCAGAAAACGCATTTCAAAAAAGTTATACATTGATTTGCATGTTAATGAGTGAAATAAGTATTTGATCCCCTATCAATCACCAAGATTTCTGGCTCCCAGGTGTCTTTTATACAGGTAACGAGCTGAGATTAGGAGCACTCTCTTAAAGGGAGTGTTCCTAATCTCAGCTCGTTACCTGTATAAAAGACACCTGTCCACAGAAGCAATCAATCAATCAGATTCCAAACTCTCCACCATGGCCAAGACCAAAGAGCTGTCCAAGGATGTCAGGGACAAGACTGTAGACCTACACAAGGCTGGAATGGGCTACAAGACCATCGCCAAGCAGCTTGGTGAGAAGGTGACAACAGTTGGTGCGATTATTCGCAAATGGAAGAAACACAAAATAACTGTCAGTCTCCCTCGCTCTGGGGCTCCATGCAAGATCTCACCTCGTGGAGTTTCAATGATCATGAGAACGGTGAGGAATCAGCCCAGAACTACACGGGAGGATCTTGTTAATGATCTCAAGGCAGCTGGGACCATAGTCACCAAGAAAACAATTGGTAACACACTACGCCATGAAGGACTGAAATCCTGCAGCGCCCGCAAGGTCCCCCTGCTCAAGAAAGCACATGTACAGGCCCGTCTGAAGTTTGCCAATGAACATCTGAATGATTCAGAGGAGAACTGGGTGAAAGTGTTGTGGTCAGATGAGACCAAAATCGAGCTCTTTGGCATCAACTCAACTCGCCGTGTTTGGAGGAGGAGGAATGACCCAAAGAACACCATCCCCACCGTCAAACATGGAGGTGGAAACATTATGCTTTGGGGGTGTTTTTCTGCTAAGGGGACAGGACAACTGCACCGCATCAAAGGGACGATGGACGGGGCCATGTACCGTTAAATCTTGGGTGAGAACCTCCTTCCCTCAGCCAGGGCATTGAAAATGGGTCGTGGATGGGTATTCCAGCATGACAATGACCCAAAACACACAGCCAAGGCAACAAAGGAGTGGCTCAAGAAGAAGCACATTAAGGTCCTGGAGTGGCCTAGCCAGTCTCCAGACCTTAATCCCATAGAAAATCTGTGGAGGGAGCTGAAGGTTCGAGTTGCCAAACGTCAGCCTCGAAACCTTAATGACTTGGAGAGGATCTGCAAAGAGGAGTGGGACAAAATCCCTCCTGAGATGTGTGCAAACCTGGTGGCCAACTACAAGAAACATCTGACCTCTGTGATTGCCAACAAGGGTTTTGCCACCAAGTACTAAGTCGAAGGGGTCAAATACTTATTTCCCTCATTAACATGCAGCTCAATTTATAACTTTTTTGAAATGTGTTTTTCTGTATTTTCTTCTTGTTATTCTTTCTCTCATTGTTAAAATACACCTACCATTAAAATTATAGACTGATCATTTCTTTGTCAGTGGGCAAACGTACAAAATCAGCAGGGGATCAAATACTTTTTTCCCCTCAGTGTAAGGCCACAATATAGCAGAGGCTTGTTGAAAGATGTACAATGGATTCCACACAGCATGATGTCATTGCTCAGGTGCAGTGCTTTGGATTCTGCAAATATCTCTCAATGTCATAATTCAAGTTGTGACCCAGCTTTAATTTACCAGCATTTAGTAAGGATATAAGCACTTTGTATTTGCCCGACTGTTAAATTAAGCCTGTGTGTGTATTTATACATATGCATCATAAAAGAAAATACTGAAGTTTTTTTCATGACTTGGGATCTATTCAGTCTGGATCCACCTTGAGACCAGTCACCTTATATCAAACACTGAATCAAATTCTGTTCTCTGCTCTTTTTGCTCACACTTTTCCGTTTTATACCAAACCAGCGTACATATAAATGAGAGATGCACTGTACTCAATTGTCTTATTCCTGCTTAAGCTTTCAGGCCACTCCTGTGCCATCCCCGAGTTTTGTCCCTTAAGATGTTTGATTTTAAAATTAAAATAAATAAGTGGGGGTGCTGTTTGTAAATCCTTTTTACTACAGACCACCTTCTTCACATTTGTATTTATGCCTTGTTAACCTATACATATGATTCTTATGTTTTTTTTTTTCTGTGCCCAATGGTTTACTTTACTTTTGTATTAAGATCACAAACTTTTGTTGATTTCATTGTATAAAAGCGCTCTGGGGCAACTCTGGGAAGGAGTGCTATCCCAATAAAGACTGATTGGTTTGATGGATTGATTGGGACCCTGCTTCTTCGTGGGAGTCCTTTCCTGGTACCTGAATGATGAGGCTCTATCCCGTATTGTTATCTTCCCATGTTGTGGATTTGCACCCCGCTGAAGAATAGCAGACCTGACAAGCTGTGATAATCTCCTTGACCTCTGCACCAAACTGAGCATCACGCATGGAGGGTTTGGAAAGTCTTTGCAGCTAATTGATCTTAATCACTCATGGATGAAGCACCCTGCCCAAGTCACAGTCTTTGCATAGACATTGATCAGGGAACCTGACTTCTTGAACTTGGAACTGCATCAAACACTTACACCTATGGTTTATTATGGAACAGTCCAGTTGAAGCCATAGGCATACAAGATCTAAACGGATTTCAAATAGATGTAACTTTTTAATTCAATTGCAGTAGAACAGTAGAAACCAGCCCATAGGTCAAGGGTTAAATCCCTAGAAACATGCAGTGTTCTGTTTGTTTTCTACTGGGTCATAAATGTATTCAGCAGGACGCCCATTCAGATGGGCTTATGTGCTGGTGTGGTCACTGCCATGTTGCATTTGCTCTGACTCAGGTGTATGTATGATGGTGAAAATGTATTTTTATTTTTATTTTTATTTTTTACTATTCAGTACCACTAGCTCACACAAAGAAGCTAATGGTTGCTTGTTCGTACAAAGAAAAAGAAAACGATTCAGTCAAGACCACAATTGGACCAATGGCACTTTTCTTCATGTTGGTGATACTGTATTTTCTGGACCTCAGTGGCGAATTGCAGCTCACATACCTTGCATGTCTACGTCCCTTTCCCCAGTCAAAGGGATCGGTGGTCCTCTAGTTTTTCTTTACACAGATGTTCCATTCCCGATTTTGTTTGCCCCACCCAGACCAATTTTTGGAGTTAAACTGTTAGATCAGCTTGACCTGGGGTAAGCCATCACACTGTAGTGGGAGATCTTGGATTGCTCCAGTGTGACCTTAGCACTGGAGATGGAGGCGTCTCATATTCAGGCTTATGTATGTGTCCAATAGTATCATTGTCAGATGCCATGAAGCTACCATTCTGCAATTACTATAGCTATAATGGCTTATTAGGAGTACAAAGCTGACATTTGTTTTCTCCATAAAAAAAAGTAGAAGAAAGCTTAATATAGGCCCATTATGTAAGCATGCGCTCCCTTGCAGGGCTCAGAGACGCTTGCCAAAAGAAATTCAACATTTTACGAGCACCCTGATTAAAATGGGTTAGATTCTCAATCTGCCATCGCAAAAGAACACAAGGCGACAGGCTTGTTGTGAACTTTTACACCAGACTGCAAATTTGCATCCTCGTTCATGAAAGGAAAACACACTTCTTTTTGAGGTTCTGTTTTCTCTTACAAACAATGTATTTATTAAAAAAAAAAAAAAAAAAGCTTGTTTCATACAATATTAATGTTATTGGCCATATTGTGAGCTTGAGTGTTTATTCGTTGCAGATATTACAAACATGATTACTCGATTTGTTGACTCCTTTGCCTAGAACAGGAAATACCACTGTAACTCACATTTCATAACCAATACATTCAAAAGAAGCAGTTTTATTTTATTCCTGTAGTTTCTTACTTCAGTATTACCATGAATTGCACCCTTTCCACTATTGGGATTTTAAAAAAGAATTAACAATTAAAAAAAGTTAACAACCTTTCAGAAACTAAATTCAAAAGCATATGGCAAAACTGTTTTCAGTTTATGAAACCCAATAAGTTTCTTCCAGTTTATTTCACCTGAAACTTGTCTGAAGCTCTTATACAGAATAGAGGTGTTTAGGGTAAATGTTTGACTGGTGTCTTGGATCCTAACACTGTCAAATCAAATACATTTTTTTCACCGTGACCTTCACCCAGATGACCAGTTTCATCACTTAACTATTTTGCCCCTTGCCAGCATTGACACTTGCAGGGGTTAACAATGAAAGATGCAATAATAAAGCAGAAAAAAGACTGTGTCACTGTACGCTGCTGTGTTTGAACACAGCCCAGGTCAAATACATAGGAAAAGCAGCCACTTGGCTTCCAGGCTGACATCACGCCTTGTGGATGGGCGGACTTCAGGACTTTGTAGAAGCAGAAAGCCTCTGTGGTTTTATAACTGCTGCAAACCTTTTAATGTGGTTGATTAAAAGAGTGATTTGCCTTTTCTTTCCTTCTAATAGTTAATAAAGTGTTTTCTCTATAAAAACGCTCCTGCTTTGAGGAATTATTACAGTAATGCACTCCTGCCTGAAAGGCTGTGCCATAACCACACGGGCCCCGGAAACACAAGCACATATTAGATTCCACAAGTAAAACACTCCCTCTGTGTTCTGTGTTTGGCCAAGGTTGTGTTTAGTTTCCCTGTCATCGGGCACTGTGTCTTTAGCTCCATCAACTCTCATTGTCCCAAAAGCTGGAAGCATCTGAAAGAAAAAGGTTTGACTTCTGATGGTCTGAGTTTAGTTTGATGTAGTTTCTGCTTGACTTTTCTGCCCTCCTACAGACTGTCCTTGATAAACCATTGTTGCATGATTGTCCTATAGTATCTGTTATATGACCCAGAGTCCAGTGAAGTTGGGTTTCCTAGTGACAGTTACGCGGTTACAGGTATACATTTGTATTGTGAGTACAGGATTTTTCTCCTTTGTTCACTGATGTGGAAAAATTTGAAAATGTGATCAGCTGCAATCGTGATACAGCTCTGTGTGTTGGACTGGGGAAGAGGATTAAAAATTTCAATTTATAGAAACCCAAAATAGGGTCTTCAAAGCCTTAATGCATTGATACGAAGTGCAAACATCTCAAAGCCGTATGATATAATATTGAATACAGTGTGTGTGCCTGGAAGCAGCATTTTTCCATGGCCATTTGTCTTGACTGCATTCCTCAACCATAATGCAACAAGTCCTCTTTCTCTCTGGTTAGCTATTCAAGTCAGAATTACACTCCATGAACAAGGCAGCCTGTGTTGTAGATTAGTTTTGTTTTCCAGTTTTTTGATTATAATTGAATTATTTTTATTTTCCCCAAAAAGCATTGTATAATTTATCTAACTTTACACGTATGTGGAATGCACCTTGTGAAAAATAAATGATGGTGTCGGAATGTTTTGATATTATTCTTTGTGAAACACGATAACTTTGATCTTGGACAGAAGCCTGCAGTTAAAAGCACCAAGACACTCCCTTTCACATCCTGCAGACTTTGCATTTGAAATGAACGTGAAGTTTGTCAAACAAATGTTGCACAGCCTGTAGAATTTACCAGTGCTCACAAAACTGTAAAGCCCATTAAGGATGATGTCACTTTAAGGTGTAGTCTTGCTGAGAGCAGCCCAGTCCATTTTTAGTATCTCACTGAGGTGGCTGGTGTGGTGTTCTCTGTACACTTATTACTATATATCATATATTATCATGTATCTCTTCTATCAATGAGCAAAACAGTTTTAATGTAATGTTGTATAATAATTGCATAAGTGGTAACTGAATCACTATTAATAAGAGCTTCTTAACTATATAATTGAAATATACGCCAGTCCCAATGATGTCATGGGTGCAAGTAGGAGACTGGCAGTGTAGAATTATTTATTTAGAAACACTTGGTGTAATGAGAGAAAAGGTTAATTTAACCACTACTAATAATTATAATACAAAAATAGTTGTTGACTTCCCACCTCTTAGGTATGCTAGTTATCTTGGTAAAGCTGTGTGCTGGAGCTCCTGTTACTGTGTGGGCACTGTGTGGGATTATTAGGTAAATATTGCTCAGCCGTGTTTATCTGTATACTCCTTCTCATATTTCTGTGCAAATTATTAATGAAGCCGACAACATGGTAAAGGGAAAGCATCATGTAAGTAGATAGATACTGTGGAGCCTTGTGTGAGTTAAAAAAAATCCATTGCAAGGGCAAGGATTATTGGTGCTGGGCTCTGGATTGACAATGCGCACAAGCAGCAAGGTCAGACATTGATTCCCTGGCTAGCAGGCAGGCAGGTCCTCTCCTTGAAGTGTCCTGGGAGAGGCTGGCAGCGATGTGTTCTTATCCATCTGCTTAGTGTCACCTCACATACCGTTTTTCTGCATTCTGTCCAAGGCTAATTTCTCAGTGTATTATTTTTAATATGAAGATCTTGTTTATCAAATCATTGAGTTATTAAAGGCAGTTTAATAAGGGAAAGCAAGAGACCTTTAGTGTAGTGACTTTCTTGTTTATACTGGACTTCAAGAAGAATGTCATCTTTCTAATGTGTCAGTGTACATTCTGTGAAGTCAGCCATTTTGAGACCCCACAATAATAAGTTCTAGCTCTGCACGCATCCAAGAAACAAATTAATGTATTTGAGTTGGATGGGATGTGGGGGGATCACAAACGACAGTCAGCTTATTTTCAGTTGAATGTGTTCGGCACAACATACACCTGTTGGGTAATTTAGACTCTACACGTGTCGTCTAAACGTTCGTGGCTAGAGAAGTCTTGGAAGCTGCCTTCACCAGCATATTGCTGGAGCGACAGCAGTGCGCAGGAATGTGCTGCTAGTCTGATGGCCACTGACAGATGCTGAGCAAGCTTTCTGACTTTGTCATAGAAAGGAATGTTGTTGGCCATAAGAAAATAATAGATATTTGTCTTTCTGTCTTTCTTTCTTTCTTTCTTTCTTTCTTTCTTTCTTAAATGAAGATTCTGACAATGAAGTACATATTTCTCATGAGTGTAAAATAAAAGAATGGACTTCGGGAGTAAGGAATGATGGTGCGTTTATAATGAGCTGTGCTAGAGGCAGTGGGGTGGCTGATTCAATTATTCATGTACAGAGAGCCATTGGTGAATTTTTGGTGGAAGCTACAATAATGTGGCCCATTCATTTTCACTATGGGCAATCTGCGTGAAAATTCAAAAGGCAAGGCAGTCATTATGAACCAATTCTAGCACAGTCACAAGGAGTTATTGTACACAGACATGTCAAATAACAGACGAGTATTGATCACATGCAATGGTTCAGAGTGCATCTGAAGTTGTTTACATTGATATAGCGGAGAGAAAAAAAGAAGACCAAACGTGCAGTGAGAGAACTACTTATTGGCAGCAAGCCACTTTTTTAGATGACTACAGAAAGAACCAATGCAGATTTTGTTTCCCATATAGTTTCAAATCACAGGTTATTTTATATCCATTTTTATTTTCTGGTGACTAGTATATTTTATGACCCATTGTCCTGGTATTGAGAGCATATCATTTAATCGGTTGAAGAATTTTCTCAGTCCCATGAGTGTTATTACAATCCCATATTAATTCTAATTCTAATGTGAAATCCTAATGTGTTTTAAAGAAGAGTACATAGAAATTTGGTTTGGGGAATGGAAAATCCCCAGTCTTTAGATAAGAGGTTAGGAGGGGAGTGCTTGGATTTGAAATGACAGGAGGGTGACGTCCCCTTAAACATTACCAGCTACATATTTTCTTTTTTGTGCTGCAGAATGTCTGAGGGATTCTCTCGTTTCTGTCTCCGTGGCAAGTACTGTGGTGGAACAGAGGATCTGAGAGCTGTACAAAGCCAGTGTAGTTTTTATTCAAGTCACATAACACTTTTTTAAATCTAATTTTTTATATCCACAGTGCTATGTTTCACATATTGCTTTGTATATTTTGACAAGCAAAGTTTGGAACGAACTACCCCCCCAACAAGAAAATCCTGCGAAAGGGAGAAAACTCTTAACATGCTGATGGTATGCACAACTTTGCTCTTTCCTTTTTTTGTAATACACTGAATGAGTGTATGTATGCATGTGTACATAGAGGCTCCCTGAGCGTATACAGTCCAGGCGTGGGATTGTGAATGAATCCCAGCTCGAGGCCGCCATTACACAGCCAGAGCCACAGGGAGCTGGGATAGGATACTAGAAGGAATGTCTATAATGCGAGCAATTTCCTTCACTTACATTTTAATCGGGAGGAATGAGTCAAGCATGGATTATGACCTAATACAGTCAGAGAGCAGCCAGAGTGAGATCTACAACTCGTAGCTGATCAGAGATAAAAGGGCCTCTTTTCTCTTGCACACATTTCGGACTTTTACATTGTGCTGGGGAATCTGTCCTCTACTGTGCGCAAAAGCCTGGCAGTATGCAGGAGCTATCTCCCTGGGCCTGTGTTTCGGTCTGTGGCACAGTGACTTCCACGACTGACGGCTTCAATTAGTGCGTTTGAACAGAAGCCTGAAAGGCAGCGGGAGACGGTGAGAGGCGGGGGAGAAACAGAATAGCCTGCCTTGATCAGTGTTTTGTTATTTATAACCGACTTGAGCGGAAGTTTATTAGGAAGTCAAATGATACTGGAGCTTCCCCCCTCCCACACTTAAAGAAGGATGGGTGAATGATAGACAGTGCCTTAAATCCTAATGTCATCTAGACACCTCCTGCAGAATGTGTGCAAAATTTGTTTTTTAGGTTTTTTTTTGTTCTCTGATTAAGGCGGTAACTGGTGTTACTGACGACAGATCATTCCACCTAAAGAAAGAACTGGCCAAGGTGGAGGTCTGAGAGAAGCAAATGGCCCTTGACTCGTTCTACAGCACATTTGGACCTGTCATCTCCATCGAGGAATCTGATCTGACGTCTAGATTGCTGTATGGAAGACAAGCTCTGCTTAGATATAAGATCTCACAGATTCTCCAAGTGACTGTGTCATTCACATTTTGCGGTTGCCTGAATTTTGGTTAATTGTCACATATTGTCAAGCATAGTCTTTTTGCTGAACTTTTAATCGTTAACCTCAGTCTGCATTGGTAGATATGTTTTTTGCAATGTATTTAACTTCATTAGCTTCATTATGTTACACAAGATGGCACGCTCTCTCATAATTATTTTATTACACTTGCTGCCATACGCTATTGTTTATGCTCAGAGCTCTGTTAACCACAGTGTGTTCACAAGCTGAAGCTAGATCTGCTGTTGACACCTTTCTTTGATCAGGGCTTTATAGCATGCCAAATCTTGAAGCCAACAACAGAAATTTTAATTACGTATTAAAAAAAAAAAAAAAGTCTGATTGCAGTTGGATATTGCTTGATGTCTTCAAACCATATCCATGTCAACAGGTTTAATTAAGCAAACCACTTAAAAGTAATAGTTAACCATTAAGTATTCAGATAGACCCTGCAGTCTGGTGCCTTTTTTCTTTTCTCCCCCCGCCTCCTTTGGCTATGCAATACATTTGAGTTTCTTGCAACTTCGAGAAGCTAGATTTGCAAATCAATCCTGAAAGATATTCTCTTCAAATGAATACGAAAGTTAATCAATAGCAGTTGGCACTGAACATTAGCAAGCTGCTTTTGTAGTGAGGAAATGCCCAGAGAGGATGGCTCATTGAAGGGTCTGGGACAGGATCTGTTTACCTAGCTGTGGTGGTGTGTGTCCAACTCGCCGAAATGCTTAAGCAGCGCCACACACCTGAACTTTAATTCTCCAGCTCCCCGGCAAGCTGCTTCATTGTCAGGTCGACTCCCTTGAACAAACTGGGCCTTTTTTTTTTAACTGTATTCTATGGAACAATGTGTCCTATTTCTGCTTTTTGTCTCCTGAAAAGGAAAGGGAAAACCTTGGTTTCTGTATGAGATGCAGAAGGAGGATTAGCTTCCTTTTTCGTGAGGCATTAAATAATAACTCGGGCTGTTATTCGGGAATTAAGACCTGCATTAAGGGGAGCTTATTTTATTTTATTATTATTTCTCCTCTTTGTTTAAGTAATCCCTGCTTTCCCTGGACCTTGCTGCAGCGCCCACACCATGGGCCTGTAAAAAGAAATGCATTCCTCACCTTGATGCCCTGACCCTGGTGGGACTGACCTATACTGCAGCCTAGGCTTGTGCCCCGCTGCCCTGTGGACAGTAGCTGCTGCCAGCTGCACACACACTGGTGACAGTGGGAACGCTGGCTCTTCAGGTGCCTCTCAGTGTGCCGCTGTCTGCACCATGACCCACCGAGAAACACGGCAATAATGAGCACCACCGTGGCGGATTACGTGCTTTATTTGCAAGCTTTACTACTGACTTTGAAAACCTATTTAACTATTCAAATTCATCTCATTCCCTGTTTACTCACAGCACAAATACGTTGTAAACCAAAAAGAAACACACGCACAAACGCGAGATCACATCTAAGACGAGCATTATAAGGATGTTAAGATGCTGCATGGAATAAAGCTAGATTAATTTCACATTCATAATCACAATCATAAAGTACAGCCTATATAAAACATCTTACATTGACACCATTTATTGACACCATTGTACATATGAAATTGTCCACAGGTGGAAACACGGGTTTATTCATTATAGATTTATGCCGATTCGCTATTTCAGACACTTTTACTGTAATGAATAAAACACAAGTGAGACTAAACATGCATTCGTCACTGCGCACATAGTTCATTATGAATATACTTTGTATGAGTGGATCATTTTTCATACATTTTGTGGCGTATTTTTACTTTTATTCTTGTTTAAAAAACAATTGGTGTTATGTAAAACCCTCTGACTATTGATTATGAATGCTGCTGTTTTGGGGGTATTTGCGCACAGTGGTGGGGGGATCAAGAAACTTTTGGACGATCTCGGGTGCTGTTTACCATTACCATCATGGTTTGATGGGAAATACTGCTTATTGATGAAGGCTGTGATGATGGTCCCAAATCACTGTTGCCAGACACCGCAACAATGCTCTTATGTTTTATAAGTCGCCCTGGATAAGGGTATCTGCTAAGAAATAAATAATAATAGCACTGAATTGTCACCCCGTGTCTCTGCTGGCGTGTATTGGCTGCACATCCCTGTCCATAGAGCAGCGAGTCGAGCGCTTCTGCACGGAGGGACTGCAGTTCTGCATGCTCAACATATTGTTCAAATACAGCAGCGACAACAATGCCAATTGTGTTTCTTCATGTGTTTAAATTAGTTACACTTTTATGACATAAGTATTCCATGCACTCTTACTACATTGTGAATATCAACCTGTATACATACGTAGTTAAAGTTGCACTCATCAGCACAGAAGTCATTGTGTATTTGATCTTATCGTACTGTAAAATGTGTATACCGTAACACTTCAATTAAACGCCCCCGACGTTTACTCCAAATGCAAGAAGCCCCGGTGTCAATTACCGGCAATTGTATTAAACATTCATACATAAAAAGACATTGCCCCTCTTGCAGGGTAAGAACAGCCTGAAACATTGCTTCATTGTAGAAGTAGGCTAATAGGCCAGGCTTTTATTATTATTTTAATTATTATTTTTAAAAATAATTTGCTTTCTAAAGATGCAAACAAATCACATTCAATGTATGGTGAACTACACAGTAGCTTGGAAACAAGATACCGGTAATTCTGTTAGCAGTCTAAGAGTCCATATATTGTGAACTCTCACTAAATATACACGGTCGGACAGTCCAAAATGGGTGACAGGAAATACTCTGTGGTTAACCTTGTACTCGTTTCCACTGACAGGACTGACCCACTGGTGCTCCGTCTGCCACTCAGTCCTGTATCTGGACAGCCTCTTTCTTTTTACGGGTGGACTTGAGCTGGAGGTCACGTTATTCACCGTCATTTTTAAAAACCGTGCGCCTGAGCCTTCGTACCTTGGGCAGCGATCCGCTGAATGACAGGGACAGACACTTGCCTGTCAGTCTGATTCAATACTCTGTGTCGTGTCGTGAAACTCTTTTGGTTTTATTATTTCTCATGTCATTCCAAGCATGTGAAAACGTAGTGTATGCATTAGAGTAGGGTGTGCACGAAAATACAGTACAAATCGTACGTGGGCTGGTAAGCATTTTCAAAATTCTACATCATGATTTTTTAATTTCAGGCTGAGGGTGGGTGTGGGCTGCAAAAGGCCGGTAGACCAAATAACTTCAAATCTGGTATTGTGTAAGTGTAGACTAGTTGTGTCAAAGGTCATTGTTCTGTAAGATACTGCTTGCTGAAGTCTCTATCTCACACTAATTAAACTTACAAATGAAGTCCAGAATGTAACTCCCTCTGAAACTAGTCGGTTTCAGTTTTCCTGCCAAAGCCCAATATGTCGGTCCAGCTTAAGCTTCTTATGTACTGTCTCCCTACTGTGCCAGGCCTGGTGGACTGTCAAGAATTCACCTCCTGCCCAGCCACCAGTCCTCCATGTTCCCTCTGCATGTATAAGTGTTTTTGGGACACTTGGGAGACTGACTGACCCATTATCTTCAGCAAAGAGACTGGTTTAAGCACATTCAGACATAAATGCAAATGTAAGGAGGGCCATTAGTATTCCAACAGATTTATTATTAAGCAGGGATGGTCTAACTAAACCCTTCACATGGCACTCTGATCTGGAATGGCAATTTTATCAATCCTGATTACATGCCAGGATATAAATTCTACAATATGGGAACCTGTTATTAGCGCCGAGTGACCGCCCTGAGAGACTGCTCTAGGCACACTCCTGGTTTGCTGTAGCCCAAACTGTAGCCCTTTGATGACTAGTGCAGATACATCCTGGTTCCTGCAATGTTAAATGCTAAATGTGGATATCAGGCTGGGTGACTTAATTCAATTAGAGCAGTTTTGCAGTGCAAGTTCAAGGGCTTCCTACAGTGTGCCACTGAGGTCAACTCTTGCTTGCTTAATGTGATTTATATATGTGTGAGTGGTTGTAATCCTGGAATGCTCAGGTGAAAGGGCATTATTTTATGTATTTGTGATTAAGCACCAATACAATAATTACTACATTTAGTTTATATAAACAGATAGGCAATGTGTAATATACCAGGCAAGCAACCATAATAATAATAAGCTTGAATTTCGTATACAGTTGGACTGAGTATCCAGGGATCTTAAAGCACTGTGCATAGCCACAGTCTGATAATCATAATCACACTAAGCGTATCATCATCTTGCCTTTGAAGACTTAAGCAAACGCTAGCATGAATGGGGTAAAAAAAAATATATATATAATAATTTTAAAAATATATAGACATTATTAAAAGAAACATACAAATAAAAAAACAGAACTGTTATCTAGTGTAATAACTAAGCTAATTTGTTTTCAGAGCTTTTTCAAATAACAGGAATTATTTGTGACATTTATTGGCAGCTGCTGCCTAATATACTTTCTAAGCAGATTCAGGCAATAACCAAATACTGAAAGCAGGACAATATCATAATTTCTATTTCATAAGTAGAGCTATGAGAAGAAAAAATATTCAAGACATCTGAAGAAATATTCATAGAAAAATGGTTGCTTTTTGTTTTTATTTTTGTGTGTCATTTTCTGAATACAAACGATAATCATTAATTTCCAGGGAAAATAATCTGAATGGGCTGGGTCTCTCCTTCAGCATTTTATTACATTACGGCAAGCTTGTTTCTCCCAATCAGGGGTTAATTTGCCTTATCTCATGTAGTCAAGCCACGCACTCAACATGTCAGTCACTGTGAGTGACAATTTGATTAGAGGTTGCCGAGAAGTAAAAAGGGATGATGACTGAGGCCTATGTACAGATTAGCGTTCCACTGAATGCTTACAGTACTTTTATTTTTTATTTTGTATTTAGTCTTTATTATTTTTGTATTAAGGTGTCAGTATTTTTTAATTTAATATGTTCTTCAATCTTACCATACTGTGTCTGCAGGGGCTTCTGTGCAGCTTCTTAAAACCAATTTAATATATCAGACAATGTATTATGATGTATTATGATCTTCATATTCTCAAACCAATGAGTCCTGATGGACTGAAGTCAAGTGTACGGGGATATGGTAATTAGTAGATTCCTATAAATGGAAACCCAGAGACCATGTGCTGTTTGTCAGGGCTAGGCAAGGTTTGCACAACTGCTGACAACTGTCTGTGGTTTATGTAGTATGTGGCAGCGAGGTGAAGCCCAGCCTGACCCCAGCCACACTCACAGGCTCCCCTCGCTGTCCACACTCAGACATACTGAGGGGCAAAGGTCCGAAAGGTGAAGTTTGAAATGATCAACATGCAAGTGGGCCGATTCCTACAATTCCCTAGTGTTGCTTTTCTGACCTTCTCTAGGATGCGTATGCTATCAAATTAAACCAGAGACTGGAGCTTTCTTAGCTGTGACGAAGTGTAATTACAGTCCTAAATTAGTTTTTGTCTCATTCTTAACCTTCCTTTCAATTCCCTCTTTTGCAGGGTAGTAATTTTAACCTTTTATTTATTTATTTATTTATTTATTTATTTAAATGTTTCAGTTGGGGGAAGGCTGTATTTGTCACAACCTCAGGGCTGCTCTGCAGGTGGCAGAACACCGGGCACAAAGCAGAGAAGACTACTAACACACCAGTAGCCTGATCTTGGTTCGGAGGCAGATAATCACACACATGCATGCACACATGCACGCACACGCACGCACACACACACATGCATGAACACATGCACGCATATGCACGCAGCCACACACACAGACACAGGTCTTTGATGCTTTTCATTAGTATTTACACACTTCATTTTAAAGGCATTTGAAGTTACCTATTAGTTGATTAGCATTGCATGGGTAAAACAAAATTAAATCAATAAGAATACAAGCACTCTGGTACAAAGTGACATTAAACTGTATCTGCCTGCAAGTCTGCAGCGCTTATTGAAGTTTGGCCCAGCTGCCTGCATGACCTCCAGAGGCAAGACAGATCGATCACCTGACAGATCCCAGGTACGCTGAAACCCGGTACTCCACAGACTGCATCCAAGTTTACAAGTGCTACCCCCACCAAGCTGTCACTTGATGCTCACAGGTTTGTTTGTCAAAGGTTCTTCTGGCGGGGTACAATCTCAGGTCATCTATATTCTCAACCCCATAATTCTCTCAATGAAATGGAGCCGGGTGGTCCCAGTGCGCAGACGCATCTCTCCATGGAAACTTGACTGCCACTGTGGCTTCTGTACCTGTGTCAGGTGAAAGCAGGAAGCCAGGGCGTGCAGGGGAAGTATGCCACCGGCCCCTGGCGACCTTGTATCATTGAAAATATCTACGAGACTCATGACAGTGTTATGATTCAGACAAATAGTCCTTAATGATCATTTAAAGCTGCCTTGCTTCCCACCTCTGCCAATCCATTTGCATTGCATATTTGATTTCAAAACATTTACAGTGATTTGATAACACATTTTTCAGGTACTGATAAAAACGTCTCTGCCTGTTATGCACTGTCATGGTCCAATTCTAGCTTTTAAGCATCCAGCAGTCACCTGCTGCAATGCGTCTCGAGACGCTTGATTGATATGTATATAGGCATTTCCCCTAGTGATTCACACTTTTTCTTACAGCTATAGTAGCCAGTGAGAGACCTGTGCAGCTGATAGGATTCATACATTAGCACAGCACCGAGCCTTTTGATTCTCTTGAGAGGTGCTGTATTTTACTTGTGTTACAGTGTCTGAGATGAGGTTTGCTTCCTGCTGGTTAAGATTGATTAGTTTTCACAGTGAGTTATAATTACCACATTACTTTTCACACCTGACAACGTCATCATTGAGCTCTTTGACCAAGATTAAATTATGTAAAATATGAATTGTCTGAGATATTATCTTATTAAACAAAACCTGGAACACGGGATAAATTGGCCACAGCTCCCCCCCAGATGGTGGTTGCTAGGTAAATTCTACCATCTCTAGTCATTTGGTTGGTTTTGAGGAAAAGAAGCATCACCCTTCTGATTGGTTGGTGTTGGATATTGACTGGATTACTGAGACGATGATTCTCTCCAACACAAGTTAAAGGCACAATGTTGTTTATAGCATTACTAAGATAGTTGATTAGCCAGGCCTTTCACAATGTGCAATGTTAGAATGAAGGCCTGCAAACAGATGTCATCTGCTATCTTATACAGCAGAAGGGCATCACGGATTTCTTTTCCAGGCAATTAACTGCAACAAATGTGTTTTTCTGAGCAGCTTTTATTCTTGGGAGATGGCTTACTAAACAATTTCAGTTTTCTGTATTCAAAAAGGAGACTTTTCAGTTTAATTGTGGTACTTTGGGGTCTGTGTAATGAAATGTGAGTGTTTGTATATATTTACACAGACACAGATCCTCCCATACCAATAGGCCTAGGCTATATGCTACTGTTTACAAACCTTTCTATGATGGCTGAAGTTGTCCTTCAGTTAGTGTGTTTTAATAAATCTAGCATCTTTTGAAAACATTAGGAGGTTTATTGTCAAAGTGCTGATTCAGAAGTGACTTTCATTCTTAGGATTTCAGTATGAGCCACAATTGAAATTCACATATGGAAAAGTCTATCTTCATTGTCATGTAGGCTAGCTCACATTTTAATTTGTTTTCAGAATTGCTATTTTAATTACTATAGAGATCCCATTATTGTCATCCCTAATTACTGAAATTATTAATTAACTCGGTGCTGATGAAGATTAAGATTAATTACACGGAGTCTTATTCTTGTCAAGCTCAATTTATATCTGTGTGCTGGTTTGTGCTGCCACACCTGGTGTTATACATATGAATGGCTGACCTATTGATATTGTTTCAGTTTTGTCTGGAGAGCTCTTATGCTGTCTGGAAATTGAAAGTTATAGTTGTCTTGCACAAAAAATATTCATGTTTGTTTCTAAGGTCTTGATTGTTAAGATCAGATTTTAATGCATTGTATTTTATAATGTATATAAGTATACACTCTTTTCAGATAATGTCACAAGCTTTGCTTTTTTAATAATACTTTAATATTTAATTAATTTTGCTTAAGAAACAAGCAATACATAACCAGTTTTGCGGCAAGTGTATTAATCTGTTTTCGCCAAAAACAAAAAACAAAAAAAAAACTATTTTCATATTCCTAATTTGTATTCTTTCTGCTGTGACTGCCACTGGTTTATGCACAACACTGAAGCTTGGTATCGTTTACAAAATATCTGGCCTGGGTCATGTTTCTGCATGTCAGTAGATCCCGTATTTATTGATATTTCCAGCATTGTTCTTATCGCTGGAACTACATTTATTTCTTCCGGACTGTTCTTCACTTTGTAGCCGTGTTATCAAAGAGCAGAGCAAGTGATGAAACACAGTCTCAGTGAAACCCAGCATCTTCATGGTCTGATCTGCAGGCCTGATTATAGGCCCTGTGAAATGGGGCTTCTGATCCAAATTCATATTTTGTCCAACTGGTTTGTGGCTAGACAAGTGAAGATATTTTGCCGTAAAGCTGTGTGCTCTTGCCCAACATTTTGTAGATTTAAAAAACATATACTTTCCTTTTATGTCCTTGTACATATTTACACACGCACGCACATGTGCACACACACACACACACACACATATTCTAGGGATGACCAGCCCTGGTCACAGAGAGCTGCAATGCTTTCTGGGTTTTTGTTTATCCAATCATTAAGCCCAACAATTGAGACAATTGTTGGGCTTAATTAGTCAATTTTCCTGTGTTCAAAGTATCCAGTGATTGATGGTGTAGAGAGACCTGTGAAACCTGAAGGATCATGGCTCCCCAGTAGCAGGGTGCCCCCCTAACCCCCCCCCACCCCCCCGTAAAAAGATTACAGATCAATTTAATAGTCTTCATTACTTAATTTAATTAATTTCCTAGCTAACCACCTGTTTTCTTTCTACCGGGCTTAGCTGATTGAAAAAGCATCTTGAAAAGCTAAACTTAAATATGCTGTCACCACCACCGGGCTTCAGACCTGCCCCGCCCACACTGTTAATAATTGGGATTCCATGCTGATTGGGGCACCTCCAAGATTCAGCCTTACACACCCAGCTCTGTAACTTCAAAAGTCCCAAGGCCTCCCTCAGTCACTGTGTGCTGAGGTATCCTACCAGTTGCCCAGTCATTACACAAACTAAGCCACAAGAAGAAAGCACCATCTTGCCGTCTTTTTATTTTTCTCAGTGAAGCTTGACTTGATGATCACATGTGATTGCAGCCATGCAGCAGACTAGAACACTGAAGTGAATCGTGCTATTAGCAGACAAAGCAGTGTGTTTTCAGCGAGCTGAGTGAAGTGCTAATTCCATGAATAAGAGTGTAATTATGGCACAGCGAGAGGATAGCCTGAGTGATCGGCTGGTTACGCAGTTTATCCACATGAAGAGGGAAATTACAGAGTTTGCGCCAGATTATTAAAATACGCCCTCTAATCACGGGGAGAGAAGTAAAAACAAGCATGATGGAAAGCATTACATATTTAAGGACTTTACAAGATGTACGGTGTGCTGTTGTGTCATTAATCTTGTCCTGCCATTAATTTGCTACTTACGAAACTGACCAAATGTAAAACTCACAAAGGATTGCACACAAGTTAGCATTTCTTTAAAGCTCTCAATAGGTGATCCAGTATTCTGTGAATATACACGATTATATTTGAACACGTGTTGAATCATAAAGATTTTATCCTTACAATGCAAGCTAGAGAATTGGGTTATCTGTGCAGCATTATTAGGTCAGCAAGGGTCACGGTCCAAATCCCTCCTGGCTCTCATGTAAGTACTTAGGCTATTCACTTCAATTTATACATGTTATATTCACCCTGCTACTTATTTCTATACATACAGTTAGGTCCATAAATATTTGGACAGTGACACAATTGTCATCATTTTGTCTCTGTACACCACCACAATGGATTTGAAAGTCAAAACGCCCCAAGAACAAGCAGGACCTAAAGACAGCTGCCGTACAGGCCTGACAGAGCATCACCAGGGAAGAAACCCAGCATCTGGTGATGTCTATGGGTTCCAGACTTCAGGCAGTCATTGACTGCAAAGGATTTGCAACAAAGTATTGAAATTCATAATTAATTCATGATTGTTAGTTTGTCCAATTACTTTTGAGTCCCTAAAATGGGGGGAACCACCTATAAAAATGGGTGTAATTCCTACACCGTTCACCCAATTTTGATGTAACTACCCTCACATTAAAGATGAAAGTCTACACTTAAAGAACATCTTGATTGTTTCCTTTCAAATTCATTGTGGTGGCGTACAGAGACAAAATGTTGACAATTGTGTCACTGTCCAAATATTTATGGACCTAACTGTATATATGGACTTAAGTCATTTTCTCCAGGGTACTTCCAGAAAATGATTTCTATAGTCATAGCTGAGAGGAATATTACACATTCTTGAATTTTGAATATAATATCAGAAATTTATTTTCTTCTTGGTTTTTCTTTGTCACTTTTTCCAAAAACAATAAAACACTTCACATTAAAGGACATTCAAGTATTCTAAAACTTTTGACCAGTAGTGTGTGTATGTATGTATGTATGTATGTATGTGTGTGTGTGTGTATATATATATATATATATATATATATATATATATATATATATATATATATATATATATATATATATACACTCACCTAAAGGATTATTAGGAACACCATACTAATACTGTGTTTGACCCCCTTTCGCCTTCAGAACTGCCTTAATTCTACGTGGCATTGATTCAACAAGGTGCTGAAAGCATTCTTTAGAAATGTTGGCCCATATTGATAGGATAGCATCTTGCAGTTGATGGAGATTTGTGGGATGCACATCCAGGGCACGAAGCTCCCGTTCCACCACATCCCAAAGATGCTCTATTGGGTTGAGATCTGGTGACTGTGGGGCCCAGTTTAGTACAGTGAACTCATTGTCATGTTCAAGAAACCAATTTGAAATGATTCGACCTTTGTGACATGGTGCATTATCCTGCTGGAAGTAGCCATCAGAGGATGGGTACATGGTGGTCATAAAGGGATGGACATGGTCAGAAACAATGCTCAGGTAGGCCGTGGCATTTAAACGATGCCCAATTGGCACTAAAGGGCCTAAAGTGTGCCAAGAAAACATCCCCCACACCATTACACCACCACCACCAGCCTGCACAGTGGTAACAAGGCATGATGGATCCATGTTCTCATTCTGATTACACCAAATTCTGACTCTACCATCTGAATGTCTCAACAGAAATCGAGACTCATCAGACCAGGCAACATTTTTCCAGTCTTCAACTGTCCAATTTTGGTGAGCTTGTGCAAATTGTAGCCTCTTTTTCCTATTTGTAGTGGAGATGAGTGGTACCCGGTGGGGTCTTCTGCTGTTGTAGCCCATCTGCCTCAAGGTTGTACGTGTTGTGGCTTCACAAATGCTTTGCTGCATACCTCGGTTGTAACGAGTGGTTATTTCAGTCAAAGTTGCTCTTCTATCAGCTTGAATCAGTCGGCCCATTCTCCTCTGACCTCTAGCATCAACAAGGCATTTTCGCCCACAGGACTGCCGCATACTGGATGTTTTTCCCTTTTCACACCATTCTTTGTAAACCCTAGAAATGGTTGTGCGTGAAAATCCCAGTAACTGAGCAGATTGTGAAATACTCAGACCGGCCCGTCTGGCACCAACAACCATGCCACGCTCAAAATTGCTTAAATCACCTTTCTTTCCCATTCAGACATTCAGTTTGGAGTTCAGGAGATTGTCTTGACCAGGACCACACCCCTAAATGCATTGAAGCAACTGCCATGTGATTGGTTGGTTAGATAATTGCATTAATGAGAAATTGAACAGGTGTTCCTAATAATCCTTTAGGTGAGTGTATATGTGTGTGTGTATATATATATATATATATATATATATATGGACTTGTGTGGAGTCTTGTACATCCTAGTCCTGTGTTAGTCATTCTTAAGATTTCCAGTAAAGAATTATGTGAATTATTTGTCATGAGCCTTTACAATGGAGCAGTCAGAGTTTTCTGGCATTGCCCACAGTCATATATGTCAACAAAGGGTAGGTATACCTCCCGTACCATAGGGAGTGTGTTAAAATAGCTTCAAATCTCATGCAGATATATGTGCGCATCACATGAAGAAATCAGCAATGTTTTAAAAAAGTACACTCTCACAAAACTGCTGTTGGTCTATTATAAAAACATTTAGGTTATGAACAATTACAAATTGTCTTATCCTGAGACAAAAAATAGACTCGGGCATAGTTGGAAGTGCTGCTTTACAGATTAATTTAATTCAGTTTATAAGCTTTTCATGCTAAAAAGCTAATTAAGAAAGCACAATCTACGGCGCTACTTAATTGGTAGTTATCATTTGTTAGTTATATTAAGTAGATACCCATGCTGTATCAAGTGTAGTCCAGAAGAAATTCTAAAGTATGTGTGATCATTACTTTGCTCACTGTCAGCTGCACTAATGTATTCTGCAAAAACATTGGTGTGCATTTAAAAAATCAACACAAAACTAAATAATTATTTACAGTGACAGGAAACTTTCAGCAGCATTTGGATACTTCTTATTATAGAGCCTCCGGTATTAAAAAGGTTCTAATGCTTTATTAATGAACCCCCTGCCCACCCCACTTCCATTTACCAATACAATACTCAATATCTATGCATGCGTTTATTTATTAATCTACTTGGCAGACACAAACCCTTCATAATAAAGATGACAGGGTTTCCAGGCTGTTATGTTTTTGTCCCACAGTTATCGACCTGTTGGGAGATGGCCGCTCGCAGCTGCTGCTCTGACTTTGCAGTGCCGTAGTAGAGGTTAACAGCGTTGCAGCTCTCCCTTTCCCTTTACAAGATGTTCAGCAGAGTGTTTTTAAATACATGCTGAATGGTGAAACTGAAGCTTTACTATGTTAAATAAAACATTTTGCATAAGAATAAGATTACCTACAAGTTTTGTTTTGAAATAGTGCTTCTTTATGACTTAATTAATAAGCCCTGCCGTCAGCATCAATCAGAGTTCGCACATTGTCACGTGAACACCTATGTCTGCAGTAGTTACTCGGGAGATTTCTTGGAAAGTAGAGTCGTCTGGGCAACTAATCGCTCACCTGATGTAATTACTATTGTAATCTATAATGTAATTGGATTTAATTAATTGATTCACATTTTATTTTAGCAGCAATATTTTGATATCAGACTGCGACTTCATACAGTGATAGATCTGAGTGTGCGAAGATGATAATTCTGATGTGTGTTCCTCTTTGTACCAGCAAAATACCAATCATAAGATAAGAGTCCAGATATTTCGCAGTGAGATTCTGTAGCTGTGTCAAGTGCAACTTGTAAAGAGACAGATCTCGTGGGATCCACAGCCATATTCTACAGCAGAAGGGCCCTTCGCCAGTTTAAAAGAAAAAAAGCAAATCAGAAGAGCAGCTGAAAACAAGGAAATAGCTGTAATATGAACAACAGACAGATACAGTTTTCATAACCAGATACCTGGCAGATAACCAGATACCAGGCAGCAATAGGCTACACAGCCACCACAGTGTTTCTGTGCTGCGTTTGAGAAGCCTGTACATATGTCGTTAATTTCTAACCAAACAGATGGATTAGTATGCATTAGTGAGAGGAGGTGGGGGTTGGGTTGGGAGAAAAAAAAAAAAAAAAAAAAAAAAAAAAAATATATATATATATATATATATATATATATATATATATATATTCTCAAAAAGAAAATGAGTCTACAGCCTAATGGTTCCCACTTTGTGTCTGTGTTCTTTGTGTAGTCCCGCCTTCCAGACACACATGCAATATCTGCTGATGTGCTGGACTGTGGCGTGACACACTTACTCAGCCAGGTGTGTGATACACGCTCTGTCTCTCTCTCGTCTCCTTCCCTGGAGCGCCATTAAAAATACATGAATTACCACCACATTTTAGGGCCATCACCAGTTTGACTGGTGAATCATCAAGCATTGAGCTGCATCTAAAAATAGAGATTTAGTTTTTTTACAGATGTTTTAATGATGATTATTTATTTAAGCGTAATCTGTAAAAACAACAACCCTTGTTATCCTGGCTTTAAAGTCTCATGTGATTGATGGAAAGGATGTGACGGTCTCGGCAGCAGTCCAATCTTCAGCCCGCAGACACTGGTGAATTAAATTGCTCGGACTGGGCAAGTCCAGTTCTGCATGCATTAATCACAGCCCTTCTGGTCCCAGGGCTGGACTTGTGTTGATGTGCCCAACATTGTTGCACAAGGCTGATGCTGCTCCCCTCCATTGGAATTCCTGTCACAGATGCTGGGGGATTCCTCAGACAGAACTAGCTGTCTCTTTCTGTGTGTGTATGTTTGTGTTCAGGGCTGGGGGTGGAAAGTGGAGTTATGGAACTATAACTGGAAGCAAAGCTGAGCGATCACATGGGACAGCAAACGCTGCTTCTTTCCTGGCCTTTATTGTTTGGTCCCTTGATCGTCGTCCTCATGGCAGATAAAAATAAAAACATCAGCGATCTTCACAAGCTAGAAACCCTCTTTATGTATAATTGCATGTGTAGTTGTTAGATTAAACACTAACAGGATGAAGAGGATTGAAAACAATATTTCCTAGGATAACTGGCTCACAAACTCCCAGGGTGCATTGCAGTTTTAGCACCTCTGGTTACCTCGAGTCTTCTTTCATATTTCTTGTTGCCACTGCAGGAAACCATGATGTTGAAACTAATTGGATTTGCATATTACTTTTCTGTTTAGAAGAGCTGAAGGATTGAAGCACAGCAGAGCATTTATATTTGTTTCATCTGCAGGATGAATTCTGTTTTATGTTCTTGCTAATGCTGGCAAAGATGGTCAGGCTAAACCATGCAACCTTCAATTTGCACTAATCTTGCAGATTGTATTGTTCTCCTTAGTTTTAATAACTAGATTGTTGTAGCGTTTAAACTGTCATAATTTTGCAGGGTGAATTTGAAAGCAGAATACTGTCCAGTTTTTGTCAGTGAGATTGTTTTGGAATACCATTACCAGGCCTAAAAGAGGATTTTGTAATAGTAATTCTGTCCCAAAATACGAGTGAAAAAAATAGAAATCTTTGAAATTTCAAATTTAAAAAGTTACAATTTGAAATATGTTTGCCTAATGCTCAACATCCTGGTTTTGTATTTTGCTTTGTGTGCCTTTCTGATGCAGATTATTTTCCCCTTCATTCAGTTTTCCAAAGTTAATTGTTTATAAATGAGATTACACTCTTATAATATTAGTGACGCCAGGAATTAATGATAAGATGCATTAACAGGGTTGTTAAGTTCTGGGAGCAAGGTTTCAAATTCTGGACAAGGCAAAATTTCAGATTAGAAATTAAAACTTTCAAGTGACAAGCAAGCCCCATTATTGTCTAATCTCATTTTTTGGAGTAGCTTAATTGTAAAGCTCTGACTAGGTTATTTAGCCAGTACCCTGCCCTGCTTAGCAAAGTTAATACAATAAGAGGCAGAGAAGTTGAATGACTGGGCAAGAATTCTGAATCTTTTTAACAATGCTTTACTTATTGGGGAACAAGTTTATTTATCTTTAAAATGAGCTTTAACCTTTTTTCCCAAAAGCTCCAGCATAGTTTATTTTTAATGATTATTAAATACCCGCATAAGAAAATATAGTGGAGGCACATTTGGATTTTGGTGCTAAAATGAATCATGCATCATTGTAGCCCTTGTCATAGTGATTTAACCGTTAGCACTGCTCTGGGGGGAAAATGCAGAATGTATCTCGCATCCAGAGCTGTGGATGGTGGGGCTGATGCGGCTGTGCAGGAATCGCGCTCCACTGGGAGGTTCTGATCCCACACAGTCAGGATGCCTCGGTCAGCTGACAGGGCGTCCGTTGGCATCAGTTGGGTTCCGCCAGGTGTCACCTTACACTGGCCAGGGGAGAACCTGCCAAATAATGAAAAAACTTAGCCTACCTGTTCTGGAAGAAAAGGGGGAACTGAACTGAAGTGTCAATGTCAGCAAAGCAGGCCATCATGAGCCTGAAAAATCTGAATAAATCGATCAGAGACATTTCCAAAACACTAGGCATGTATGGCTGCCACTGGAACTGGCTCACTTGTCTTTATTGATGTGACTGTTGATGGCAGCAACATTGTAACTACAAACTCATTGGACGGCGCATCACCTTGCAGCAGGACAATAACCCCAAACATACTGCTAAAGCAACCAAGGAGTTTTTCAGTGCCAAAAAGTGGAATGTTCTTGACTGATTAATTAATTCACCTGACCTGAATCCAACTGAGCATACATTTCACTTGCCTAAGACAAGACTGAAGGCAAAAATGCCCCGAAACAAGCAGGACCTAAAGACAGCTGCAGTGGCAGAGCATCACCAGGGAAGAAACCCAGCATCTGGTGATGTCAATGGGTCGTAGACTTTAGGCAGTCATTGACTGCAAAGGATTTGCAACCAAGTACTAAATACTGTATGATGACTTGTTAATTGTTAATTTATCCAAATTATTTTGATCCCCTGAAATACACGGTTCATGGTTTATGGATGTAAATACTCTCAAATTAAAGCCGACAGTCTGCACTTTAGCCTCATGTTTAATTTAAAATCCAATGTGATGGAGTACAGAGCCAAAACAACAAACATTGTGTCACTATTCAAATACTTACAGACTGCACTGTATGTTGATAACTATTTAAATGACACCAGGCATGTTAAAAAACATCCAATGTTTTTTAATTATTCCAGTGAAAGAATAAAATTAAATAGACCTGAGTGGTCAGGGCATATGACTGTTCATGGGACTGACCCAGTATGAGCTGGGAGCTAAATTGTCTCAGGATGGCTCAATCATGTGATACAGTCCTTCCTATATTGAATTGTCTGAGATACAGTGTGCATCTTACATCACATGGATTTTATTACTGCTTTAAAGTTATATATAAAAAAAAACATAACATGTAGATGATGATGGGAGATGTGAAGTATGACCTTTTACTCACATCTCTGGCTCTGCTCGTGGCATTGCGTACTGCACAGACCTTATTAAACTCAGATGTGGAATTTGGCCCACATGTAATTTTACTATAAGTTCACAAACTAATCAGCTGTCAACCCAATCAGTGTTTCTGTTATTGTTAATGCTGGTGCTGTTGCTGTCATTGTAGAGGTGCAGAATGAGGTGTGTGCGGCTTGTATAATGGGCTTTGCTGTGGGGATTGTTCTGACTCTTGCTGAAAAAGGGAATGGCGAAGTGACCTACATACTGTAGGCAGTCTTTATTGTGGCATGTGACTGCTCATCCCTTCTTGGCAGACTTGCATCGCACAAAACACATTTTCAGCTTGAGGCAGGCGAGAAAAGTGGAAACAGCTGGTTTGGCTTTATCACATTCAGGTCAGATTTTTGACCCTATATGTAATTATTGATAAAATACATGTAAAGGGGTTTATTTATGTGTATGTGTGCGTGCTTGTGTTTATAATATATATATATATATATATATATATATATATATATATATATATATATATATATATATATATATATATATACACACACACACATAGATAAACTAGCATGCATTAGATAGCCCTCTGCATAAATTAAATCCTTACACGTAAATCTCAGGATGAATGACATTGTAACAAGTAATCTGTTTGATGCGTTTCATAACCATAAAGATTTTTTACAATATTTAAATCATTCCTTGGCATACTTATTAGTTTTATTAATTGTATTATTCCCCAAGGGGAAATTCAGATGTTATAGATAGCATGTGCATATCAATAAGTGCTACTATTATAGAATAAAGGGTAATGCAGACATAAAATAAACAGCAATAAATAGCACTAACAATGTACGTGAATAATAAGTATACAGTCTACCAAAAATAACCTATGCAGTTATGATAAATAGGAATATATGTATCAAATATAAAATATAAAAAGTAACATGCAGGATGTGGGATGTATGGCGGTGGGAGGGTGGTGTTCACCACCTGCTAGAACAGATACTAGTACTGGCTGAGTTGAACAGTCTGATCGCTGCAGGCACAAAGGAGCACCTAATTCGCTCTGTCTTACACCTGGGAGAATGAGCCTATAGCTACAATTTCTCCTCAGCAGCCCCAGCTCACAGTAGAGGATGGGGAGGGCGTCTCTAATATAGAGTTGATCTTAGCCCTCATTCTCCTCTCAGCCACTGCCTCCATACTGTCCAGATCAATGCTGATGATTGAGCTGGCCTTCCTCACCAGTTTCTTCATCCCGTGAGTCTCCCCTGCCTTAATACCACCTCCACAACATGCCACAGCAAACAACAGTGCACCAGCTACCACAGACTGATAAAACATCTGCAGTAGCCTGTTACAAATGGGAAATGACCTGAGCCTCCTCAGGAAGAACAGCCTGCTCTGACTGGCTGCCCTGTAGATGAACAGACTGCGGTCTGCCCGGAAAGATAGTCTATAATCCAGGCCACCATGTTGTGGTCTACTTCATTCAAGACCACAAATGTATACATTTATTATTTAACGCCCCCCAATGTCAACTGGAAACATCATCTTGCTGTAATAACCCTTATAGTGGGTCTTAAAATGCAGACATAAGCAAGCACATTTTCATCCTGGGCAGTCGTTGTGAATTAAAGATTATTTTAACATACCTACATTATGGAAAACATACCCCATATATGTACCTTATGCTGTGATTAACTGGGAGGCCCCTCTAGTGGAATATATTTTAGTGTTTACATGTGCAGAGATGTGAATATGCTCAATATGTATATGTAGGATTTTTAATTAATGTATTTATTTTAATGAACTGAAATGGAAATTGAAACCAAAAAACTGAATGCATTAGAGGAATACAAAATGGTCTCAGTGTAATTAACCACATTTCTCCAATTTATCTATTTATGCACTTTCATCATCCAGTTTTGTGCAATAAGTTGTCTATAAGTTAGTCTGTGCTGCACAAAATGAGCAAAGAAGTGCACAATGGAAAACCTAGATAATATTTAATAAGCATTTCCTATTTTAGTCCATAGGCTGTACACTGTAGTGTTTAGGTTCATTCCCGTAACGGGGGGTCCAAAAACTAACGCTTGTAAAATATTCTATTAATACTATTTATTGGTGAATCTCAAAGTTCTCTGTGTGATTTCTGCCATTTGTTTTTAATTACAATTACAATGTTGAACTATATTTACTTACTCATCACACTCGAAACGTACAGGTAGATTCACTGCGCCCGTGCTCTAGTCAATCAGAGGGCTGTATTGATCGAGTTCTCACATGGAGGGACGAGATCAGAGCAAAGATGGCCACACCCATGGGCGAGCGTGACTTTTGTAAACCAAAAGGAAAATGCAAGAAACACTCTGATTATATGTGTACAGCCTCTTACAGCAGTGTGGTGTAGTAAAATAGTCAAAAGTGCCCTGAAATGGATAGAATTCGATGGAGTTGACCGGACATTAGCTGAAGTGGAATGTAAACACGATGTAAATGAAGATCGCCTTTTCATGCTTGATTTACAGAAACTGGCACCAGTGAAGGTGATTTCATTGGATCAAATAAGATCAGCTTTCACCTGACATGATATAGACGATTCATAGAAAAGAAAAAGAGAATGATTGCAGTAAAGAAAATTGTACCACAGGAGTCTGTAACCCTTGGATGTCATCATAGTCTTTTCATCTGGCACTTTTCATCACTAGCTTTTCCTCACCAGTGACAATTCATCACTAATTGACATATGCTTCACCTTTTTGATTTAGACTATTTCTTAATGTCCTACAATTTCAAAACAGTCTTTTATAAAATCCTACAGTTACCCATTTCAGTTTTAGTCTGTTTTTCAATTATTTAATTTCACCCCTTTTAATTTATATCTCTAATGCATCCCTCTGTCTGCTTGTTTAAACGGGGTGCGTTCACCTCTTGCAGACTGTCCTCTTTCTGCACAGAATATGACCATAAATAATGGCTCAGACGTTCTGCAGTAAGTGTGAAGGAAAACTGTTCACAGGATCTAATATTCCAGTAATACATATCGGGAGCAATACTTATATGAACCAGCACGTAAACACAATGTGCAGTATACCAGGTGAATATTTGTTGAGGGCGGTCACTCAGTGTAAGTTTTATTGTTGTACTTGATAAACTTGATAAAAAAAAAAGATGCAGGTAGGGAAGAGAAAGTGTTTGAGAGAGAGACTTGGGGAGGAGGGTGTGTGTTTAAAATAGGGCTATAGCACAATTATTGACAGGTTATATTTTACAACGTAGAAGAGTTTAAACATCTTATTTTATAAAAATCGAAATTTGAAATACATCTTTTACTTTTTAAAGACCACAAGTACTGCAATACAACTGATGCCAGCAGGGGAAGTGTTCATGCCTAAAGACAAAGGTTTTCAATGCTCTCCATTTTGTCAGTGTGTAGATTTATACTCTAGAGAAATGATCCCTCGATTCTGATGATGTGTTAACTGATGAAATAGATGACTGTCAGTCTGACACAGGTGAATGTGACACTGATTAATGATTGTGTTCATTCTAATGATCACTGATTCAACCTTAACCTTGCTGATAATTGCACCCTGCAATATTGTTAAATCCTATGACCTATACACTTAAAAACTTGTTTTATTAATATAATTACATCATTTTTTTAAACAATTGATAAGATACTTGTATTATTTGTATTATTAAGTTGGACTTGTTTTCAGCACGTTCTGCTGTACACCTATATTGCATTAGATCACAGAAGTCTACATTTTATTGAACTCATGATTAAGATAATTGATTTCTAAAGGTAATTAGAATGATTGATAGATTAGCAGGCAGTTTATTTAAAGCTTTAAACATATATAGGCAGAAGGTGATAAAGTATAATGAATTTTCACGTTTTAATTTATATTGTACATAACAGATAAGTCTCCCTGACATTTAGGCATTTGATAGAAAGTACTAACATCTATAGGACCTTCAAAAATCTGCTTGTTTACTGAAGAGATAGTAAAGTTATGGCGTCATGAAAAGCGATATTTGATGTTGTATTACTGAAATACTGGCAAGTTTCATGTGGAAAACCTTTATTTCCAGTACCCCTCATGTTGGTGGAATGGAACCATATTTCTAACCACATTCTGAATTACGAATGGATTATGAACTGGTTGATGTATAGGAAACAGAGGGTGTCGATAAGAGGAGTTGCTTCTAACTGGAGTGAGGTTGTTAGTGGAGTTCCACAGGGATCAGTATTAGAGCCTGTGCTTTTTTTAAATCTATATTAATGATCAATTGAATGATACATTTGCAGATGATACTAAAATAGGTGGCTCAGCAGATACAATCTCAGCTCAGCTCAGGTTATTCAAAGGGACTTGGATAATATCAGCTGTGGGCCGACACCTGGCAGATGAAATTCAATGTGGACAAGTGCAAGGTATTACATGCAGGTAACAAAAATGTCCACTATAATTACACTATGGGGGGAATAGAATTGGAAGATGTTACGCATGAGAAAGACCTAGGAGTCCATGTAGACTCCTTACTTACCCCTCCAAACAATGTGGGGAAGCAATGAAAAAGGCAAACACAATGTTAGGGTATATTGTCCAAAGTGTAGAATTGAGAACAAAGGCAGTAATGTTCAGACTGTACAATGCACCTGATTGAACCTTTTCACCCTGGAACAGAGGAGACTACATGGGGACTTGATTCAAGTCTTCAAAATCATGAAAGGCATCGACCACATCAAACCAGAGGAGCTTTTCCAGATCAGCAGGGACACACGGACCCGGGACACAAATGGAAATTGGGCTTCAAGGCATTCAAGACAGAAAACAGGAGACACTTCTTCACACAGAGAATCGTCACAATCTGGAACAAACTCCCCAGCGATGTGGTTGAAGCTGAAAATTTGGGAACATTCAACAACAGACTGGATAGGATCCTTGGATCACTTAGTTATTAATGGACACCAAACGATCATGAGGGGTCGAATGGGCCAATTAATTAATTTCCTGCCCAATATTGACCCTAGACTCTAGCACAGCGGTTGCCTTGCAGCAAGCAGTTCACGGGTCGGTGCCGGTTTGGCATATTGCTTCCTGCACCGTATCACATTCACCTCAAATCAACATTAAAAAAATTGTGTTTGTTTTACATGCAATAAAATGTATGTTGGCTGTAGAGTTCATATTGCTGGGCTGCAGTGGGAAAAGGCTTGGGCAGCACTGCTCTGGAATCTCCCCCCTTCTTTATCACCTTCTGAGTCTTCGACTTCCCTCAGATTGTCTGTCCACTCGGGTGCCGCACCGAGCCTGTGGTCTTGACCACTGTTTCTCCTGTTTAACACACTCCCAAGTTCTGAGCACTGTAGCTTTTAATGAAGGTGCAGTACTGAGTCCAAGCTCATTACAATAGAAGCCCACTACAGATCAATAATGCTGTTTTAGACTTATTTGTCAATTCATGGATTAACTGTCAGGCTTCAAAATGTACATAATGACTTTTTCTCTCTTGCTAAATATAGACGATCCATACTGAAAATACTGCGAAAGGGACTAGGGCTGGGTCCTCTCTGGAGAATTAAGTTCCTCTTCTCCGTTTGACACCGAGAGATAGGGAGAGGCAGATGGCCAGCACTGATAATACTGGGATTGTGTTGTTTAGCACCCTTTCTGTTATTTTTCTGGTAGAATGATCCCAGCCCAAACAATAATGATAATTAAGAATCTTAATGGGGTTTCATTGTTTTTGAAATTGTGAAATTCTCATAAGATGACACAGCTTCTTTGTGTTCATGAGGTGAAAGAGGAGGGTTTTAATAAACATGTTTTTATTGTCCTTGTTATCCTACTAATCCCGAGAAACGAAAGAGTCAGTCTTGCTTCTGAATTGCCAATAAGTATTGCCACTTGCAATATTGTTTTACATTAGCAGATCTACAGAGAGAGAGAAATCTTAGACTGTCAGTTCCAGTTTGTATCAGGAGAGGGGTAACGTTTTTTGTAATAATTCATAAAAACAAAATTTAGGTGAAAAACTTTTTTTTTATAATACTAATAAGAAGAAGAAGAAGAGAGAGAGAGACCAAACAGAGATTAATCTAAAATTATCACTACGACATACAACTTCCAGAACTGAAGAAGATTCAAATGGATCTGAGAGCAAAATGGTAAAAAGTAGAAGTGAAAAGCTTTTTGATTAGGATTTAGTGACATGTCATTGGTTTTACCTAGAAAAATAGCACATGGGTTTTAAAAATTAAAAAGGTCAGTTCTTAACAGCAATGTGTGTGTGTGCGTGTGCATGTGTGTGTGTGTGTGTGTGTGTGTGTGTGTGTGTGTGTGTGTGTTTGTGTAAATACCTCATAACACTGCAGTGCAACTCTTGTGAATGTTTGGTGTGACACTAATGTCTCTCAAACTGGAAAACAGGACTGAAACCCTTTCCATTGAGAGCAAACTGGATGTATCTTCTCTTTCCCAATGTATGTGCGAGGTGGTGTTATCAAGCAAGAGGCTGAGACACCTGTCACGTCAACTTGCTCTTTGTTTAAATGAACATTTCCAGATGTATGCAATACAAAACACATCTTTTCCACTGTATGAAATAATTTTAAAGAACAGTTACCATACATGTGAAAGAATTTGTTACAATGGAGGAATTATTTATTCTGCTCTTTTGATTTTAGATTTTTTTTTTTTTTTTTTGCTGTTGTTTCACAAGACCATGTGTTTTTTCTAAACCTGTCAGATTCTTTGAATGTGAGTTTTTTGGCCTTCCCTTGTGCTTCAGTGCACAGGTAGGTAAATGGACTAATATAGATATCAATTAAGGACAGTGTACATTGTAAAACTGCTTAAAACAAAATTAACTTTGTTTGGAAAGAATATTGCAGGATCATCATCCACAGTTTGATCAGTTTCTGCCAGTGGAGGATTCAATTAGATGCACTTAAATATTTTCAAAATGGAAGACTGGACTCAATTTAACATATTTCCATATTTCAATGTGGCCAATTACATACATTAGGCCACGCTAGAAATATTGATGTACTGATATGATTAATATTACCTTGTTAGCTTACATAAAAAAAAAAACTTGGAGGTGACTTCTATCACTGTCACTCGGAGTGCCGGTGCCTTGAATGTGTCCAGTTTTAAATCTGACATTCTCTGAGTCACACAGATGGTGGAAGATTTCTCCCTGTTTTAACTGAATAGACAGTTTACCTCCATTGATTGTATTTTGCCTACAGCACAATGGAGTATTCACCAGACTCCCAATTGTCAGGGTTGGGTAGAGCTCTCTGTGAAAAGCTGGTCCTGTTCCTCTTCTTTTCAAGAGCTTAATTACAATGGATTATTGGATTTAAATTTCCAATTAGCTTTCTTTTTATTGACTGAGACACAGGAGAGAATTTTCGACCCATGGACCAATTTCAGCGAAAGGCTATTCAATAATTGATGCAAGAAATCTCATCTTGATACAGATCATTACCCACAAACAGCCAAACAGCAGCTAAACCAGTTTAAATGATTTTCTATTTATTTATTTTTAGTATAATCCAGGCAAAAGGAACACAGACATATGACCATTGGATACTTCAAGACTTTTTTATGATTCAAGTTTAGTAACAGAAAGTATAGGCAGGATTCTAATGACTATCACTGATTGTGTTACAGAAAGGCTCTGCTTTTAAGGTGTTTAGTGACTGTAGTCATTTTCAGCAGCATAAAATCCCCTTTCCAAAGCTGAGAATTTAGTCCTGTATACACAGATAGAAGCAAACCTCTCAAGTTACGATGCATCCGACCAAGAGGAGAAGAAAAGGAAAATCACTATGTGCTGTACACACCATTTCAGTTAATGCAAAAATTAAAAGTATCAGTACACACCTCATTATGTATTGACTAGCAGTACCCGTATGGGGAATGCAGTCCTCATCATCAACATGTTTGACATGTCCTCCCTTTTGTCCTCCGAAGTCAAATAATGAGACTCTGCAGCACAGCTGGCAAAGTTTCTGGGGAGGCAGAATACACCTCTTCATTAATTGCTGCTTTCAAATCATCAACTGTGTGTATATTAAACACTTTGTCCTTATATGTCCCTGAAGTCTTCTGAAGTTCCAGTTCCCAGACTAGAGGGGTTAAAGAAATACAAGTTACTGAAATGGTTTGATGATTAAAAACAAAATCACCCTTTAGATACACTGTAGGAAACAAGAGATGCATATCAATAGACTGCAATTCTCTGGGTATTTGGTCTTCATGACTGCAATTTTTTTGGTTAGACCAAACCAGAGGAATTTATTGTTGAACTCTTGATCAAAGTTTCTAGTAACTGGAGAAGTTACATTCTGCCAGTCTCTTTTCCTGATGCACTCTTTCAGTTCATCCCAGAAGTACTCTACAGGATTGAAGTCAGGACTCTGAGCAAGGCCCTGGAATGTTGTCTTTGCTCCTTGATGCATTCTCTTCCCAGCTATAGATGACATGCCCATTTCATGCTAAAAGAAGTACAGACCCTTAGTTTAAAATCTCCACTATTCTGGCAGTGTACTGTTCTTCCCCAGGTTGTGAGATGCATGTTGGGGATAAAAGTGTATGCAACCCTGCTTCGCTCAAGCTGTTATTGTCATGTCTTTGCGTGATCTGTTGTGCATATTTTAGACTTAGATAGTTGTGCGAGTGTGATTGTTTGTGGATGGCTGGAGTTGGGTTATATTATCCCAGATGACTTGGCTGCATGTGTGTCAGCTCATTGTCAAGCCTGGTTTAAGAGGTCTATGTATGTACTGAGCTGCTGACAGAGCCCTACTATAAAATATCAAGGAGTGACAGTGAGCTCAGCTGGGAGAATCTGAAAAAGTGCCATGTGGCCAAGGTTAAATGCCTAACACCCGTGCTAACATCCTTATCACATGGAGGACATTGCAGCGCAGTGCTTTGTGGGCCTGGGCCTGGGTGCCTTGTTGTGAACTTCAGAAGATGTACAATAAAAGCTGATAAAATCTTCTGGTTTTCACTCTAACTGAGCTCTTCAGTAGTTAATTAGACTAATTATTCCCTTAAAGTAACCAGTTCTGCCCCCTACCCCCGGCCTAATGTAGGTGACAATTATGAAAAATCCTTGCTGGATTGTGGAGCTGGAGCTTTTCATGTGAAGAACAGCATAGTACAGCTCTGACCAGCCTCATCTACTATGCAGACCTACACAGTTCACACTAAGCTTCTCTGGCAGCAGTTTCAAGGCACGTACTGGATGAGCACTGTAGACAAATTTCAGTATTTGCATGAAAAACAGTAACAAACACATTTTGTATTTTCTGTTCATGTCTTTCCTCTACATCTGTGAGACAATGACCTTTGCTGAACAGCCACTAATGCAAACAGAGCTCTCCGTCCCCCCTGACTGCTCTCCATCCCCAGGCGATGTTGGGAGCACGGTCACAGGCGAGAGGTTCCAGCTATTCCGTCTTATTTTCATTTCTTCCCCTCCTACCTTGTCAGCTACTCTGCTCGTTGTCAGCCTGTTGCACCTGAGAAGTCAGGACTGGAGACTGAAGCTCATTAGTCCTGATGTGTCAGTGTCAGCAGGCAGTCAGACCCACAGAGCCAGGGTTAGGGGCCTTGCATGCCAAGTGTGTTCATTGCCAACTTTGGATAGTAAACATGCTCCAACAGCGTGTTTGAGAGGATGCTGATATTATCTCTAAGTCTAACACTTCCAGAATTTCTCTTATTCTCCTTCAAAATGTATTGTCTTTTTCTGCTGCCTGAATTGTTTTTTAATTTTTTTAATTTCAATTCCCCAAGAGAATGGCTTTCCAAAGTTTGTGTTGGTGGGCTTTATTAGTATTATTTTAAGGAATGTCTGCCTTCATGTTTAAAGCATTGCTTCTGCACAAAAGCAGAAGGCTACACTGGCATCTGCACGGGTGGGGTGGGAGAATGTAAATTTACACTTCTGCCTCACACTGCTTAAGCATTGTGGAAACTGCTGAATCAAAAAAACAAACTCTCATATTTAATAACCTATTTAAGATCAGAAGTGTGTGTGTACAGTATGTGTGTGTTTGGGGGGTTAAAACTATTTTATAAAGTTACAAAAAAAATTAAAACAATACTGCAATAATAGTCAAAATACTGTTCATTGTGCTTTATTGCTCAACCGAACTACACCTGCTGAAATAGACACAATGAATCATTAACACAAAGTATTAGTCGACATGCACAAGAACAGAATGCACACTTGACCTTTCACTTTTTCATTTGCCTTCTCCAGCTAATTAAGATTCTGTACAGACGAGTGCCAGTCCATTAACAAAATATCAGATGCCTGAGTGGTTTATTGACACAAGTTATGAGAAAAATGCTAAGTGCAGGTGTTCCCATAAGGTTGGATCCACATGAAAGATATTTTTTTATGATCACAGCCTGCATGGGCACATGGGCATAGAATAATCTTTCTCCCTGAGTGAAACTTCCAAATTAACCTAACACGAAAGCGAACTTACCCACTGTGAATGGGAATTTGTGAATTTTTGGGTTTCCCCCTTTGATTACACGTTATTTAGACTTCTACGTCCTTATTTAATCTCTCCTCCTCTTTTTTCATCTGTGACTCTGTCCTAGGAGTGTAGTGCAGCACTTGTGTAACTATGACTTATGGCAGCTGGAGTCTGTAGTGCTCTCTTTGTGACTGTCCCTTGAGATCAGCTTCAAACTGTTCAAGGTCTTCAAAGGATTCACAGATTCGTCTAATGCAGAATGTTTTACATTTGATTTGCAAAACATTTAATATGCCTCCATTTGCTTAAATGACACATTGTATACATGTTCAGTTATGTGTGTGCGTATAGGTCTATATATTTGCCAAGATGGATGTCACGTTTCTCACTGTACGCCAGTCCTATATGCAGTTGTAAACCATATGGGTAGAGAGGCTTGGAGTATGCTCTTTCAAACAAGACTGAGCACATTTACATTCTGATTAGATTATGAAGAGCAGCCCTCCACACCCGCCTCACTTGCTGTGGTGTAGAAAGCAGAGTGCCGGCTGGGAGGCTGCTGACCTTATTCCCTCACTGAGCAATGCTGGGATGCACTGGAACAAGCCATCAGCAGGAGATGACAGAGCACAGAGTTTCAAAGTCAAGAACGGGAAGCAGAATGGGAGAAGAACCATTGTGTCTCAGTTGTTCTTTCGTATTAGTGGAGAGGACGGAGCGTATCTGTGGAACCCAGTTTGACAAGCTTTTGATGCCGGAGAGCTCGAACGCTGCAGTTTTGTGACCTTCAGTTGGCAATGTTACTAGGTGACCAATTAACTTGTACCATTAGGGGATCTGAGGGAAGTTTCTAAACATTGCTGAATTTTACTGTTTTTAATTTAATTTAATTTATTTATGTATTTTGTAGTTTTTTTTTTTTTTTGTATTGCTATGCGAGTCCTGTTCAGTTTTCAAGCTTAAAGCACAAGAGTAGGATTTCCTACATAATTCATAACGCGTTCCTTGTAGTCTTTCTCTCTATCCCCCAATTGCAGTTTTTTGAGTGCCCATTTAACAAAAAGTAAGTATTAATAAATGTTTTGATTTGTCATCAGATCTCTGAGAAGCAGACAAGGATTAAGCAATATTAATACCAGCTTAAATGGCAGGTTCAGCAGAAATTCACTTTGAAATCTACCAAGCCTATATATAATATTATAATAACAGAATATAATATACATTTTTACCCAGACGTTTTCTCTCTGCTGCACCCAAAAAACATTTGTAGTGCATCAGGCAAGGCAGTCATCTGCAGCACACTGGGAGTGAAGTGACATTTTTGGAACGCAGAGAGAGCCACCGAGAACTGTGCCATGTTTAAATAATCCAATAAGTAAAACTCAAATCTGAATTATGAATAAGATGATGTAACAAAGAAGCGGAAGACAATCGAACAGGCCAGGGATGGGAAACCAAAATGAGCAGAGCTATCCTTTTGCTTTAAGGTAATCATACCTTCCACACTGAGAGGAGAGGTTTTATCTTTATTTTTTACATACAGGAATCTTACCTTTGTGTTTTTCATGGTGGAGTCTGAGGTTGCCAAATTAAAATACCTGACAACCTTTCACTTTTATCTCAATAAATCAGACGCTTTTAAAGTAATCTTATTTAACTAAAATGATTCACACTTTTCTTTGTCAAGTAAAGGCTTACAGAAAACAAACTAACAACAGAATGCATTCAGTTGGGTTGTTCCTTACAAAAATAAAATAATACATCCATAAAAACTACTTACCTTGAATACCTGTTAGTGTTGGAAGCTTAGAGTCTGCAGCAGCATCACTGGTTGTAAAACAATGAATCAGTCTTTTGAGTAATTCAGATTGAATGATTGTCTCTATCAGTCCTTGAGTTGCCTTTCTCTGTTCAGTGACTTTTACACAAATGATGATGCATTCTCTGCACAAGTAAATTGGATCTAATCACACTTCACCCATCGTATGGAAACGCAGATGGAGGTATGATACGCTAAACTACTTCAGAAAAGGGTTGTTTCTCCATTGAATGCTTAAATAGAGTAGTAAAGTGGCCTATATTTAACTCTGTGGCGTGTACTGTAAATGATTGACTTTCTTTGTGTCTATGCACATGCTCAGTGGAGTTATAGTACTGTAGGGTGATTGGTGTTACAGCAATATGTATACAGAGAACCGCCTACAGAATATTCACTTTGGTGAAATTTAATTTGGGTTTGTTATCCAGGCAAAACGTATGGTTAAATGAAATGAAGGTAAATTGTAAATTTTTTTTTTTTTTTGCATTTAAATATATTAGGCTCCAAATCATTCACGCGCCACTCATAACCCAACTGAATACCCTGTTACCAGCTGTCATTCTCTTTTATAAGTACCATGCACACTTGGGTGTTTTTATTTCACAGTTTTGCATTTGTTGTTGACATGCTTTCAATATGATCCACATAATCAGTAGATAACTTCTGCCAGTTCTCATGACCAGAAATGTGGAAGGAAGATTTGCTTTAGGAGCAAAATAAACGTATGATTTGGGTGATGGCAGATGTGTAAGGAAACGCACAGGATTGAATGATTGCTGCTGCTCCCCAGTGTAGTGAACTCCAGTGATATTCACCAGCAGCTGAACTTTGTGAATTGCTTGGAAATGGTACTCAACTGTACTGCTCTTCTGAAAGGTAGAAGGTATATTAAACTATTTGCATATTGTTTCCTATAGGATTGTCTTACAGAAAAGCCATGCGTTTTGTTCTGCTGCCATTTACATTTCACATCAAAATGTTACAGCTTCTTAGCAGTCACAGATGCAGAAACGTGTATTATACACACTCAGCAATATGCTTCTGGCTTTTAAATATATATTTCAGCCCTGAAATAAAAGGGCATGTTTATGTTGGTTGCCCTTTTATTTTTTCACTCTGATCAAGTTCATCCCATAACATTTCATTGGGGTTAAACTTGGGGACATGTTGAGGCTAATTCACAGATTTCAAGTCTTGTTTGTAACTGAGTTTATGCCTGGCGTTATGTTTGGGTGCTTTGTTGTGTTGCTGTGCAAAGTCTTTTTATTCAAGGTTGTTGCGTGACATTTGAGAATGGCGTGAAGATATTCAGATAGACTATTTGTCTGTGCACCCTGTGCGTGTATGCACGAGAAGACTACAAAGCCTCATGTTAATGCATCCATTTTCAGCACTTCACAACACTGCCATAGTCTCTTTGCTGTTTTTCTTTTCTCCTCACATGCAGTTTAATCTTGAAGTTGAAAAGTTCAAACACTGATTCATCTGTCCACAGCGCTCTGTTGTGTCGTTCTTTTTGACAGTTATGGTTTAAGGTCCCAATCCTTGACAATTTAGTCTTCTGAAAAAGGCCTTTGAGCTGTATCTCATCCTACCTACTCATGTCTGCTTCCCCAAGATATCTCTTTCTTCATGCCTTTTGATTTCAGATTTGACGGGGGCTAGAAATCAACTGAAAGTCATGTACTGTGTAGGGAGGGACTAACCTTGGAATATATTGCAGCAGTCAGACTGCCTTCTTGGGTAGTTGTGGGCCTCTTTCTGCTTTGCTCACGGCAGCTTGTATAGCTACTGTTTTTTCTGTTTATGTTGGTGGTGATCTGCACTCCATTACATGAACCTGGGCTTGTTGCAATTTCCTTCTCTGATCATGGACATGTGATCTCTTTTACATACTGTGTGCTCATCCTCCTTCCTCTTTAATTCGTTTTGAGTTTTGAATTCTGGGAGTGGAGAATGTATACTACATTAATAGATCTATAGTTTCACAGGAGTGTTTGAGGTCAAATATAAGTAAAATGTCTCTTCTTCCAAACTGGAATGATTTAACATTTACATAAGCCAGTGGTTTATGTGTTTTTCATCTGAGCCAACTTGTCAAGTGAATGCTCTTAATTAAAAGAGGGTTTCAGTTCTTATTCTATATAAAAGGATTATGACTAATGTGGATGTGTGTTGGGTAAGAGTTATTAAAACTTATTTTTTATAAAAAGAGAAAACAACAAATGCAAGACTGTCTAACCTGGCAGGTTTTAATGTTCTCAGTGCACGTGCAGTGTTGGGCTCACGCGGCAGGGTCTAGTTCCTATTCACTGGGGTCTTTCCGTGTGGCAGATTAAAAACATTGTTTGTAAAATAGAGAAGTGGTTGTCACCTAAAGCTATGTCTACATAGCAACGTGTTTTGAAACCAGTAAAAATTAGGCTGTCCGAATTTATCACAGGGTCAGCACAATCCCCCCCCCCCCACTAGCGTTGCAGACCGAACAACAGGTAGAAGAGGAAATGTGCCAAGCTGACCAACGATATGCTTCACAGATTGGCAATACATTAAGAGGTATATTATATGGGGAATTAAAAACCACTTTGGAGCCCAGTTATGTATAATAATATATCTGTTTTACCCCTGGACTTCCCTTTTCAGAGAAAGCCTGACAAAGATTTTGGTTCCAGTACAAACAGCAGAGCAACGGCATTGTAGGGAACTGCTGCAGTGCTCTTTAATAACACTGCCGGCTCACACATTACTTACCTGAGACTGGCGGTGGGGTGGGGGCTAACCCCCAGCCCAGTTGAAACTCACCCAAGCCTGGCAGCACCCACCCCCCTAATTCAGGATGTCACACGGAGTGGTCCTGATCACACAGTGCTACGCCCACATTCTGGGTAAGTGTGCAGATGAAACTGCAAGGGCAGGATGGCATCATGGATGGGGTGTGCTGGCAGGAGTTTTCCATTACCATTCTGGTTTCAGAGCTTGATACGAACCTGTTTTCTTGTGTTCTCTCCATTTCCAGTTCAGTTAACACTGGGGAACTGATTAGAACACTATACAGACCAATGCTACCGAAGTGTAGTGCTCTTATTATCTGTATCATCTTTCATAGTGTAAGGCATGTAGAGGAACAGAAAGGGGCAATATTTTGGATTGGATGGGTTGAAATACTTTTTTGTTTTTATTTTTTGGAACTCATTTGAGTCTCATTTTCTGTAGCACTATGCAGCTAGTTTGGCTCTGGCAGTGTGCAATTTTGGCAGCATCTGCAAAGACATAGCACATTACATTGACATATTTCCACTGTGGGACAGTGACTCTCATTACCTGTCAGGAAGGCAAAGTAAAGAGAACGTGTTTCAGTTGATTACTTAGTAGGACAGAGATAGTCCTCACATGCACCTACACTCTCTCTCACACACATACGCATTCTTTGGTGTGTTTTTCTTAGAAGACGTATTGTTTTTCTAGCTTATCTTTGTGATGCCAATAGTGAAATGCAGGAGGAGAGTGGTAAACCTGGCAAATGAATAAGGGTTAGGTTACTAGGTGACCCAGAGAATGCCAATGTTAATCTGTTGGCTTATTTCTCCACGCTGATAAAGCTTGGCGACATCCGAATAGTGTCTTATGCCACGCGGTACCTTTTCTTCACCAGTGCTGGAATTCCTTTTTAACTTTTAAATACAACTTTTTTTCCTTGTTTTGAAATTATAACTCAAATGATTGAGGAAGTCTGATTTTAATTGGCTCTTTTTGGTCAGTGGGATTAATTCTGAAGACACAGCAGGTTGTTAGATGACATGTCAAGTTACTTGGTATGAGGGAGAGAGACTGGGAGAAAGAGAGAGAGTCAGATGGAGAGAGGGAGAGAGAGAGGTGCTGGGAGGGAGGTGCTGGGATAGACGGGCATGGAGGGTGTGCTGGTGGGAGGGTTTGAGGACCAGATAGGGAGAGGGAGACAGAGAGGGTATGTGGGAGAGGGGCAGGGAGGGAAAGAGATGCAAAGCAAATCCTAAACTGTCAGTTCGTTTGTTTCAGGAGAGCGGTCCTTTTTTTTAAAAATAAAAACAAACTTTTGTTAAGATCTATAAAAATACAATTTGTGACATTTTTTTAAATTTGGAATCACCAAATATTTTTTTTTGTTCCCCCAAGTTTTGGAATTGCCAGTTGTGCTAATGCATCTTGGCTTGTCGCCACATCCCCCACCACTACACTTGGGGAGGGTGAGGAAGTATGACTGGGATTCTCCTATCCCAGCTGCTGTCAAGCCACCCATAATTTTACACACTGCAGACTACACAGCCCGTACGAGAGGTTCAGCCCCGATTGGAGAAGAGGCACGTCCCTCTCTGCGCAACTGCAGCCAGCAGTGGATGCTCGTAAGCAATGAACCGAGAGAGACCTGGCCAATTTGGCCCTCCCTAGCCCGAGTGGTGCTGGCCAATTGTGCACAGCCATTGGTCACAATCAGATTTTAGTCAATTATTCGTTGAGGAACCACTTTAAGTTCCCCCAGAAATATCGTAATTTATATAATTTCTGAAGGGTAACAATTCCAATTAATTTGACAGGCAGCCTGCCACACTCACACACATTCATATGTAGTGGTCAGAGTGTTCCTGTACGTGTCAGCAGGGAATGTGATGGTAGCGATTGTATCCAGCTGTATAGTTTCTGCTGCTGCTTCTCAATTACTATTCTCCAACTGAACTTCCACATGACAGTGATGGGAGGCCACGGCTACCAGTCACATCTCTGGCCTCCGTCCTGCAGGAGAGATTGAGCAGTGAGAGCCAGCTCAGGGTGTGAGGTGAAAGGGAGGGCTCTGACAGCTGTTGATTGCTGGAATCTGCTGATTACGCCTCAGAAGGCCAGCAGATTTGAGGCCTGTCACACACTGTGATTACCGGTAGCATAGAGAGGTTCAGCTCACCAAAGCATTCACTTCCCATTTCAACAGCATAAGAAAATGCCAAAAAACAACCTCAACATCCCCCCTCCCACACACACAGGTGAAGACACAGCAGCAAAATCTGGGATCAGTTTGTGTCTATTAGAATGTCCCAGTATTGCTGCATGTTCTTAATTCCTACTCTTAATTGTGTTGTGCACAGAACGTTAAACATTTATTTGTATTCAGCAGTCCATTCATATTTTTTTATTTTGTTTAATTGTACATCTTGGTGAATAAAAAGACACAAACATGATTCAGTTTGATAATGACTTAATGCAAAGCAGTCACTCTATTCACTACACTAGAAAAACTTTTTGGCAAAAACTCCATTCTTGCCAATATAGTAAGTGTCATGCTGAAGGAATCGATCCTGTTGCTTCTGCCAGAGGGACCGAATTGACACTGAAATTGCTTAGATCAGTCTCCCAGTCTGACATTTTGATTGGGCATGGGGGTCATTCCATTATTATTATTATTATTATTATTATAGATTCTGGAATTATTGTACATTAGCGACATAAAAATTCCAGAGTACCAGTATACTTTGTAGGCTGTTACCACTTTTGTACTTCAGAACTGAGGCAGGTCCTTCAGGTAAATTCTGCATACTGACCATTCCATACTGTTTTAGATTAGTTTTTGTTTGGGGGAGTATTTGTGTGTGTGTATATATACACTCACCTAAAGGATTATTAGGAACACCATATAATACTGTGTTTGACCCCCTTTCGCCTTCAGAACTGCCTTAATTCTACGTGGCATTGATTCAACAAGGTGCTGAAAGCATTCTTTAGAAATGTTGGCCCATATTGATAGGATAGCATCTTGCAGTTGATGGAGATTTGTGGGATGCACATCCAGGGCACGAAGCTCCCGTTCCACCACATCCCAAAGATGCTCTATTGGGTTGAGATCTGGTGACTGTGGGGCCCAGTTTAGTACAGTGAACTCATTGTCATGTTCAAGAAACCAATTTGAAATGATTCGACCTTTGTGACATGGTGCATTATCCTGCTGGAAGTAGCCATCAGAGGATGGGTACATGGTGGTCATAAAGGGATGGACATGGTCAGAAACAATGCTCAGGTAGGCCGTGGCATTTAAATGATGCCCAATTGGCACTAAGGGGCCTAAAGTGTGCCAAGAAAACATCCCCCACACCATTACACCACCACCACCAGCCTGCACAGTGGTAACAAGGCATGATGGATCCATGTTCTCATTCTGTTTACGCCAAATTCTGACTCTACCATCTGAATGTCTCAACAGAAATCGAGACTCATCAGACCAGGCAACATTTTTCCAGTCTTCAACTGTCCAATTTTGGTGAGCTTGTGCAAATTGTAGCCTCTTTTTCCTATTTGTAGTGGAGATGAGTGGTACCCGGTGGGGTCTTCTGCTGTTGTAGCCCATCCGCCTCAAGGTTGTACGTGTTGTGGCTTCACAAATGCTTTGCTGCATACCTCGGTTGTAACGAGTGGTTATTTCAGTCAAAGTTGCTCTTCTATCAGCTTGAATCAGTCGGCCCATTCTCCTCTGACCTCTAGCATCAACAAGGCATTTTCGCCCACAGGACTGCCGCATACTGGATGTTTTTCCCTTTTCACACCATTCTTTGTAAACCCTAGAAATGGTTGTGCGTGAAAATCCCAGTAACTGAGCAGATTGTGAAATACTCAGACCGGCCCGTCTGGCACCAACAACCATGCCACGCTCAAAATTGCTTAAATCACCTTTCTTTCCCATTCAGACATTCAGTTTGGAGTTCAGGAAATTGTCTTGACCAGGACCACACCCCTAAATGCATTGAAGCAACTGCCATGTGATTGGTTGGTTAGATAATTGCATTAATGAGAAATTGAACAGGTGTTCCTAATAATCCTTTAGGTGAGTGTATGTATATATATATATATATATATATATATATATATATATATATATATATATATATATATATATATATATATAGTCATCCTTACATTAAACTTTGGAACAAAATAAATAAATACAACTTTCCTATAGTCAATAGAATGGAAATGCATGATGGCCAGCCCACTGTGTAATCCCCCCACACACACCATTTACAGAAAGACAGTAGGACTAATTTGAAACAATATAAACAGAAATAAATATTTGCTCTGAGGAATGAAAATAAAATTACGTCCGTAAGGTGGCTTCAAGTAATGCTCTCCTAAAATTGACCTTTTTTTGCCATGGAAGCAAAAAATAAATAAATCTGGTTCAGCTTTAGATGTACTTTAACCCCAATTAACAAATATGGAATGTCCTTTTGTATGTGACAGAATCATTTGATGTGTAATTTCACCTTTTCAGCACAAATACAACAAACAATTCTTAAAAGCACAGCCTTATTTGAATAATGGACATAATTTCTAACAGGAAACAAAATAGAACAAAATACCTCTGGTTTTGAGGTTTTCAGCGAGGAAGACAAAGGCAAAGATGGTAACGAACACTTCCAACACAAAATAGCAGTCAAACAGATCTCATTGTAGTGTAGAAAATGAAAAATTCAAAATGATTAACTGTAAAATATAATTATGAATGTCCTGCAACTATTTTGGTATGAAAAATGGCCTCCTAATCATTTGTAATAATTTTCTATTATGACTTGTTGACTGGAGAAGCATGTTCACATTGTTACTTGACTTATACCATCCTCATTCTGTTGAATAGATTGAATTCTACAAACAGAGTCATTTCATCCAGCTGTTGGTGAATAGCATAAGCAATGTGCATTTAATTTTAAAGCAACACTGAATATAGGTCTATTAAAAAAACAACAAAAAAGCCTTTTATTAGTTTTTATAAAACAAATTACTCAGTTACTGTTTTTGTTTAATTGAAATTGTGTTTTTTTCCATACCATCTGATGTGGCTGTAAAAATAAATGACTGATTTGCCCTTACTTTGATGAAAAACAGGGTCTGCCTTCAGTTTAACATGGTGACGTTCAGAGTGAAAGCTTCAACCCATAAAAAGGTTAAAGACTTCCAAAGATGAACAAACTTATGCCTTTGTGTTCTGTCTCAAGATTCTTTTTTTTCCCCTCAGCCTCAGGTCCGTTTCACTGATGACCATGATTTGCAATTAATATGTTACCGTTAACAAATTTGCCATTACTCTGTGTAGCCCTCAGTTACACGTCTTGTATAGCCTACAGTCAGATCCGGGGTTTCATGTCGAATGTGCCCCAGAGTGAAGTGGCAGGAAAAGCCACTGAGACAGTAGAGGGAGGCAGAAGGACTTCAGGCAAACTCAGACTGTTTAAGTGGGAGCGATCAGTGAAAAGCAGTGAGCACCTTCACTTTTCTGCTAAGTGCCTCATGCAAGAAACAATGCGTTAGATCAGCACAAAAAAGGCAGGTCTCGTGTATCGTATTTCCGCATTTGAGTCTTGGAAATAATTTATTTTGCAGCCTCCTTCATCCCCGAAACGCCCAGATGGCAGCTTTTATTCTTTCTTTCCTTGTGTTCGTTTGTAAAGATATAGAATTAATTGAAATTCAACATGAAGAGGTTGTAAGAGGTTACTTGTTGTTCTGTGGTGCATTTTCAATCAGTGCAAGGCTGGCTTTTCATCTCGTTGTAAAGTCAACTAGGAATGTTTCTTTATCTGAAGAAGAGTAAAATCTAGGCAGGTTTGTATTATTATTATTATTATTATTTTTTTTTTTTTTAGAGAATGCACTTCAAACTGTATTGTCATTTTTGTGTTTGCAATGTTACTAATTTCAATGTTTAAAGATTTGGTTCTTGCATTTTTCCTCTTAATATGTTCCATAGCTACTGAAGTAATTCTGAAAATGTGTGTGTTTAAATGAGGGGGTAAAAAATACAATCCAAAACCACTTGTCACTTCAAAAATTACCACCCACATGATAATTGGCCAATAAAATTACGCTTTCATTGCCTTCTTGGGTCCTGGAGCTGTGCAGTTCACGAATAAGGTCTCATTTATAGATTTTCTCTTCTAAATTGTAATGCTGTGTTTGTTTATTGAAATCACAGGTAGTGCCGATTTGCATTTTTTAATACAGGGGATAGGAAGGTAATTAGTAATAACTCATTGCATTTGCCCAACGTGAGCCCTTCCATTATCAACAGGCTTGCTGAAATAAACCGTGAAATATTATTTTAGTATGGGCTATAGACTGAATACATAACGAGCAGAACCCACTCGCATTACAGAGAGGCATCCTCGGGCACATGGTGTGGGATGATCCAGTTTTTGTACAACACGCCCTCATCCACTGTGTCAATACCAGCTTTCTCTTTGGGGATCCCACCAAGCTCCAAGGCACTGCTGTGTTTTCTTACTGTTGTCTGGTTGTATACATTGGATCTCTGAGACAGGGCTGCTCATCTGAATGTGGCAGGGCTCTGTGCAAACACCATCTTATCAAAGTTAGTTATCTAAGATGGTATTATCCTGTCATTGTAATTGTTTATGGTTGACGTAGACCGGTGTGCAAGCTCTGTTTTGCTCTCCAGGTGGTTTATGGTTGACATGAATTTGTCCTACCTGCTTCAATAGAGTAGGCTAGTTTAATTGTGTATTAACCATGGCACTCTTTTGGGGGATTTATAATTTGTACGTGGCTTGTAGACAGACTTGAGTAAATGGTGAGTGTGTTGTCATAAAACCACATGATCTGAGTCCTGCCTAAGTCTTGTGTTTATATAGTGCTCATATCAAAGTGTTGACTAGACATACAGAAGGTTGTTTCACGTTTAGTGGTTTTCATTTGAATATGGTGTGGTTTTTGTACCTTGGGATTATGAGGCTTGTATGTGTTTATGAATTGCTGGCATTTTACATGGGCTGTACATCTGTAAAAAGCTGATTGACCTAAATGTGTAGCTTGAGTTTTGTTTTAGGTAGGTAATTATGTTTCCTGCAAAAGGGAGCCAGAATCCCATTTGAAACTACATGGGCAGTTACGTAAAATAAAATGAAAGATTGCTTTCAGAAAATGTAATACTGCTCGAAGCACAAACGTGTCTGTGAGAGGTGTTTTGCTCATACTGTCCAATTTATTTGACTATTCAAGTGGCACAAAGTCCACAAAATCATGAAACGGCATCTGTATTAAGCAGTATCAGAGATGATTGAACTTTGTGACATAGAACCACCTTAATGATTTGTGTGGAAACACTTTGCTAGCCTTGTCACCATATTGTTGCCTGATTGTGCCTGAGTTGTCTTAATAACTGTCACTCCCACTCTCCCATTAATTATATTTTTGTTCTGTCCTAAGACAGTAAGAGTTTTCACACAGATGCTTTTTAATAAAAGTTTTCAATAGTTGACATGTAGAGGAATACGGATCAGTAAATTAGTCTAAGATCTGTTTTATTTATATTTAGCTGTGGTAAATAAGTCAGGCAGAGATTGCATTCTTACTAGACCTTCTCTTCCATTGCTGGGAGCAATTGATCAGAGGATATAATAAATGCCTTATTTGTCTAAGATTTTACCAGATGAGAAATATGGCAGATCTCCAGCTGTATTTCTGAGGTTGATCTTTGGGGTTTGCAGCGCTTAAGTGAAAAGAGAGGAAACCATTCATAAGCTAGGTGTTTTGTTTTTTTCCTTCTCAAAGTAAAGGTGGTATAAAAAGTAAATCATGTCAACAATTGTCATCAGTATTATAAAAGCTCTAGGATTTCTCTTGCTTTCATCTTATCTTCCACTGTAGTAAGACATTATAGGGTGATGTTCAGATTCTTAATGCATGTTGTCCCTCTTACCTGCACTGGGCACAAGAGGGGGTTGGATTCACCTTTGGAGGTTTGTTATGGCATTTGAAAGTTCTGGGTCACCATATCCTCCTCTGCTCTAACCAAGAGTGACATTGCAGAATGTTGCAATGGTTCAATTGACTTCTTTATAAATAAATACATAAAACATCTCCCTTGTGTCATTTTATTATTTTGTGGTGCCTCTACATAGCCTGTATGAACAGTGCTTTGTTCATAAGGGCTTGGTTATTCTGCACTGCAGCACCCAATAATTACACAGCTGTCCAATGGGAGAGTTTGAGGTTTTATTTTTTATTTTTATTTATTAATTTATGTTGAGGACAGTCCTGGCTTTACAGTGCATAATTAAGCCATTCATGTGAACATAATGTAGTGGATCCGATCTTAAGTTGAGTCAAGGTGGCAAAAGCGCAATGTGATTGTATTCACCTTGTGCAGAGCAATTTTTTAAAATAAAAACAGAGCAAGCGAGAGAGCAGAGCGAACACAATACCTGAATTAAAATGAACCATTTCCCTGATTCATAAATAACCTGCTCATCTACTGTATGGTAATGATGTTATGATTCATGTCTAATCCTCCAGGTGATTTCTGCTTGGAGATTGACCCGTCTGTGTGCTGACAGCAGGGGAGCTGTAATTGATTTAACACAAGAATCAATGCTTAGTCCGTAAGGTTGTACTGATACAGGATTTCAGCTCTGAGGCACAATCTAATCTTGTAAGCAGGAATGACATTATGTTTCAGATATCCTTGTGGCCGAATCATGGCAACGGTAAGCAAGCTAAAAACTTAAGAAAAAACAACTTACCCCAAAACAATATTAATTAAAATGTAGTTAATTAAAACTAGTGCTCCAGCTTAGAGAATAGTATCATGCTTTACATGCTTTACTTCTAACCACTTCTGTTCCTTAATGTCTATTCCTTAACTACTTCTGTTTCTCTATAACAAAAAGTCAAGCAATTAAATTGGGGACAAATACCAAGAGACAGTGTTTAGGGCACCAACAACTTGCTAAATTTAGAAGCATGTGGCCACTACAGTGTTTGCAGAATGACTGCTGACAATGTTCACAGATTAAATCTTCCTGGATGAGTTCATCCAGGAAGATTTCATCTGTGAATGTTGTCAGCATGTTGCGGTCCTAGAGATCAGAGTCTGTGATCTTGAGGCTCAGCTTGCTGATCTGCGCTGTATTAATGATATGGAAGAATTAGTCAATCAGCCGATGAGAGAGATGCTGTGCATGCCAAAACCTAGGAGAGTTGATACCTTAGAGCAGGAAAGTGTAGAGAACTGCTGGGTTACAGTAGGTCGTAACAGCAGTAAAGGGCATGCACAGCAGGTTCCAACTGCTGGACACCGAATTGGACAATGACAGCTCAGAGGGTGATGGGAGGGCAGTTGAGCACCAGATCACCATGGTGCCCACTCCCCCCCCAGAACAGGGAGGTAGTTATAGTAGGAGACTCAATTCTTAGAGGCGTAGATCACACAGTGTGTTCTAGTGATAAGGAGACCTGCATGGTATCTTGCCTGCCTGGTGCTCAGGCTGCAGATCTCCCTAAACTAGTAGACGGGCTACTGGCCAAAGCCGGGGGGAATCCACTGGTCATGGTCCACATTTGAACCAATGACATAGGAAAAGGTAGGACAGAGGTTCTGCAAGACAAATTTAAAAAGTTAGGAAAGAAACCAAAGAGCAGAACCTCCACAGTAGTTACCACAAGAAAGGGTAGTCTCACAAATACTACTGGTACCACGTGCATGGCTTGGGAGACGGGCAGAGATTAGAAACTTCAACACGTGGTTGACATCCTGGTGTAGGGAAGAGGGGTTTAGGTTTATGGATCATTGGTCTTTCTTCTGGGATAGATGGGACCTGTACAAACCACACGGTCTACATCTAAACAGAAGGGGGGCTAATGCATAGGGAGAGTGTATGTGCAGAGAAATTGAGAATCTTTTAAATTAGGGACCAGGGGGGCAGGGAGCTCTGACAATGGGAGATGTTCCACTAAGGAAAGATAACAAAGGGAAACTGCTAGTAGGAAAGTCCTGAAATGTTTGTACCTCAATGCCAGGAGTATAAGGAACAAGGTGTTAGACCTAGAAGCCACAGAGCTGGTGTGTGACTATGATGTTGTAGGAGTGACAGAAACATGGCTTACCGAAAATGATGGCGATGAATACAAATTGAAAGGATACACACAGTTTAGGAGTGACAGGCAAAATCGAAGAGGGGGTGGGGTAGCATTATATATCAGAAATGACATTGATGCAGAATAGCTAAAATTAGATTCTGCTAATGAAACAGAATCTTTGTGGGTTAACCTTCTGAATAAAATATCTGAAGGATTAATGGTAGGAGTGTGTTACAGAGCACCCAATTCAGATATTCAGAAAGATGTTGCATTGTACAGTGTAATCAGGACTGCATGTAGCATAAATGTGGCTGTTATAATGGGGGGATTTCAATTTCCCAAACATAAACTGGGAAAGCCCAGTTGGGACTACAGAAGCAGAAATTGGCAAATTACTGCTTTCTAACTCAATTTGTCAGGGCTCCAACCAGAGACTGCGCATGCATTGATTTTATATTTTCAAATGACCAAATAGAGTCAGAAGGGCATTACTTAGAGAACCAATGGCAAACTGCGATCACAATACGATAGGCTTCAAGGCATACTTAAAGAAAACTAGGACCAATTCCAAAACAATGGTCTACAATTTTTGAAAAGCAAACCTTGAAGGTATGAGGCAGCACTTCTTAATTAGACTGGGGCACACTGGATACAGATTCAGTCGAAAATAAATAAATGGTTATATTTCAAAAATATACTACTAGAGGTTCAGGAGAAATTTGTACCAAAACTAATCAAAATGAGGACCAAAAAACAGTTGCCAAAATCATTTAAGAGAATTATGCTAAAAATATATATAAAGAAAAATAAAATCTTGTATAGCACATACAAAAGAGAGATGAAACAAAATACAAAGAATATGTAGAACTGCAGAGATATTGAGAGAGGGATCAGGATAGCAAAGAGGGAAACTAAGAAACATAGCTCTTGGAGCTTAAACGAATGCAAAGAGCTTTATTCAATACTTCAACAGCAAGAGGTCAATAAAGGAGGAACTGAAACCGCTAAAAGCTAAACATTAGAAAACTAACAAGATGTGGTTCTCAATTTTGTAAAAGAAAACATGGATAACATGGCACAGGTTAACAATCAGTCCAGTCAAACCCTAAGAGAGATCAGGATAAATTAGGAGGAGGTACTAAAGGGACGAGCAGAATTCAACTCAAACAAATCACCTGGGTGAGATGGTATTTTTCCAACAGTAATTAAAGAAATGAGGGACACTTAGAACAGGGGATGTGCCAACTGACTGGAAGAAAGCAAATGCCATACCAATCCACAAGAAAGGGGACAAAACTGAGCCAGGAAATTACAGACCAATCAGTCTCACCTGCATCACTTGGATTTTGGAACAAATGATTAGACAGAAAATAGAGGAGCATCTTAATGAAAACCATATTCTTGGAGATAGTCAACATGGGTTTAGACGAGGCAGATCATGTCTTACTAATTTATTAGAATTTTTTGAACATGCAACTGCAGCTGTAGATCATGTGAAAGCATATGATATGATATACTTAGATTTCCAAAAAGCTTTTGATAAGGTTCCACACCAAAGACTGATCCTCAAATTGGAAGCTGTAGGCATTCAGGGTAATGTAAGTAGATTGATTATGAACTGGTTGATGTCTAGGAAACAGAGGGTGTCGATTAGAGGAGTTGCTTCTAACTGGAGTGAGGTTGTTAGTGGAGTTCCACAGGGATCAGTACTAGGACCTTTGCTTTTTCTAATCTATATTAATGATGTGGACTCTGGGATAGTTAGCAAACTTATCAAATTTGCAGATGATACTAAAATAGGTGACTCAGCAGATACAATCTCAGCAGCTCAGGTTATTCGATATTCGTTATTAGATAATATTGAAGAGTAAAAAGGCAAACAGAATGTTAGGGTATATTGTCCAAAGTGTAGAATTGAGAACAAGGGCAGTGATGTTCAGACTGTACAATGCACTAGTTAGAGCTCATCTGGATACTGTGTACAGTTCTGGGCTCCACACTTCAAGAAAGATATCACTGCTGTAGAGGCAGTTCAGGGGAAAGGAACCAGATTCAAGTCTTCAAAATCATGGAAGACATTGACCACATCAAACCAGAGGAGATTTTCCAGATCTGCAGGTACACATTGACCTGGGGACACTCAAGATATAAAACAGGAGACACTTCTTCACACACAGAGTTGTTACGATGTGGAACTCACTCCCTAGTAATGTGGTTGAAGCCGACTTTTTGGGGACAAAAATAGACTTGACGTGATCCTTTTAATACTTAGTTATTAATGGACACCAAATGAGAATGATAAGCATGGTAAGCTTTCTTATTTTCGTATGCGTGTGCTTTTACAGTTGGTCAAAATGAAGGGGTGCAGGGTGACCTTTTGATTTATGGGATATTTTTTTTTTTTTTTCTAACTTTTTTGAAAATGTGACTAGTATTCTTCAGTTGCTAGGGATGATTAAACCTTGAGGTAAAGGTGAAGAATTCAAAGAAGGTTGACTTAATACGAGAGGTCAAAAGAATCGAATTACCCTGAAACACAGATGTTTGGGGATATCACTGTGTAAGTGTAATACAGACAGGATATAAATAATTGTCATGCAAAAAGTCAAAGTGAGACTTGGTTTACTTATATTGATCTTCGCTGTATAAACATAACTCAGGGCTCCGAAAAGTAACTGGATGTTATAAATAAAGAAGAACCGAGCCTGACACACAGCAGCACCTGGAGATGATTGTGGTGAAAGGAACAGCTCCTTAGGAGGCTGTGTGTGAGCATTATCTCTCTGCAGTCAAGGTTGGGTAGCCAGAGCGATTACTGAAGTGCAGGATTGTGTGAGAGGAACTCTGGCTCAGTATCTACCTTCCAGCTTTGGCATTGGCAGCTTCTGGCTATAATCCTGCAGTTCAAGGCTGTGGCTTTATTAATGAGCTTATCTGCCTCTCCACTTGCAAATGTAGCACAGCTGAGTGAGGGCTACACTACATATATAAATATAAAGCTAAGTGTTGCTGATGCCGAAATGGATCTCCATAAAAGCACGTCTGAAAGGAAAGCATGGCAACAATGTCACAGTATAATTCCAGTCTATTATACTCCTACAAGAGTTGGAGTGATGCTCTGGAGTCAGGTGGTTTAGTGAAAGTGCTAATCCACTCCTGATTTGTGTTCTAAAGGAGTTATTTTGAAGGGTTCTTATAAACCAATCAATATAATAATAAATTATTTGACTAATCATTGAAATCGTACATGATGACAGACTTGTTTAATTGTTGGAATTTTAATGTTTGAAGACTAAACCATAAAGTAATCTGCAGTGGATATTTTGAAGAGTGTAAATGTTTTCATGACGTTCTTTCCATATTATGTAGACAATCCTTCCCTGGTTAAGAAGCCATAGGGGGCAGTTGCAGTATGGTCAGTGTTCTTTGTAATTGTATTATTTTAACAATGCTGTTCAGTGCAGAAACCCCACCATTTTGGTGTACTAGAACCTTGGCATCACACAAAATACTCCCCTTAAATACTTATATTCAGCATTGAAGTACAACATGCACTAGACAAGTAAGATGTATTTGAGGCCTTCACTTAATAGTTTTAAGCCTGGGAAAATTAAGCTGAACTATTTGGTTACATTGCCTTTTCCCTGAATACCAAATATATGATGATCTGGTTTGCCATTTTTACCACCTGAGTGAGGAGCAATGGTATGGGGTAACAGTCATTTTCTCAGACCACAGTTAGCAATAGTATTGGATTGCCCTGCCTAACTAACAACTGCTCAGTCTGTGGTCTGTGGACCCAACCCTTTGAGATCACAGACACTACGTGACTTGGTGACTGCAAAAGTGTAATGAAACCTCTACTCACTCAAGTAAGGATTTTACATGCAAATATCTTAACAGTAAATAAAATATATATATATATATATATATATATAATATATATATATATATATATATTAGTTCAATTCAATAATCAACTCCCATTCTCCCAGTTGAAAAATGTTTCGGCCAATGATCCGCTGTAACGAACATTCAGAAGTTGATCTGTGTTGTGTTTTCTATTTTTAAAAATGTACATCCTGTGAAACTGGCACCATTCGCATTAAGTGTCATGAAACATCACTGGTAACGGAAGAATTTTCAAAACCTGAATATTCTCTGCACGGGATGACATTTATACACAATAAGAGGTATGGCAATGTTTGGATATTCTTCTCTGTGATTGGCTGTTTTTTTCTGTGTCCATTTTTGTAACACAGGAGAATTGGGAAGACTTTGAATGGAGTATACTTTTTTCAGGGATCTTACTCACTTACAGAACTGACTTTTACATGTGAGCCTTTCTGTGACTGCTCCTCCTACTGTAGTTGAAACCTGGGTGGGAACTATTGCTTTTTATTTCTCTGTGGCTCTTGCCATAAAGACATTTCCTTTCATTCTGGAAAAGAGGGGGTTATATCTCAGCACAGTTCTACCCACATACCGGGGGAGAGGGAAACAGTCATGAAAGAAAGAAAATAAATAAGAAGCTTTCATCTTGGTGTCTTGACATCACGGAGCTGTGTCACGTACTGCCTGTGTGGAGAGCTTTTTTTAGGACCTCATTATAAACCTCGGCTTTTATTTCAGCAGCATTAGAACACTGTCTGCATTTTACTGCCTTGGACTGGCAACCCATTAGATCTCAAACAGATCCACACCCTCTTCTCTTCCGACTCTTCTGGGGTATAGCTGTAATATCTTTATTGCAGATAGGATTCATATTTTAAAGACTAGAATATATTCTGTAAGAAACCCAGCATCAATATAAGACTCGGAAGGTGTGTGATTTGCAGATTGCATGCTGTTGTGGGCACACTCTCACATCAGTATTAGATTTTAGATTTAAGGTTAAACATATTACTGGTAACAACTAATTACCTTCTTACCTCACTGATGTCTTAATGGCTTGAATGCATCTACCTTTTTATGCCACCTGCTGCTTCAAAAGCTCATATCTCATAAAATGTTTCATGTAAAGACATTTCCTGAAGATATTTACTTCATTGGTTTAACTTGAAAGCTGCTAATTGATTTCACCTTTGTTAAGTAAAAAACACCCCAGATTCTGTTTGTCTTTTTTTGGGAATGTCCATCCACTGATGCTTCAGGTGCAAGGAACTGTGGGTACTGTATATGTGCCATCAGAGAATTCTCCTTTGTCGTTCATTTCCCTTGGATTGACTTTCGTCATACACTGTACCAGAAAATGCTTAGGCAGCTCTTGTACAAGCAAGCTAAGTAGGGTGGTAATAAAAATAATTTGACCGATGTCCCTGCTGCAAGCAGTCAAATTTGTTATTTACAGTGTCAATTGCAGTTGCTCTTTTTAGAGAAGGAATTAAGCTAAAAGCATTTGTAACTCAATGCTCTTTCGTGTCTCTCATAAAGACAGCTATTCCATCAAAGATGGTTACAGTTAGGCTAGCGATTTATGGATTGAAATATTGAAATATTATATTTTTCACAGACCTGATAAAAAAAAAAAAAAAACACAGGACCAGAGCACAAGTTAAGGGTGCCATTCCCCAAAGGTAATGGCTTGGTTTTTGTTTAGTTTTTTTTGTTCAAACCTGTCGCTGACAGGTGACCCCCCCCTTCAGAGTTTCCACCTTTGTCTGCCTCCACAGGAAACTCTCATTTGGATTATACTATGTCAGAAAGTAAGTTCTGGAAGAGAGCAGGACTTGAGTTACACTTAAGTTAGAGTGTTAGAATTAATGCATTAGAGATGCCTCTCATTAGGATTTCAGTCGGGCCTAGAGTTATTGTGAGCACCCACTGAAAACTTAAGCTACTGGTTTCTGTTGCAGTCAATTAAGGGCTAGACCAAATCTAAATTTTAACCCACGCTGGAAATCACAAATTACGAAGTGGTACCCTATCACATTTTGATTTATAAATTGTATATAGTGGCTTCCATAAAATGGTCATTTACAATGCATGGGTAGGTCAAAGTTTTGATTCAGATGTGAATTTTTGATTTGTGGATGAGACACAGCTACAGCTTTTGCAGTTGTGTAGGGCTGCGGCCCTGGCTTGTGTTTGGGTTAGTAATAGAGTAGTTATTTTACTGGTGCAATGCTATGGTATAGGCTATAGTGTTAAGTCTTTACATTTTTAGCAGTAACAAGCAATAGGTTCAGAAAATGATTAAGATGTTAGGATTATTGTTATTTCTGGATTAAGTACAGATTATGTTTAAGAAATGTTTTAAATGTTTTAAAATAAAAAAATAAAATTAAATAAATGATACACATATTGCCTTTGTCATTTCAGTTGTATTCCATCTGATGTTGACAACTGAAAACTATTTTAAAGTCTCACCAGACTACACATTCACTCCACACAATGTAATTCTAGCTGAGGATGCTCTTTTTATTGGACTAACATTTTTGATCTCTCCCTGTGCTGTTTTCTTTGTAATCTGTATTGTGTCAAAGGTCTGCTTGATTTTGTTTTTAATGCACATTTCACTGTAGAATTTTATGTGGTTTGCTCTAGATATAAAAACAAAAATCGATGTTTACTTGTTGAGATGAAAGTAAAGTCTTAAGAACTACAACAAGAAAAATCATCTATCATCTTACCTTCTTCTGAACTTAGTACAGAGATAAATGGACCAAACCTAGGCAGCCTTCCACATAGAGTAATCCAAGACAGAAGAACTGAAAACTCTTAACCCAGGTGCAGGTATAGAATTCTTTGCATTATTTGGGATTTTCAATACTGAGGAGGTGTATTTTATAGTTATAAATGAACCCCCTTTTTACTTCAAGTTCACCTACCAATGACATTTGGTTAGACAGAATCATACTGTGCAAAATTCTCAAAGGTGCCTTCATGATGGTCTTTAAACTGATTATTTTCCAAAAACTCCTTCCCGTGCACCGGAACTCCATTGCAACCAAACATCAAAAGAAAGAGGATTTCAGAAATGTATCACCTAGTACAGGATTAATGCACTTATTTATTTACTATTGATTGATCGATGGAATTAAGCGTCTATCAAAAAACCTGTATTCAATTACCCCACACCACACACACACATGCACACGCACACAGCCTCCCCATTATCAGGACTAGGACACCCTGAGCTACAGTCTGTGCCAACGACCCGACCAGCAGAAAGGTTTAAACAAAGTGCTCCTTCAACCTGCTCCTGTTCAAGGCAGTCTCATAAACAGCATTGTATATTCCCATCTGGGACCAGGAGCCTGATGCATTTCGACAAATGTAAGCACTGCATTGTAATCACAAGGATTTGATTGCTGAACATTGTGACCCTGCTGTGATTTATGGGAACTGAGGTGCTACTTTGGGCGACGTTATTGGTCCTTTGCGATTCACAGTGTTAAGCAATCTGTTAAGCAAGTGACCTCTGGTATCCATCTAGTCTGACACAAGACAGTCTTGCATGGGGCAGGTCCGCAAGTGGTGGGGAATGGACTCGGCCAGACCACTTTCAAAGCGCCTCTAAATAGTGAAGAAATGCCGGTGGGAATTTTAGTGCGTTGGCCATAAAGCATAAACTGCAAGGGACTTGACAGACATGAGCGAACTACGAACACACCAGAGGGTAGATAAGCAATAAGTAAATGAATAAATGAAACCAGTCCATTTAAAATTGTGTGTGCTTTGCATGCACATTTTTTTCTCTCCTAATATCCATTCTTATGTGACAATACTGTCAGCACTGTCGGTAAAAAATAAAACTTAAATCACAAATGCATTCCCCACAGTCAGTCCAAACTGGATCATTAGGTCTATCCTGCTTGAATTTAAACGTACTTCCTTAAGGAAGGTGTGGTAAGCATATCAAATACAGTGTTTTTTTTAATTTTTATTTAAATGTCTTCTATCTTGTCTGTGTCTGAGTATAAATATTTGTATTGGTAATTTGGCAGTGATTTACAGACACAGATTTCTTGCTCGGTCTGCACAACATTGCGCCCAGCATGCCCAAATTGATGCAGTGTTTTGTTTTTTAATTAAGTATTGTTCGCCCATCATTGGATCATGGCAAGTGATGACTCCTAGAAATAGAGGGATGGTGGGGTGTGCATGCAAACCGATATAGTACACGCACAAACCGATATAGTATGTACGCAAACCAATTTAGTACATACGCAAACCAATATAGTATGCACGCAATCCGATGTATTATGGCCTGTTCGGCCCCCGATAACTGTGCATATTTCTGCTGTGCTGCTTTACGCTTGAGATTTTTGTTTAAAAAAAAAGTAAAGCTCACACTGGCAGTTTATTTTAAATGTGTTGAAAGAGTACATTATGAAGTGCATGTCTGCATTGCAAATTTATATCACCCGTAGTCTTGTAAACAGGAATGAAGAATCTGGAATCTGCATAGGTGCTTTAGAAAGGCTATACATTAAGAATTTGGAAACTTTATTTGTTTTAAGACTTGCCAATGCAAAGTCTAATTCCTTTGGTGTCTGGTAGTAATTGAATGGGGTGGATTTAATCTAGCTGTAAAGTAACACCCTAGCTGGTTGACTTGGATACCATGCCAGGAACTGTTGCAGAAACTGGTCATAAACTGGAATACCATTTCAGAAGCACACTGAGTGAGCGGGCACTGCTGTTGTCAATAACCGATATCAGTTTTTATCTCAATGAATCATGCATGCTTGTCCTCCATTAGATCTAACTGCTTCCTGCAGCTTGGAAACTTGTCTGCACGAGAAGTATTTCTGTCACGGAGGGACTGTCAGGCCTGTCTTGCGCTCCAACACTAAACTCTGCACCAGTGTGCAGCAGTGGCAGCTGCAGCTCCTCTCTCAGGATTTCCACACTTGTAACAAGAGAAGCAGGAATGTATGGTTGGGTCAGTCAGAAAGAGAGGCCTGCCCATTGGTTTTCAACTGTAATGCGTTTTGTAATGGTTTCAGCTCTCATAAAATATCCTTGTTGTTAATTTACCAAAGGAAGAGCCACACCTGCAGGATAGGATTGCTTACTGTATTTGGCTAAAGCACATTTTGGCTAGCCATCTGCATTTTCGTCACATTGAATTATTGATGATAGGATGATAGGGAGAACTCTAAATAAATAAGGACATATCAAATAAATAACAGACATAACTGCTTTAGTTTAAATTCCTGGCCTTAAAGTGCCTTTTATGAGGGATGTTGAAAACTGGAGTGATTGTTCTCCTAATACGCTTCATTTCCAATACAACACTGTCGGCCTGTTAATTAAGAAAAAAACACATGGAGATTACATTTAAAAAAAAACAGCAAAACAAAACATGAAAGTTTGCTTTTTTAAATAGGGGCTTTTCTGACAAGACGCTGGCAACTGAAACACATGACAGGTGTGTGTACATGCTAAAAGCAGGACAGGTGTTGGGGTCTATCTTGGTGAGGTGTTGCTGGCAATGAGTGCTCCAAACTATTTTGATTCATTACATTAAAAAACAAACAGGTTTTCCGATACTCTAGGGGAGTTCCCCCCCCCCCCCCCCCCTAAAATGTTGATTCTCCCCAGAGGTTTAGCTGTTTCATAAGGACTGTGTGTGTGTGTCCTTTGGAGGACACATTACACATGGAAAATAATAAGCCTATACTGTTATTAAGCATTAAAGCGTGATGCGTGTAGCAGGGTGATCACGTTGTTCTTGGAGAAGCTCTGAGTCAGGGACTCTTTCTGACGCTTTAAGACTGTGATTATCCACCCCCTGGAGCTGTCTCACAGCTTTTCAGCAGTATTTAAACCATATTATTTATTGGTACTGTAATTGTTTTTTTTTTTTTTTTTTTTTTTTTTTTATATTCCAGGGGGTGTCAGTGTCCTTGCATGCAGCAATTAAAAAGCAGAAATCCTTTGTTTATCTAATATGTTTCCACCCCTACTGGCTGATAGCCATATTGCAGTCTTGTTGATTGTTCACAGTTAATGTAGTTTCAAGGTGATGCCACAAAAGTGATGTTATGTGGCAGCAGCTGGCTATGTATTAATGGCACCTACAATCTAATAAGCTGTTTTATGCACATAGGGATATACAAATTATTAACCCCTTGTTTTGGACACTTTACAGAATAGCAAATTTAGACATCAGAAGTGATTGGTACCTGAATCCACTCCAGTTTAACCTATTTCCCAGAGTTCCAGTTCAGGTGTACAAGTGAAATCATAAACATCGTGGCTGTCTGCCAGTTAGCTCAGCTACCCTGCACTGATTTTACAGTTCTCTGCTGGACGATGGGCCTTTTCCTGCAATGCTGATGCTATTTGTCATACGGAAGCATGGCATGCGCCGGGAGCACCCAGTATTCCACCATGTCTCTGATAGGCCCTGTGGACATAAATTGGAGCACCTGACCATGACCCCCAGGTGGTTTGTCATGGTGTGCGGCCCTGCTCATAGTGTATAGAAGCATGCAGTGAGTGGAGGGTGGAAGCTCTCTGACCGCTGCTTCTGTATGTGCTTTATGATTACTTCAAAACATCCACCCAACCACTTACTGCTATATACAACCAAGTATTTAATATTAAATTAGACTGAGTATGGGTTTGTATTTTGTGACTGTGGGTCAAAGTTAAGATTGCATTCCAAAAACAACATCCTGCAATCCCCTGCAACAGTCACTGTTGAGCCGGGTTACTGCATGGCAACAGAAACTGAGGGACGATCTCTGGAGAATCTTCCTCAGGAGATTATTACAGGAGAGAGAGAGAGAGAGAGAGAGAGAGAGAGAGAGAGAGAGAGAGAGAGAGAGAGAGAGAGAGAGAGAGAGAGAGAGAGAGAGAGAGAGAGAGAGAGAGAGAGAGAGAGAGAGAGAGAGAGAGAGAGAGAGAGAGAGAGAGAGAGAGAGAGAGAGAGAGAGAGAGAGAGAGTATGCATACCTTCCTCTCCTCCTCTTCCTGCTCCTTTTTCATTGAAGTCATAATGCAATTAAAACAAAGTTATTTCAATGAGGTTTTTGTACTTCAGTCAATTCCGTTCCATACATCAAATGTCCTGGAGAATGTTTTTTTAAGGTTAATAACTGGGCAATGAAATATTCATATAGCCTGCTGGCCTTCGTAGTCTGAGGAAAACACACATTGTACGTCACCCACCACAGGGAGTGGCTGTATGACTAAAGCTGAAACATGAAAGGCAACGGGGCTTACTCACTCAGATGGCGTGGGGTCTGCCACGTTTTGTCTCAGTATCCTGAAAAATCCTGCAGCACAGTTCTTTCTCACTGTGTACCTTTGTGCAAGTTTACCACTTTTGACTTCATGGTTAGAAAAACAAAACAAAAAGACACTGTGAGATCAGGGTAAAGCAACAGCATAGCCAGATTAAAAGTAAAAAAAATCCTATAGAACTGAGCACTGACAGGTCTGATCTCTCTTTTTTGGCTTCCCACTTTCCCTCATTATTTTGATGCTTGTGTATTAAGAACAACACAAAATGTGATGGTACTTTCATGTATTAATTATGAATGTGGTGCTCGGCTGCTCAGTTTCCTGCTGTGGGTTTACCCTATACATGATGCTCTATAGATGACCTGGATGACATGATAGCTATTGTATTAACACTTTATTTGCCTGCTCAGCCACTTACGCCATTCAAATGGATATTTATCAATGGTAATGTATGCAAGGTCATTTGGATAGTGAAATGTCATTATCTCTGAAGCTTACTTTTCTGAAGTGACTATTTGGAAAGGAAGGAAGCATACATTAATTTGATACAAAGGAAAATAAAGCATTTGCTCTCAGCATGATAATTCATATTTTGATTTGCATTTACAGCAAATACTGTAGCCAATGCTTGTTGTAACAAAAACAACTGAGAGAGTGTTATTTGTGCTGGTGAATGAGTTCACCTGTTAATAATGGAATAAAGTGCAACAGTATTAAAAGGAATGAAGCCCAGTGTAGGAATATTATGAGGGGAAGCACAAGCCTTTTTGTTTCCTCCACTGTTTGGAAAGCTGTGTTCTTGACCCACATTATATTTTGATTATTGATTGATTTCACAAACCAGTTTAAATTAACATGAATGCATACAAAAAAACAACACACACACAAAAGTGGTGAAAAGGAATGCCTTGCAGTGGGACTTAATGGCTGAACATGGCTAGATATACATGAGTCTTTCCCAGTATGCACAGCAATGCAGTTCCATCAGGAAGTGAGAATGTGCTACATAACAAACTGACCGCTTTAGTCCTTGACAGTGGCTGTGAATACTTATGTATATGTTCTTTTTTTGTTTTTTATTTTCAATAAATTTGCAAAGATTTCAAACAAACTTCTTTCACGTTGTCATTATGGGGTATTGTTTGTAGAATTTTGAGGAAAATAATGAATTTAATCCATTTTGGAATAAAGCTGTAACACAACAAAATGTGGAAAAAGTGAAGCGCAGTGAATACTTTCCGGATGCACTGTATACCAGAGGGTATTGCATGGCGCTGCAAAATGCTGTGGTAGCCGTTTTGGTTCAGGGTGCCACTCACTCTGTGCAAGTCACCGACTCTGGATCCAGCAAAAGAGCCCCAGACCATCATGCTTCCTCCTCCATGTTTGACAGTTGGTGTCACACATTAAGGAACCATCCTTTCACCTACTCGATGGCGTACAAGAACCCTGCGTGATGAACCGAAGATTTCAAATTTTGATTCATCGGTCCATAAGACCTTCTTCCAGTCTTCAGTAGTCCACTGGCGGAGCTTCATGGCCCAGGCAAGCCTCTTTTTCTTATTCTGCCATCTTTGCAATGGCTTTCTTACTGCCACTGGACCTGTGAAACCTGCCGCTCGAAGTCTTCTCCTCACAGCTGAAACTGAGACTTGCTTACTGTGACCAGTGTTAAGCTGTGATTGAAGCTGTTGTCCTGTGAGCCGCCTATCACACAAGCTGTTGAGTCTCAGAAACTTGTCTTCTGATTCTGTTGTGGCTTCGGGTCTGCCAGACCTCTTCCTGTCACAGTTCCCTCCAGTTTCCAAGTGCCTTTTAATGGTGTAGGAAACTGTACTCACTGACACCTTGGCTTTCTTCACAATTTCTGTAAAGGAAGGACGTTTAAGGGTTATAATGATCTGTCTGTCTTCCTTTTGTTAATTGCCTTTTTCTTGCCATTATGATAGCAATATGGTACTTCCTGTAGTACAACAATAATAAATAATGCATAAGAGGCTGTAGTAACAGTCTGTTCCAACACTGCTTTTATACAGACAGAGTTGGGAAACGTAGGAATTGTTAGCATCAACTTAATCATCATCAGCATCAACAAGGCTTAATTTACTTCCATTGCTGCAGAACAGCTGTAAGTTGTTAACCCATTACTTGTTCCCTGAAAAATAACTCTGAAATGTACATTATTTTTCAGTTTTTAATAACCTAAACTTTTTTTTAGTTTTAACCTCTGGCAGTTTACTGCTTATCTTTGTACCATTAACTGCTTAAATGTCAATAAAGACTGGACAAATGGGGGTGTTCTAAAACCTTTGACCGGTATATATATAATGTATTATATTGGTAGGGATTTTTTTTTTTTACCTCTAGTAGTGATTTACCATCCAGCCTCAGCTTTGTCTTGCTGTAACAGACATCTTTGTAGTTTTTGTTTTAATTTCTAATTTCTCTAAGGCAGGTTTCAGACCATCTTCTCATTGGAATACCATTTGAGGTTGGGTATTTCTAATTATCAACAGGCTCATGTACTCAAGCCAAAGGACACTACAGGAAACTCAATTTGCTCACAGGTGTCTCTAGACTAGATTGTTCTGCCAGCAAACTTTAAAGTGCTTTTGGCCACCTGAAGGAATGAAACACAAAAATAAACATCTTGCAACAGATTATGATCCAGGTGGCAGTTTTGAAGGATTTATAGCTATGTAAGGTCTTGTGCTGTGAGAACTGTGGTCTTTAATGACAGTTGGTAGAAGGGCAAGCTCTTCTGTGTGGTGTCACAGAACACAATATTTTGCAAAAGCCATATTTTGTATTAGATATCCATTTCACTTTTAATGGAAACCTGGGTCCAGTAACTTTTATTTTTGAATTATATATAATATCCAATATAGTATAGCATTGCAGCTCTGCATGGAAAAAAAAATCTAAGCAATACAAAATTAGCAATAGTAATTAAAATGCTCTTTCCCAGTCTAACATCTCAATATATCATTGCACAAGAGAGATTCTGACTCCCACTTTTAGTAAAGTTTATTTTAAAAGCATATTCTGCAGATATATATTATAATAATGGCAAAGCAAGGACTGTTTGCATTGAGACTGCGATATGTTATGTCTAGTTTTCTAATATCAAGATGGCACAAAATAAAGCAGGAATCATCTGGTCACAGAACATTAGATTTATCTCCATAGTAACAGGTTCACATATTTTATAGGATCATGATTATTATTCCGTATTTGGAAATGTTTTAAAGAACAGGCAAAGCTTATATGAATAAGTTACAAAAACTGCTCTCATGGCCCTTATCTTCCTATGTTGACTTGCTGTATATTTGTTCAAGATAAGTCAATCTCTTGATTAAAGTTTCATAAATTAATAATTACACTGAATTCAGACCAGTGCCATGTAGAAACAGTGCAATGGGAAGTCTGAAGCAGCAGATCCCTCAGGGCAGTTTATGGGCTATCTGTCCTCCTGCTTCAGTCACCTTATAGTAATTTTTGTGCAGGTTCTTTGTACAAGAGTTGGATAAATAAGTAGATTCATTATGAGGCTTTGTTGATGCAATGCTGAATGTAGGCCTCCCCAAGAGGTTTTGTCTTGTTTTAATCTATATAAAATATAATGTACTACTGTTACTATATAGTTATACAATAATACTGTAATTTGAACTTTATAGTTTATGTACTTTTATAGCCTAACTGAATCTATGGTTGGAAACAGGTTGAACTTCTACTTTCATGCCATCAAATCAGTGTGCAGAACTGCGTCTTGCAGCACAACAATAAAATACATGGTGTGTGCAATGAGATGCAGTGCTCTATGCTAAAAAAATACCACTTTCATTAATTTGTAAACAGTCGACCATTCAACATTAGAAGCTCGATACAAATACCTTTTATGACCTGTTTAAAAAAATAAAAAATAAGGTATCCTTCTGATTATTGTTACGTTTTAAGTCCGATCACTTAATGGCAGTTGGAATCAGATTCTAGATTGTTGTCTGCAGTAATCACATATATGTTCTAATTTAATAACACTGCCCCTGTTGCTATAACTTTTTGATAAACAAAGGAGATGTGTCAAAAACCACTGGAACCTATGGGCACAAAATATCAACATTTATTATGTATAGGCCTACATGATTTGTGTGATCCTGTTGCTTGGGTGCCGATAATGCACTGCAGTGAGTTTGATTCTCATGGTTCCAGTCATGTGTACTATTAATTCAGTAAAATGTATACATAGAGGACTATTTTCAAAATAAAAACACCAATATCATGAAAATATTTATTTTGTATGAACCAGTATAACAATGTGTGATAATGGATTTATAGACCTCAGCTTTTACAGTAGGCTTTTGGAAGTTCATTTCAGCGCTGCTTTCAGATCAGTAATCTGTAATCCATGCACCTGGGAAAGAAATTATGCTGTTTTGTGACTGTGCTCTTACTGTTAAATCAGTGACCTTACCTTTACATGCATGAAAGGAAATCCATCTCTGGATGTGCGCATGTGTATTTCCCTGATGTCATATTGACGTAACCACAGTGGCCTTTCTTTTATGACATTCATTTATTCCCCCTAGTCAGATGTGAGTGGTGATGTTTTTTTTTTGTTTTTTTTCTCCTCCCCCAATGGTTGTCTCTGGGGACGTATACACCTGTACCTGACTGTTATGAAAACAACTGGCAGTTGTTAAAACACTTGCCATCTTATGCAACTTCTGCATCTGAAACACCGGAACCCGTGATGTCTCAATCTGTTTGTGACAAATCACTGGTTTGTTTCGCATGACATTGTGTGCACATCTGAGGTATATAATGGGCTGCCAGTTGGCGCGATCCTCAGGCTGCTTGGGAGCTGCGCTAGAAAACAGCAGCTGACAATGTCTCTGCAGGAAGGAAAAAAAAGACTTGGGCAGCTGTTGCTAGCAAACACACTATTAATGCTGCTTTCACAGGCTATATTATCGACAGTGTCAATTTACCCCTTTCTTTTCTCAGTTGAATTTTTACTCCCACATTATTTTCCGGTCTATTTCGAAATAAAACAAGAACGTAATGTGGCATCTTTATAGATTAGATTTGGACACTCTTCCTAAATAACTTATGAATATCTTTGCTATCTGAGACATGTACAATTCTCTCTGTTTTGGGGAAATTTCAAGGAATATCTTATTAACCCGACCGATTCTGTGCCGCGCAGCTCTTTAGAGACTTCAGACTTAAGAAGCTTATCTAAGTGGAAATGAGGGAGAGAGGCCATTGTCTGCTTCAGGAAAGAAACAATATATTTAGCCAGCACTGTGTCTGAAGGAGGGAAAAGCGTGACAAAGTAAAATGTGTAGGCCTATGTTATATAAACTGACTACACTGGGCTTACACTGGGGAGAATGGGAAACAGTGATCTGAGTGTCTGTTTTCTGACTTTAACTTTCCCTCACAAACATGAACAATACTATTTTGTAGCTACAATTCATTACATAAGCAGTTTGCCTTCTAAGTTCTCGAATAAATGTGTATATGATTTTTTTTATTTTATTTTTTATTTCACCCATTTATAAATTGCATTTTGAACAAGCAATGCCTTTTATTTTAATAGACATTTTAAACTGGTAGCATGTACACTCACCTGAAGGATTATTAGGAACACCATACTAATACTGTGTTTGACCCCCTTTCACCTTCAGAACTGCCTTAATTCTACGTGGCATTGATTCAACAAGGTGCTGAAAGCATTCTTTAGAAATGTTGGCCCATATTGATAGGATAGCATCTTGCAGTTGATGGAGATTTGTGGGATGCACATCCAGGGCACGAAGCTCCCGTTCCACCACATCCCAAAGATGCTCTACTGGGTTGAGATCTGGTGACTGTGGGGGCCAGTTTAGTACAGTGAACTCATTGTCATGTTCAAGAAACCAATTTAAAATGATTGGACCTTTGTGACATGGTGCATTATCCTGCTGGAAGTAGCCATCAGAGGATGGGTACATGGTGGTCATAAAGGGATGGACATGGTCAGAAACAATGCTCAGGTAGGCCGTGGCATTTAAACGATGCCCAATTGGCACTAAGGGGCCTAAAGTGTGCCAAGAAAACATCCCCCACACCATTACACCACCACCACCAGCCTGCACAGTGGTAACAAGGCATGATGGATCCCATGTTCTCATTCTGTTTACGCCAAATTCTGACTCTACCATCTGAATGTCTCAACAGAAATCGAGACTCATCAGACCAGGCAACATTTTTCCAGTCTTCAACTGTCCAATTTTGGTGAGCTTGTGCAAATTGTAGCCTCTTTTTCCTATTTGTAGTGGAGATGAGTGGTACCCGGTGGGGTCTTCTGCTGTTGTAGCCCATCCGCCTCAAGGTTGTACGTGTTGTGGCTTCACAAATGCTTTGCTGCATACCTCGGTTGTAACGAGTGGTTATTTCAGTCAAAGTTGCTCTTCTATCAGCTTGAATCAGTCGGCCCATTCTCCTCTGACCTCTAGCATCAACAAGGCATTTTTGCCCACAGGACTGCCGTATACTGGATGTTTTTCCCTTTTCACACCATTCTTTGTAAACCCTAGAAATGGTTGTGCGTGAAAATCCCAGTAACTGAGCAGATTGTGAAATACTCAGACCAGCCCGTCTGGCACCAACAACCATGCCACGCTCAAAATTGCTTAAATCACCTTTCTTTCCCATTCAGACATTCAGTTTGGAGTTCAGGAGATTGTCTTGACCAGGACCACACCCCTAAATGCATTGAAGCAACTGCCATGTGATTGGTTGGTTAGATAATTGCATTAATGAGAAATTGAACAGGTGTTCCTAATAATCCTTTAGGTGAGTGTATATCTAGGAACAAGGCAGACACAGACTAATATATGAATGTACTTGGCAACCTAGTAGGTACATGCACATTTAGCAGAGATTACCAATCAAGCAAATAAAGTGAGTGAGGCTGAAGTATGAATGTAATGACCCAGCCATATGCCTGAGGTACCCCATTTAAAAGAACACTGCCTTTTAGGGCTGCTGTACATGCAAAGCTCCCTCTTCCTCTTCGCTTAGCATTGTCTTCCAAATCTCAGGCACATGCAGTCTGAATACAATACAACCTCCACCAATAACATTAATTAACTTTCCCCACTGTCCAATTTGCCAACATTTTGGCTTGTATTTGGAAGGGTAGTCATGTGACCTGATGTGGTGAGCTGATTGGATTTTGACTTTTTGACTGGAGGGGGTAGAGCATGCTTGCCTCACGAGGGGATCGCACTGCAGAAATATTAAACGTGCTGAAACTTTGTGAGCCAATTTCTGATGATGTGTTCTGGTTATATTGCCTAGAAGACAGACAGTCTTTAGCCCTAGGCTCTGAGCAGTGGACCCCCAGAACTTTATTTCTCCTTGAACAGTATGGTATGCTGTAGGATTGTTGATTTTCTCTCCCCCTTGTGAATTTTTTTTTTTTGGTTCTCATAATGTGAGCACACTGCCAATCATGTCGCTACTGATCGTATCAGATTGCAAATATTTGCCAGGTCTTACAGCAAAGAAAAAGAACAGTACCTTCCTGTGCCAATAATCTGCACGGCCTGGGCTTGAGCAGAGGAGAAGCACACTGTCTGTAGAGCTCTTAACACATCACAGCACATCAGTGGGCGGAGTGAGGAGGAAGTGTCCCCTTCTGAACTATATGCAAGACAGGAAAACAGTACAGGTGGGCATAAGGTCACAGCATTGTCACCGCAAACCAAATGCAGATGCAGCACCATAAAATAGTACTACGGGAACCCTCCAAGCTTTTACAATAGCTAAATTAGCCAGGGCAGGTTTAAATTCACACACATTGGCAACTTAGCTCACTTTGGCCAGTTTTTGGCTTTTCATTTCGATTTGCACCCAAAACTATTTTTAGACTAATCCAGTCCTAATGAAAGTTAAACAAACCCCAAATTGCTTGCTGCTTTTTTATTTTTTAAAACTTAAGTGGGTTTTAGCATACAAATTGAAGTGCCTGTTCAATTCATGTTCTGTGGATTTAAACAGTCAGTAATAATAATAATAATAAAAAACACTTCTTAGAATGATTAATAAGTAATGTAGACCTGCATAGTCAAATGAAGAGTGTCCCCTGTAGGGTAGTGAGAACAGGCCAGAATAGCCGAATGAAGCGTGTCCTCTGTAGGTTAGTGGCTTCCGTTCTGATTTTAGAATAGGTTGTTTTATTCACCTCGGACGATTCAAATGACGGCTGCTAAATGTTTCCCGAGTCAGAGAAAACTGAGTGAAAATGATGACTTCAAAGCAGCTCTTGACAGGTCTGAGGAAAACCAGAACTCTCCCTTAGAGTGTGTTGGGCTTTTGGTCAGAATTACGACAACCAATATAACAAAAGCCAATTGGGCAGATTTTCTCAGTTGTTACTGGGACATGCAGTCTTTATTTGACTGCTTTGTATTCCTGTTTCAAGGGCTCTGACATGTTTTACAGTTGGTGGGTTTGTGACGCAGGAACAGGGAGTTGGCTCTAGATGTTTGTGAGCTGCAGGTCATCCCTTTGAAAAGCCTTTTAATTGGACCCTGATCTATTTTCCTTTTAATAGGAATTGCCATTCCATAACATGGCTGTCAGGAATGTTGTATCTCTACCTGTATGAGCACATGATGCATATTAGCCTTTTAGGAAAACAATTGGGTTTTATTCAGAGATAACGTATGCAGACTGAATTTCATCTTGTGAATGTGCTCTTTAAAAATAAACCACTTTCTATCGGGCAGTTCTGCACAAGTTTCTGGGTGCCTCTGTTTACTCTGTGCCAATGTCCACTTTGGACCAGTGAAGAAGGGAGGCTTTGGCTGACTTGGCACAGTTTATGGCAACACAGTCTTAATCCTCAATTGTCTGTTCAGTGGCAGGAAGGTGATTGTTGTTTCTTAGAATTTCACTACAGCAAAACACAACAAGATTGCAATCTCCGGGTTCCCACAGTGTGTTTATCCCAAAATACACTTTACCAACCCTTGAAACACACCTGAACAGGATGATGGACACCTGCCTGAGATTAGCGTTGGTGTTTCTGCCTAATTGCTGTCAGAGCAGAATGCTACAAAACCTGCTTTTGTGTGCAGTGTAAACAACTATGGTTTGGTGGCAGGTAGCAATGCACAGGCCCCATTATTCGATTTGGATGAATGGTTGTTTCTGGGAAAAGTGACAAAGATGATTGACTGGGGATAACTCATCAGTTCTCTTGAATAACAGCTGCTCTCGTGCATTGATTTCTCTGTGGATTTGTTACCCGGCTATGCAAATTATTTGATCAATTATAAACATGCTATTTTGGTTAAAGTGAGTTTTGTTTGGACAACGGTGACCAGCAACCATATCCTCAACACACAAGTGTACTTTGCAAAAGCAGGTGAATGTTTTTTGTTGGTTATGTTTTATTTATAAGCATCTTTTCATTTTAAAGTCTGCAGTTGACACAGGGCTTTTCAAAAACATATCCCACCAACAGAGTTTGCACATAGTTTGCAGTTATATGGCTTGATTTGTTACACTGCTAATCAGATTTGAGGTGTTGACAGGGTATTTGCAGCAGTTTAAGAAAATATGGATTGCAACAAGTAACAATTAAGTTACATTCTTAAACCTGACTGGTATTTTATTTATTTATATATAGGGCCTCGTTCATTATGTGGTATATAGCCCCAGTATCCTAACAACAGCAAAAACGGCAGGCTTGATTGCTTGAATTTCCTTTTCTTTGTTTCCTGTGTGCAGGATGCAGCTTGTTTTATGAAATACTACATGAGGAACATAAGCTTGGGGAATTACACAATGGCTGCCTAGCTACATAAGACCTGATAAGAAGGCTTCATTAGCCTGTAGTTGGAGAATTACTCATCTGGCAGCCTCTTGAATATGGTCCACTGTGAGCCAATGAGGGGTAGTGTGTCCATTGAACCTCAGCTAGAGATGCGCTAGGTCAACTACATGTAATACAGATTAAAGTGATAACAGGAATATGTACCAGTGTATGACAAGGTACAATCACAGAAGCACTAATTCCTCGAGAATGAGAACACATTTTCTCTTGTACTGTTGTGTCCAGTCAAATTAGTCTTTTCACACTCCAGAAGTTATATGCATGAGTGCTACCTTTAGGATTAGTATCCCAAATATCCAACTGTGGTCCAAAAGTTTAGTGCAAAGTTTAGCACCAGCCGTGAATTACTTATTTTGTTTGTATTTATTCAAAACCGAGTAAAAAAACCGCAACATTGTACTTTAATTGATTGAATCCTATACACTGATATACCCCACACATTACAAATAACAAAACAACTCCCAGAGGCACAACTCTCTCTGCACTAATTCCCTCGGTGCTTCTATAATCCCAAAGCCCAAAGTAATGACACTGTTCTCTGATAGACAGCAGTGACCGTTTTGTCTGTGTGCACGTGTGTTGTTTTTGTTATTTTGCTGTTCTTTTTTCTCCAGATAGCGTCTCTGAAGGTCTTCCCTTCCTGTCAAAGTAAAATGCTGACTGCTGCCTCCGCTCACACCAGGTGGGCAGGCACTAGCCAGGCAGAGCGAACAGAGCTAATTGGCAGACACCACATAGGAGAGGGTCAGGAGGCAAGCTGAGCATGCTCTTTGTGTGTGTCCCACCGTTGATATCAGTTTGTGCCGTTTGAGTGTTTATATCTTAAAAAACTAAACAAAACAAAAAACATCTTGTTCTAAGCTCCCAAGTGGGTCACGTTGGTTTTAAAACATTGGTCTAAAATGTGGGGTGGAATCGATCGTCCTAGAGCTGGCTGGATAGAGCTCTGCATGCTGTTGCTAGGCAGCTGTGTGGCTAGCATGTACATGTAAAAGGACTCATGGTGTGTGTGAGCTCATCACAGTGATGTCATCCCTCTCTGAGCTTGGCAGAGCATTCAAGCCACACTGCTTCAGGGGGGCGGTTTTTGGTGTAGCGAGTATGTCGCTCTGCTGGTGGTCCGGTGTAGATTAGGCTCTCCAGCTCCCGGCTGGATTGATTGATTAAATCTCAAAAAATTTCCGGGATTTGCATTGCTCCTTTTTCTAACACTGAACTACAGTTCCTGGGGCGTGTGTTTAACGCTTCCACTCCGGCAGCACTACAATTCGATCACGTATGAATGATGATATATAAGGTGATAGTGTTCGCCTATGTAAAGCCTTTTTGAACAACTATTGGTTGTTAATAAATTACTGACATCTTTAAAGACTTCAACAACCAATCAGAAAGGTCTTGTTTCGTTGGGGCATTAACAATTTACAAAAGGAAAAAGACGAGAAGGGAGAGTGTGAGTGTGATTTTCATTGAAGAAACTGTGACAGCAGTTACAGGTGTGGTTCACAGCAGACTGAACATTTTCTCAAACCTTCATAAATCACTAGTGTTTAGTTTTTACTGTTTCTTCATAGTTTTATATTTGTACTATATTACCTTGTTATAGTGTTAAAATGTATTTTCATATAATCATGTTTTGTTTCTGCAAAGTTAATACTTTTTTATGTACATTAATTTATTAACTAAAACATGCAATTTAAAACAATACATATATATATAATAATAATACTAATCGTTCATGTTATTTATTGTTATAAGTTATGTTTTTTGTGGTTTTTGTTTTTCGTTGGTAAAGCATTTTTGCACCTTTTTGCCATACAACCATTAATTAATATATGAATTATTATCTTGTTCACTAATTCCATTCCCTCTTGCACTGAACAAATTCTCAGGGATGTGTGCATATTGAAGCACCTTTGGGGGTGCCTCACCCCGCCCCGGGTGGAGATGTTGTCTATTGTTTATTGTATTCATGGCAATAAACCGTGTGTCCCTGCAGTGGTGATCTGTAGCTGGTATAAGTTGGAAAGCAATTAGCCATGTTTAATTCTAAAGCTGATGGTTGATTGGCTCTTCTGTATGGCTTGCTGTCTGGCCCATTATCTCGCTTCTGCAGGCCCAAATCCACAGGACAGTATACAGCATCTTCAGAGACGAGCAGCAAGCTCACCCTGCTCATATACAGGTCAGGGCAGTAGCAGGAGCCAGGGGGGAAACTGACATTAGACAACTGGAAGAGGCTCGTATTGATGGCAGCCTGGCTCAGCAGGGTGTCAGGAGCTGAAACACATCAAGAGTAATATTAGCCATGTACCACAAGAGCCCTTTTCTGTCTTTTTTGCTTGGTTGTTGTGCAATCCCTTGTGTGACTGAGAACAATCAAATTAGCATGCTCAGAGTTCAGAGATTGTTCTCTATCCTCAGTTTGTGCTTTTTTGTTTTTGTTTCATTTCGTTTTATTGCTTCAATTCACACACGCAGACAAAACTTTGGTTACCATGCATTGGAGACAAAGGTCGGGTTTGTGTAGCGTAGTTCTCCACAGTTCTGTGTGGATTTGCGCTACTCCACCAATGCAATTGGTGGGATTCTGTAGATCTGTGCAGAACTGTGGAAATTTGCGCTTCAAGAACATAACTAAACTTATCAATTTAGTTTAGTTAGATTTGTGTGTGACTTAATAGTTTTTTTTTTTTAGGTGTATCTTCTCATGGTTTTCTAGGCAAGGGGTAGAAAATATAGCTATTTAAGTCTGCAGTTCCACAGTTACGTATGGGAATTCTCAGTAATTAGTTTTGCTTAGTAGAGTGTGTGAATGTTTACTTTGGCTTAGCTTAGTCTTTTGTCTTTCACAGTTTTTCGCAAGCTTTGTAGCTACAGCCTACTCTTTATTCAATAACAGTTTAAATCAAAGCTAGCAGTCATACTGCAGCCAACGCAGTTTCAATTTGAAGTTACATTTTCGTGTTTTGCGGACGCCTTCCTCAGTATGCACATGTTTCTCGTTAACCTCATTGAAATAATTATAATTACACTTAAAAAAAAATACATAGTTGCTTTGCAGTTGTACATTTCAAGTTAGATACCTTAAAATCTCCAAATGCTAAGTGACTTAATAACAGTGCATAACTTTATAATAGGTTACAGCAATACAAAACGTACTAAATAACTTCAAACTAAATTAGTGGTTATTTGTGTTATTAGGTTGTTTAGCAGCTGCCTGTATAAATGGCAAGTTACTTGGTTTTACAAACACATTTGTACAATGACCTACATGCATACACCACATTACACTGCATTCACTATACACAAATGTATATCCACACGTTACACTGAAGAGAAATTTGACCAAACCTAACCAGAGGTGTCATAAGGGATTCGAATGAACATTGATGTCAGCAGAGATGTGAAGATCTGACACTGGAACAAGAGACAGAAGACTGAAAGTGTGTTGTGAGGTCTGGGGCTGTGAAGCTGTGCATTAAGTGCTGAAAATTTTTACTTTGCATTTCTCTAAATCACCGCAAGCTACCCATTCATACCATTACATTATGCAAAAGTGCCTATATTTAATTCATCAGGATAATACTGCAGGGGCAGGGTTGTGGGGCACTAATGTATCTGCCTTCTGATTGATTGATTGATTGATTGATTGATTTATTTATTTATTGTACTGCACATCAAATTCTCAAATCTGGTATTCTGTGACCATTTCAATTTTAGAACCAGTTTGGTTGCAGCAGACAAAAGCATGAGCTGTTCTGACTTCTGCAGAAGGATTGCAGGTTCCACACAGCATGCTGTGTACATTTTAAAATAATATAAAATAAAAAACAGAAGATCGATACGTGTTTAGATTTATGAATTAAAAAAAAAAACCACCAACACCTATTACAAAAACCACAAAAATGTAAGAGTACATGCCAGTGTTGGTTTCACTTTAAATGCTTTGTGTTCATTTTGCATTAAAAAAGCGGTGATAATTACAAAGCAGTGAAAGTGTAAGCTGAGCTGAAGCCTTTATCTCCTGCCCTGGGACTCTGACAGAACTGTCAGAAAGAGTAGTTTTTGCCCTGAATGCAGTGCCTTTATTTTCCCATTAAACCCTGAGACCTGCCCTGGGCCAGAGCTGTGGGAGGGCTCTCTGTGGTCACACGGTTACCCTTCTAGTGTGGAGATTACTGTAAGAGATGGGCAACTGTGGCGACTGAGAATGGCAGAAGGCATTCCTGCTAATTAACGACCATTAGTGTGAGTCAGGCATGTTTTCTCTGATACAACAAAGTTCACTGTACACCAATCTATCTGTTTTACTATCTTCCAGCCTGTTTGACTGCCGATCTATATCTGTCAATCTGTCTGCTTATTCATTTATTCACCCCCCCCCCCCACAGAATTTGAAAATGAAGTGAAAGTCAAGTCAATAAACTCAAATCTCAAATTGTGTTCTGGGAATGCAATTGTTGTTGTTTGTTTGTTTTTCACAACTTTTTGAGATTGAGACTGCTATGTTTTGTATTGTTTGTTGTCATGTCATATTTGTACTTTAGTTGTGGTTGGGCATCTGTAAAGTTAATTTCTGGGGTGGTTCTAAAGCCAGAAGAAAAAGAAGAATTGTTGTTATTGTTGTTTTTATTACTACATGTACTATTATTAGATTGCAGAACTGCTTGTTATTTGAGCTGAGATATTCCTTTCATGGTCCACTGACCTGAGTATGTGCCAAGCTTATTTGTGGACTAGGAGTGTTTGCCTTGGCACACAAAGGTCACTTGGCTGTACCGCTGACCTTGTCACTGTGATAGGGTGATGTATTCATATTATTCAATCTGATATAGCTGAAATACACTGAAGCCTTCATTTCGCCTAGCGATACCTGTCTGATAGCATTGCTAGCACTCTATAACGGAGCGATTTTCTTATCTACCACAGTCCTCTAATTTAAACGTGATTGAATCGGCACCAGTTTTACATAATTTATTTAGTGACAGAAATGCACAGGAGTCACTGAAATGAAATGGATAAACAAACAAATAGGAAAAAACACACCAAAAAAACGGGTGCATCTGTCTTGTTTCACTGAGTGTGAAATAGTGTTCACTTACATTTTTCTGCCAAGCAGAGTGTCTGTGACAGGATTAGGGCACTGTGCTATAGCCAACAGTCAGTGGAATGAGCCGAGAACTTTTTTTTTTTTTTTTTTTTTTCTGCGGTGTCATCCTCATTGCGCTTCTTAGAAGACAATGCAAAATTCTCTCCAGTTTTAACCCACATTGTACAAAAGAAGCTGGGTGACTGTTCCCACTCAAGATGCGAGATGTGTCATTTCAGTGCAGACGCGTAGGTCTCCTAGTGAATTATTGCTAACATCAGCATCTACTAAATCCCCTATGTACATCCATTCCTCAATGTATTACCTCAGCTCGCAGGTCACAGCTTAACATCTGGAACAGATCCCAATGCCTCAGCATACTTAGCAAAGCAAAAAAGCACAACAAAACTTCCACACAAATCCCCAGACAAGAGCTTTCTTGGGGAAAAACAGTTCTTATTGCAGTTTTCTTCAAATCACAGGTTATTCAATTGTTGTTGTTGTTGTTGTTGTTTTATAGTGTAACAAGCAACTACTATTTGACTCAGTGATGTATAAATCCCTTATCGGCAGAAGAGTTCTCAAGATTAAAAGCACCATAGCAATATTTTCAGTGAGAAAGTGACATCAAATGTTATTACTTGTGTCTTAAAATCCAATGTTAACAGTTTTGTTTGGCATGCATTTATTCGGATGTGCTTTCTACATGCTACTCCATAATTAAGTGCACCAGATTTCACAAACGACTATGATTTTCACTCGTTTCTTTCCTTTGTATCTTGGCACTCAAGCATTCTTTATTGATAATCAACAAAGGAAGCTAGCCTTAAGAACTGTAATATTGTAATTTAATGCAGACAATATCACAGACCGTATGCCTCAAATATTCAGACCAGTCTTTCAGACCATTTCATATCTTTCAGACCATTACAGAAAAAAGAAAATCAGCAGAGTCTTTGTTCTGCCCTTATATTGCAGTGTTCCTTATGATCCCCTATGCATTTTCCAGTCTTTGCCACTCCTTTTCCGCTGTCGGAGTAGAGTGCAGGCCCTGACTGACTAAGAGTCATGGAGCTGACGAGGCAGACATCTTCTCCTGCCATCAGCCTCTGTCTGTTCAAAAACACTGTGGTCGCAAGCAGCCCATGTGAGCGGGTTACCGTTGGGAGTTCAGGTAGCTTCAAGAGGAGGTTCATGGGAGGGGGGGCTTGGCGATGGGTGCTGTCATCAGACGACAGTAGGAGAGGCAAGTTCCCAAAAACCTCCAGTCAACATAGTTCTCACAGTTAAAAAGAAAAAAGAAAGATGTGCATACAATCTATTGTTATTAGAGTGAATCACATCACTGAAGTTGATCATTTTCCTGTGTCTAGATATTAATGGTTTTGTATTTAGGCAAAGGCTCAATGTTTTGTTTCTAAAAGTCTTCTAGCTCACAGGTCAGATGTCCAGGACAAATTAATATTCCTCTAGGTGAAACAAAACACTTCTGACATGTACACAAAGCTTAGCACCTGAGTGCTCATTAAAATTGTGCACCTCATCCAGTATCTGACCTGACCTTTTCAACCACTTCCTGTGCTATCATGCATTTCAATTGAAAGCCACATGGGCCTCTATACAAACTAAAACTAACTGACACAAATGGCAAATGGCCCCGCCATTACAGACAGGCACTTCAGGACCCTGAATGTCTCCATTGGGTAGTTGCTTTAATTGGTTGACTGTGTGCAAATTAAACCGAGTTGGGGGTGGGGTACGCAAAGGGAATGGGCAACACCCTTAAAAAGGCGGGAAAAGTGGAAAAGTTCTGTAACAACCAAAAGTCCTCTAGTTTAGAATATGCTGGTTATGTATAACATGTTATCACAGCTAAAGCTACTGAGAGAGGTTTTTATTTTCCCTTTTCTGGCTGAGATTTCTTCATTTTCCAGGGGCTGAAAGTGAGCCTCATTCAGTCTCTGTAGATGTGCTGTTATTTGGTCTTGCATTATGAAAGAGCGATTTACAGCGGGCTCATGCTGCCATGTGTGAAATGATGAGGTCATCTACATAGTAACCTTGTTGCGTGATGCACAGGAGGCACTAGCCCCTTGGCTGTATACATTTGTACTGTATACAAATGTCTTGGTCTCTCAATAATAATAATAATGCTATAAAAAAAGGCCCCATAATTGACCTTTCCACTTCATCACTAAGTTAAATGGCTGTTTTGATAAAAAAAAATCCCCTACCTCTAAAGCTTATGCCCTGCTAGTCAGTGGGAGATCAATAGAACAATTTGTATGAAGTGTGCAGAGCTGTGTGTGTTTTTTTATATATATTCAGAAAATATATTGCATGCATTATGAGAACATGATGGAAAGCATTTTTTTTCTTAGATTTTTGTTATTAAAACAGGTCTATAAAAATGTAAACATTGTTTTCCCACAGATATTTTGGGAATTCAGTTGTTGGTATGTGTCCTGGAAGTAGCATTGTGCAATTGCTCAAACAATTGTAATACTTCACTTGACACATTTGCTCCAAAACAAAAATATGATTTTTGCAAAATGATCACAATTACCACCTCTCTGAACACTTTTGAAACACGCTGTTATACATCAAAGCTTAACATAAAACAACTTTCACTGTTCTTGTGCCTCAGGGCCTCCAGGGCCCTCTTACTCAAACTTACACCAAAGTAAAGTTCATTAGACTCAGCCTGCAACTACTGAACTGATGCCTTTGTATGTGTATTGTGCAGCAAAAACTGCATTGTTACCTTCGTATTACAATATGCAATACAGGTTTAAAGCTTTAGACATCTAGAGCATGGGTACTGCTGACAACACAGAAATGTACAGACTTCGGGTTCAAAGCTTTACCTTTCCTGTCAACGTGTACAACTATGGATTTGCCTGCATAACTGGGCATGGCCACTCCCAGAAACTCCTGCTTAGAAATCTGCCTTGCTATTATAAATCACTTTGCAGTACTTCAACATTCATGTAATGAAGTGGAAGGTGCGCAGAGGTACACTGAGGGGAAAAAAGTATTTGATCCCCTGCTGATTTTGTATGTTTGCCCACTGACAAAGAAATTATCAGTCTATAATTTTAATGGTAGGTGTATTTTAACAGTGAGAGACAGAATAACAACAAAAAAATCCAGAAAAACGCATTTCAAAAAAGTTATAACTTGATTTGCATGTTAATGAGGGAAATATATATTTGACCCCTTCGACTTAGTACTTGGTGGCAAAACCCTTGTTGGCAATCACAGAGGTCAGATGTTTCTCGTAGTTGGCCACCAGGTTTGCACACATCTCAGGAGGGATTTTGTCCCACTCCTCTTTGCAGATCCTCTCCAAGTCATTAAGGTTTCGAGGCTGATGTTTGGCAACTCGAACCTTCAGCTCCCTCCACAGATTTTCTATGGGATTAAGGTCTGGAGACTGGCTAGGCCACTCCAGGACCTTAATGTGCTTCTTCTTGAGCCACTCCTTTGTTGCCTTGGCTGTGTGTTTTGGGTCATTGTCATGCTGGAATACCCATCCACGACCCATTTTCAATGCCCTGGCTGAGGGAAAGAGGTTCTCACCCAAGATTTGACAGTACATGGCCCCGTCCATCGTCCCTTTGATGCGGTGCAGTTGTCCTGTCCCCTTAGCAGAAAAACACCCCCAAAGCATAATGTTTCCACCTCCATGTTTGACGGTAGGGATGGTGTTCTTGGGGTCATTCCTCCTCCTCCAAACACGGCGAGTTGAGTTGATGCCAAAGAGCTTGATTTTGGTCTCATCTGACCACAACACTTTCACCCAGTTCTCCTCTGAATCATTCAGATGTTCATTGGCAAACTTCAGACGGGCCTGTACATGTGCTTTCTTGAGCAGGGGGACCTTGCGGGCGCTGCAGGATTTCAGTCCTTCACGGCGTAGTGTGTTACCAATTGTTTTCTTGGTGACTATGGTCCCAGCTGCCTTGAGATATTAACAAGATCCTCCCGTGTAGTTCTGGGCTGATTCCTCACCGTTCTCATGATCATTGAAACTCCACGAGGTGAGATCTTGCATGGAGCCCCAGACCGAGGGAGACTGACAGTTATTTTGTGTTTCTTCCATTTGCGAATAATCGCACCAACTATTGTCACCTTCTCACCAAGCTGCTTGGCGATGGTCTTGTAGCCCATTCCAGCCTTGTGTAGGTCTACAGTCTTGTCCCTGACATCCTTGGACAGCTCTTTGGTCTTGGCCATGGTGGAGAGTTTGGAATCTGATTGATTGATTGCTTCTGTGGACAGGTGTCTTTTATACAGGTAACGAGCTGAGAATTAGGAGCACTCCCTTTAAGAGACTGCTCCTAATCTCAGCTCGTTACCTGTATAAAAGACACCTGGGAGTCAGAAATCTTGCTGATTGATAGGGGATCAAATACTTATTTCGCTCATTAACATGCAAATCAATTTATAACTTTTTTGAAATGCGTTTTTCTGGATTTTTTTGCTGTTATTCTGTCTCTCACTGTTAAAATACACCTACCATTAATATTATAGACTGATCATTTCTTTGTCAGTGGGCAAACGTACAAAATCAGCAGGGGATCAAATACTTTTTTCCCTCACTGTAAGTATTCACAGCCTTTGCCATGACACTCAAAATTGAGTTGTAGAATTGTAGAATTTTGAGGAAAATAATGAATTTAATCCATTCTGGAATAAGGCTGTAACACAACAAAATGTGGAAAAAGTGAAGTGCTGTGAATACTTTCCGGATGCACTGTATCTATCTGTATAAATATATATGTGTGTGTGTGTATGTATGTATGTATGTATGTATGTATATATATATATATATATATATATATTTTTTTTTTTTTTTTTTTTTGTGGCAAACCAAGCCATAGATTTACAGCGGTGTGAAATGAAATGCATTGAAACAGCTTTCAGAACTATGCTCCAGAAATCTTGGAAGCACTGAGATCTGTTTATGCAATGATCTAATCCAGGTTTGTCTTGTGTGTGCCAAGAATGGAAAGTATATCATATACTATTTTATTGGGGGTTGATGTTATCCATTAAAAGTGTGTTTCTCTTACAGCTATGAAGCAAACTAGTACATATAACTACAAGCTTTCTGGATATTATTATCCAGTCCAGCCAGATATTAATATAGTACAAATAAAATAATAGTGGAGAAAAATACACAAGACCTTTTCAGTCATTCTTAGTAAATGTAAAACATACACACAATGTATTTATTTACTACCGTCTTCAGTGAGCGCTAACGCACCAATAATGTTTCAAGTTAGGTTTGTTACTACCATTACCAAACTTCCATTTGCATTTTATTTTAAATGGTGTCTGAATTGAAAGCAGAAAAAACAATCTCTGTGTACAGCAAAGTGTTGCAGTGATGTGTAGAATGTGTATAGTAAACAACGCCTCTGCTCGGTTAGGCTAAAACAGTGACCAGTTGATCTACATACCAGTCTGTGGGTCTGATACAGCTGCGTGCACCGATGTGCTCGCTGTGAGAGGAGGGAGTTTAAATAACTTTAACTGATAACTGTAATTTGTATTTGGGTTAGCAGACTGTATGAATCTGCGATCACTCCATAGACATCTTTGTAGCTTGCATGTGTGTGTTGTTATTTTCTTATCCCCAAATGACTGACTTTGTCTATGTACAATCATTCCAGGAATATCCTTCAGATCGACGATTGACTGACTCAGTAAAATTATTTTGTTTGTAATTCCAACAGTTAAATAGCCGAATACATTTCTAATAACATGCAATATGGCATCAGCGCAGCTACTTTCCATTACAAACTATAGGATTGGCGATTATGCCACTGTCACGCAAAATGTGTTGATCCAGCCCTTGGAATTAAAGGGGAGGTTCCAGGGGTGTTTCTCGACTTAAGTTATAAGAGGGCTTGGGAAAGGTGTTTCGTTGCACTGGCTGAACATGGCGTTGGAGGGGTGGGGGGGCTGATGGTATTTCATAGTATAATAACGCCGACTGTGTCGTTACTTCATAATTATTTGAACTTAATATTTTTAGGGGGGTTGAGAGAAAAGAAAGGGGGTCTGAAGACCCACTAAATAATAAGAATAGAACTGTTTAGGGATTACCCAAGTCAGATACTGGTGTGAGAGAGAGAGAGAGCTTTTTTGTTGGATTTCTACTGTGAGACAATCTTAGCATTCCTAATCTGTTTTTAGTTTTGCCTTAATTTAAGTGAATCTTATTCCTAGTTTGCCTTAATTGTAGTTAATTCAGTTCAGCTGCTGTGTTGGTTAGAGTAACAAGATTGAAAGAAAGGTGACCTAGTTTTGGAAATTGGAGGTGATTAAGCGAGTCAGAGAGGTGTCAACTGGTGGCAAGAAGCTCATCACAAAGGTATTTAAACTGATCCTGAGAAACAGCTGCTTGAACAAGAGCTGAACGTTGTCAGCATCTTGAAGTCCTACAAGTCAAAGTCCATGATCTTGAGGCTCAGCTTGCTGAACTGCGCTGTATTTGTGATATGGAAGAATTTGTCAGTCAGCCTATTAGAGAGATGGTGTGCACGCCAAAACCTAGAAGAGCTGACACATTATAGCAGGAAAGTGTAGAGAACTGCTGAGTTACAGTAGGTCGTAACTACAGAAAAGGGCGCACACTTAGAGACATCCCAAGAGCTGAAAATGCCCAACCTGGTGCACACTGAGTTGGACAGTGATGGCTCAGAGGGTGATGGGAGGGCAGTTGAGCACCAGAGCACCATGGTGCCCACTCCCCCCAGAACAGGGAGGTATTTATAGTAGGAGACTCGATTCTTAGAGGTGTAGATCACACAGTATGTTCTAGTGAATAGGAGACCCGCATGGTATCTTGCCTGCCTGGTGCTCAGTTTGCAGATCTCCCTACACTAGTAGACGGGCTACTGGCCAAAGCTGGGGGGGAATCCACTGGTCATTTTCTACATTGGAACCAATTACATAGGAAAAGGTAGGGCAGAGGTTCTGCAAGACAAATTTAAAGAATTAGGACTAAAGAGCAGAATCTCCACGGTAGTTTTCTCCAAAATACTTCCGGTACCAAGTGCCAGGCCAGGAAGACAGGCAGAGATTAGAAAGTTTAACACGTGGCTAAAATCATGGTGTAGGGAAGAGGGGTTTAGGTTTATGGAACATTGGTCTTTCTTCTGGGATAGATGGGACCTGTACAAACCACACGGTCTACATCTGAACAGAAGGGGGGCTAATGCATTGGGAGAGTGTATGTGCAGAGAAATTGAGAATCTTTTAAATTAGGGACCAGGGGGGCAGGGAGCTCTGACAATGGGAGATGTTCCACTAAGGAAAGAAAACAAAGGGAAACTGCTAGTAATAAAGTCCTGAAGTGTTTGTACTTCAATGCCAGGAGTATAAGGAACAAGATGTTAGACCTAGAAGCCACAGTGCTGGCGGGTGACTATGATGTTGTAGGAGTGACAGAAACATGGCTTACCGAAAATGATGGCGATGAATACAAATTGAAAGGATACATACAGTTTAGGAGAGACAGACATAATCGAAGAGGTGGTGGGGTAGCATTATATGTCAAAAATGACATTGAGGCAGAAGAACTAAAATTAGATTGTTCTAACTAAACAGAATCTTTGTGGGTTAAACTTTGTAATAAAAGATCTGGAGGATTAGTGGTAGGAATGTGTTACAGGCCACCCAACTCAGATATTCAGAAAGATGTTGCATTATACAATGTAATCAGGACTGCATGTAGCAAGGATGTTGCTGTTATAATGGGGGGGGACTACAGAAGCAGAAACAGAAATGGTTGAAATGGTTAATGACTGCTTTCTAACTCAATTTGTCAGGGAACCAACCAGAGAGTGCATGCATTGACTTGATCTTTTTAAACGACCAAGGTAGAGTCAGAGGGACACTAGTTAGAGAACCAATGGCAAATATGGTAAGCTTTGAATCATTCTTTCAAAAAACAAGGACCAAGTCTAAAACAATGGTCTACAATTGTAAAAACGGAAACCTTGAAGACTTAGAAGAGTTAGACTGGAGCACACTGGATACAGATTCAGTTGAAAATGGATGGTTATATTTTAAGAATATACTACTTGAGGCTCGGGAGAAATTAGTACCAAAATTTAGCAAATTGAGGATCAAAAAACATTAGCCAAAATATTAAGTATGAAATAAAATATCAAGAGAAAGAAAATGTTGTATAGCGCATACAAAAGGGATGGAGATGTAACAAAATACAAAGAATATGTTGAACTGCAAAGAGATCTTAAGAGAGAGATCAGGAAAGCAAAGAGGGAAATGGAAAGAAACATAACTGTTGGAGCTAAAACTAATGCTGTTGTAGTATTGAAAAAAGCTCTCTGCAAGAGGTCAATAAAGGAGGAAGTGAAACAGATAAGGGCAAAAATTGAAGTATCTTAGAAAACAACCAAGATGTAGCAAGTGTTTTAAATTAGTTGATGGGTAGAATGGCCTCCTCCTTTGTAAACTTTCTTAAATAGGGTCTAACGACACCCCTGGGAGGTTCCATAGTTGTACTATAGTACCTCCTATGGTACTACAACACATACTGTACTACACTGTTGTATACTACACTCACCTAAAGGATTATTAGGAACACCATACTAATACTGTGTTTGACCCACTTTCGCCTTCAGAACTGCCTTAATTCTATGTGGCATTGATTCAACAAGGTGCTGAAAGCATTCTTTAGAAATGTTGGCCCATATTGATAGGATAGCATCTTGCAGTTGATGGAGATTTGTGGGATGCACATCCAGGGCACGAAGCTCCCGTTCCACCACATCCCAAAGATGCTCTATTGGGTTGAGATCTGGTGACTGTGGGGCCCAGTTTAGTACAGTGAACTCATTGTCATGTTCAAGAAACCAATTTGAAATGATTCCACCTTTGTGACATGGTGCATTATCCTGCTGGAAGTAGCCATCAGAGGATGGGTACATGGTGGTCATTAAGGGATGGACATGGTCAGAAACAATGCTCAGGTAGGCATTTAAACGATGCCCAATTGGCACTAAGGGGCCTAAAGTGTGCCAAGAAAACATCCCCCACACCATTACACCACCACCACCAGCCTGCACAGTGGTAACAAGGCATGATGGATCCATGTTCTCATTCTGTTTACGCCAAATTCTGACTCTACCATCTGAATGTCTCAACAGAAATCGAGACTCATCAGACCAGGCAACATTTTTCCAGTCTTCAACTGTCCAATTTTGGTGAGCTTGTGCAAATTGTAGCCTCTTTTTCCTATTTGTAGTGGAGATGAGTGGTACCCGGTGGGGTCTTCTGCTGTTGTAGCCCATCCGCCTCAAGGTTGTACGTGTTGTGGCTTCACAAATGCTTTGCTGCATACCTCGGTTGTAACGAGTGGTTATTTCAGTCAAAGTTGCTCTTCTATCAGCTTGAATCAGTCGGCCCATTCTCCTCTGACCTCTAGCATCAACAAGGCATTTTCGCCCACAGGACTGCCGCATACTGGATGTTTTTCCCTTTTCACACCATTCTTTGTAAACCCTAGAAATGGTTGTGCGTGAAAATCCCAGTAACTGAGCAGATTGTGAAATACTCAGACCGGCCCGTCTGGCACCAACAACCATGCCACGCTCAAAATTGCTTAAATCACCTTTCTTTCCCATTCAGACATTCAGTTTGGAGTTCAGGAGATTGTCTTGACCAGGACCACACCCCTAAATGCATTGAAGCAACTGCCATGTGATTGGTTGGTTAGATAATTGCATTAATGAGAAATTGAACAGGTGTTCCTAATAATCCTTTAGGTGAGTGTATACCTTAGTGCACATTTATGCTGTAATATACTGTAGTAACTTGTGAAATACTGTAGTACACTTGTATACTGTACTACCTTGTGATGTACTATAGTATTTACTACAGTATTTACTATAGTATACTGTTATACTACATTTTACTATTTTACCTTGTGACATAATATTGTATAGTATACTACATCCAGTTTCTGTCTTGTATGTATATTAGTTATTTATTGATCGCTAATGCTGTTTCTGTGTTAGAAATATGTGGGAAGCACATTTATAGTTTTATTTGTGTTTGTTTGTTTTGGGGAGAGGAGAATAACTAGTTTCTGTTGGCTTCAGAGTGGCCATATTTAATAATTCTGTTCAAACTAGAAATTAGCAGCTGGGAATGTTTTAACAACAGTAACAATGGGATGTGTTCTGCAGTTTAGAAGATAGGGTAAGCAAGGAATACAGCATTCAAATACTACTGATTCCTGTTGGACTGGTTATGCCTGGTGAGTAAGCACTTATAGTTTGACATTGAACTCTGAAATACTGTGCATGAAAATATTAAGTATAATTTTAAATATTATATCTTTGCATACACTCCAGTAAATGTGTTGGTTTTAGATGAGAGTAAATTGTTTTTTAATAACAATGGCTTGTGGATGCAAAAATATATACTGAACTTCAACAATACAGGATTTAACAATAGTTATAGTACTTTACGCCATCAGAACTATCATCCTCTCTTAGAATACAGTAGTTTGACTAATGGTCTGGATTCTTGCTTTGACACAAAAGCATTTTATTTTTTTATTTTTATTTTAAATAACATATTATGTGGGGGAAGAGAGATGCTTTCTACACACAAGTATGCATTTTCAAGTTCAAGTGCCAATGACTGATCATGCTAATATGGGATGCAATGTTGGCAAAGTGAAATTCATTGCGATGTCAGTGTGTCTTTCTGAGTTGGAACACTTCCCTTATCCAAATAGCTGCTGGAGAGCGATCAAGGCCTGTTTTCGTAGTAGAAGCCCGAGTCTGTGTGGGGAGAACATTAGGCCCTTGAGTCTCCTTTATCTGTGGTCTGTGCTACTCTTATAATGTGTTTGTTGGGCAGTTTGAATCATCGCCAATCAACCGTTATCCTTTCTGCACGGTCCATATCCAGAAAGGGCAGACTTGGCGGTGGTGGATCCCATATTATTTTATGGCCCATAGGGTCAGAGTTTAAGTCAAGATGGCAAGGAACTGAGGTATGAAACTGGTGCGTAGCAGTGACATTTGACTTTTTTTCTTTGGTTTATTTAAGCACTGTTACATTTGTTACCTACGCATTTTCTCGTTTGTGTTCTCGTTAAATGCACTGTATCTGCATGGAAATATGGCTGGTGTGCTAACTGTACATACTGGCTGAAATACCTTTTTAGAATTTTGGCAGTGCCCACAATGCAAGAACACTGTCAAAACTGATTGAAAGTGAGATCCTGTGGGGCCTACATCCAAGAAAAACAGAAACACCCCCCTCCAGTTCAAGTTTGTGTGCCTGTGTGCGTCAGGTGTCTGTGCCTGTGTCGGTGTGTGCATGCGTGCGTCTCCATGTGTGAGCAAGCAGTACCACTTCATAAAGGGTTTACTAAAATGCACATTAGTAATACCATTAGCCTGGCTGGAACCATTTCCTTTTTCAGCCATAGCTGTAACTGGGCTGGCAAGTGAGGATGGAATCACTTCCAGATTTAAATTCTCGTCAATACAACACATAACAGCGCAGTATTGCCTTCCCAGCTCTTAAATACTCTGGGATGACCATATAAGCCAGAGAGATGTATAAGAAGGGGGGAAACAAAGGAGGAGGGGGGGAAAGAGCCGTGCCCTTAAAGTCCTAATAGGGAAAGGATAGTGATTTTATTTTATACATTTCTCATTACATCCTCTTAAAATAAACCATAAGCCTAGTAGTTTGGACCTCCCTGTTTAATCCAATTGTTGTTTACTTTAAAGCAACTGGTGGAGAGAGAGTGCAGATTCCACTGACACTGCCTCTCACGCTGGCTTGTGTTCAGGGATATATAGTCTGTTTGTAGCACTGGCATGGATCTGTAATGTTTTGGCAGTGGAAGTGAACTACAGAAATACATTCTTACTTTTTATCCATTTAAGTTTTTTTGTTGGTTTTTTTTTTTTTTTTTTTTTTTTTCTTGTTTTTACCAATTCGGTGGAACTGTTTGCAGTGTGTTGTGAAAGCCCATTCCATTCCTTCAGCTGCGTTCTGCTCTCTGTTGAGCTACACTGTATCACAATTTTCTGTCCAGACTAGAAAACGTGTAGTGTGTTTTAAGTATTTCTTTCTTCCTGACATACAAAAAATAAAACAATTTTCTTTGCATTATGCACAAGGAACCAAAGTTCTTACTTGTATGGCTCTCTCATTTACAGTGTGCTATCACCCCTTTTTGTTATGGGGTAGTAAGTCAGAATATTTGCAAGTGACAATCATAGTGTTTTGGAAAATGTTAGATTTTGCAGCCAAGACTTTCTTCAGATAGGTTAAGAAACTGAAAAGGAAATTACAACTACTCATATATATATATACAGTGACTTGCAACACAGTGCAGTGAATAGAGCACTTTTACAAACAGATACATCACAATTTTGTGCTTTAGTTGACAAAACCTTTACTATGCCTCACTAATAGCTTGTTTTGGAAAAAAAAAATACAACTGTGAAGTATCTGTAAAGGTGCTCTGTTCACTGCACCGTGTTGCAGGTCACTGCTCTGTTTTGAATTGTTTTGGTTTCTGTTTCACATGCCATCATTGTTGTGCTGATAACCTGATAAGGTTAATCTAAAAGACCTTGTAAGAGAGAGACGGATTTGTGTCTACTGCAGATTACCTAAAATGAAACAAATATATTTATTTGGGCTCCAAAGCAAAAATTGATGAAGACAACTGCTAAAGCACATGCTTCGATTTTACAATATGCCTTCAAGCCAAATCCTGTACTGGAGACATTGAGTTCATTTAAATAACCTGTTTATGGCCCCCTAAGTGTGTAATACAATGAAAGGATCGTCAAGTTATGCAACCTGTCCTAAATGTGTTATTTGCCAACTAATTATGTTTGCGGTTGTAATTCCTTACTAATTAGTACTTTCTTGAATCTTCTAATCAGCCGAATATCATTGTCTGAGAAGCCTTTTCTGACAGTCTAGTGGCACACAGTGGTGCAGTGTGTGCCGTTTCCAGTCAAGCCCCAGTGTGTAACTGTGTTATTCGTATTAATTCCGAGCAACTACACAGTCACAGCTCTGAAACTATGTTCTCATGTTAGACTTGTGTTGATGTTGTCTGGAGCAACAGCTGAATAGTGTCTTCAGTGTAGGAAGGAGGTCATGAATCACTCAGTCTTTTAGAAATGGCTTTATTGTATCTGCATCACAAATGTCAAGCAACAAGTATGTGATTGAGCTCAGTCTTTAACAGAGCCTGATCACTCCCTCAGGACTAACGTCAAATGAAGCGCAGAACAGAAACGGCCCTGTCAGTGGACGTGAATTGATAATTTTCGGTTTTAGAAAGTTGAACTGGGGCACTTGGCAACAGAGTGTCATCGTCTAGGGAAAAACAAATATCAACAACCAAACAAAACAAAAAAACTAAACAGAAATATATGCTTATCTGGAGATTTTGAACGTTTTCTTATTAAAGCATTACAGCATTGCTCTCTGACTTGCCACTGCTGCAACACAATGCACATGCATATAAGGTCTGAATCAAATAAAGCCATTGTTTCCTCTTCTTTATAATTTACATTGAAAGCTTAGCCGAATGCTGCCCATTAGAATCTGGCTGGACTTTCAGTCACCAAACAAACATGTTACAAATGGTGTAGCCTCCATTGCAGCTTGCTCTTACACACAGGAGCGGGATATCGGACCTCTATCTCTTTTGATGTTTAGCCTACACGTCATCTTAAAAAAAGACTCTGCACTTTGATCTCGCCAGCCTTCCAGCAGCTCGGGAGTCCCATGTAGTCATCTGCAAACACTTGACAAGAAATATCTCGAGAGCTTTCACCATGGGTACGTGTGATTGGTAACCTTACAAATTTCCACAAAGACATATGGAGCATGTGCCTTTCAGCACAGCGGTCGTCTGAAACGGGGCCCTTGCCACCCCACTCTCCACGACCCCTGCCCAGAAGATTTCAGCGGTGGCCTCCCTCCACAGAGGTCCTGTTTAAATATTCATGTGTTTATAAATCCCTGTTGCTCTGGAACACCTCCTGTCACAGCAGGGATAGGGGATCGGTTGCTGTGCAGAGTAATTAGTGCCATGTGGATTCCTCTGTTCTTCCTGGCTGCGGAGGGCTCGTTTTCTGTCTCCTAGTTATTGGCTCTGGTGCAGGCATGGGGGTAGACAGAGGCCAGAGCGAGGATCCACACACGCAAACGCACGCACACACACGCACACACACGCACACATACACACACACATACACACACAGTGGAGACAATAGCTGGTGATTTCGTCCTTGAGAAGCGCATTGTCAGGTGTGTCTTCTAGTGTGTGGTTTTCATTTAAGATTTTTTTTCATATTGAAAAACTTGGATCTAAATGCCTTGTGGTCTTAAGCCAGGTTTTGTTCTCTTGTAAATGCTATTTTTTGAGTATTTGTAGGAAGAAAAATTTTGGAGTTGGGGAAATGTAGACATCAGAGCTGGGATTAGTTTTCAAGACTCTAACAGTTTAATTTACCACGTTTAGGAGTTGTGTGAAATGTGAAACTGCCCAGCAGGGGGTTTACGCACGGGGGGGAAGGAGCATGTCCCTGGGCCCCCCTTACCAAATCATACCCAACAAAATAAGCATTACTATCGCCATATATTGAATCAAGCAGCTCTATTTGTGCAAAAAAAACATTTACATATAAGAAATAAGAAAACAAGCCATGAAAACAAGGGAATGTTGCTGGAGCACCCGACCCTAAGAACTGGAGAGCGCAAGATTGAACAATTAAAGGCTAAGGCTATATTATTCTAATATAGAATAGATAATGCCACGACACCCTGATAATAAGTAAAATGGCAGTGAACAATATAAGCTACAATTTGACATAATATAGCCACCATTTCAACCAGACAACCTAAAAAAGCATATTTGAGCCTTGCATATTTAAGCAGAGCCTTGCTGTGAGAAGTGGCTTGTTAATAGGACACACAAGGAAATTACACTATTTTTCTTGTCTCGCTTCTTGTGTTTTTGTGCACCAGATGTCTACTTTCTATCTATTTGTCCTACAAGTTTTAGCTAGCCTACACTAGCTAGCTACAGACATGCATGTAGCAGACAATTAGACTATGCTAGACTAGCTATAGACTGGATACATACATTCAGCATTTTGTTTTTATTTAACACTAGAACCGCCAACATTACATACTACATACAACCACCGCCACCGCATAATGTGCGGCTCATGATAAAACAGGTGACTGATCAAAGCATTCATCCAGAGACCTGGGTTTTGCAACATGATCAAGATTGAATTGAAAAAGTGGGGGTGGGGGAACTCCAGCTCTACCATCTAGTAAAAAGTCTGGAGATATTACTACAGTATATGTGTTGAGAGAGAGCAACAGACACTGAATATTGCTAGTTCCTTTTTTAGTTTGCATAGTGATGTAGAAAATAATGCTGTATATTTGTTTTTTTGTTTTTTGAATGCCTCCTTAACTTATCCTTTGATATGAAGATGCTCAACAAGCTACTATTGCCTTACACACCTTCTGCATGCTTTGCTACTGTATGTCTGGCAACATTTGATTCACTGTGGCAACTTTTCAGTCCTTGGCCTTCATGCTGAACTTTGGGAATTATAAAATCCCACTGAGCGAAACTCTGCTGACTACAAATTAAAGGACTAATGCAGCATATACCTCTTGTTGCTAAGCCCTTTGTTGTTGTTGTTGTTGTGGTTGTTGAGATTTTTAATACGGACCTAATTTATCTACCTTAACAACTGCAGATAGTTTGTCCAGTGAGGATGAGTAAGAGAGAACCCTGAGCAACAAAGAACTCATAGTCGGTTAACTCGGATGTCCATCCTTGAAAGCATAATTACAACACTCATCAGTTACTCTGCCCTTCTTTCCTTCACCGCTCCTCCAGAAGCTGCACCAGTCCCAAGTCACGTCTCTCGCATTCAGTTCTCCTCCCTGCTATTGCCTTCCACTACAATCACTCATAATAATTAAATTACAAAGCCCTGTTAGGCGATACCTGATGACAAGCATTACTGACTATTTTACAAATCATCACCAATGCATTTATTTATTTATTTATTTATTTATTTATTTATTTATTTATTTATTTATTATTTCATTTTAAAATGCTGTTTGTCAGTAAAATATGAAAATATGGGAAACCACCTGTCTGTCTCCCTTCTATTATTTTTATTTGTTTTTGCTTCCTGCTGAAACAAATCTGTCTTGGTCTTGTTCAGCAAAATTAAAAGCATGAAGATTAACCCTTCCAAAACAGCAAACAGCCACTCTTCGGTTTGTCTCGTTTGCTTCCGTTCACTAATGTGGGTTTCCTTTTTTTGGCAGGCGACATCACACAGAAAGGCTATGAAAAGAAGAGATCAAAATTAATTGGGGCCTACCTCCCTCAGCCAACAGGTAAAGTAGAGGGCACCACAGCTCTTGTCTTCTACGCTGGAATGTCTCAGTTAATTGGAACCATAATGTTTTATTTAAGGATGTGCATTACAAGTCACTTGACTTGGGAAAAGGAAAATAATAAAAATAAAAAATCTTTTCTGACCATGAGTGTATTGGATCGTATGACAGATGGCATTTGTTTTGTTTGTTTCTTTTTTTTTTTTTATTGTAAAAGCATTTATTTATCAGGCTGAGAGACGAGTGTGGGAAATTACTTTGTCGGGTAAAATATTCCAGGGCATGACTCTTGCTTGTGAGAACATTCCCTTATTTTATTTTATTTTTATTTCCCCTGAAATATTTAAGAAAACCTCAGCTCTGAAGTAATGACGACAATTTAAACATGCTGGGTATACTTTATTTGTTTTTATGTTTTCATTTATCATCTCATTACAGTCATGGCAAAAGAGAGTAATTCTATCTTTGTTCAGGTTTAGAGCAGTTTGTAATTGTAATTTTTAATTGTATATATACCGTATTCATCCTAATAGAAGAGTATGACCTTATAGAAGCACACCTCCATATTTCAAATTTTGTTCCCCCACGATATCCAGTTTTGTTTTGTTGGTTATTGTTGCTCATGTAATGTTAACAGATTCAAGTAATTAATAAACAAAATGTATTTGCTTAAATAAGTTTTAATGTAAGAACATGAAATAAACAGGAATACTTAATCACCGACTATATCACGCACAGCAACAAGACTATCCATGCATGAACTACATAAATCAGCACGTTAAATGGACTAGAAAAAAAGGCACTCTGACTAATACATAAACATTAACATAAAATAGCACCTGTTCACCTATTTCTGGTTCCCAGGCTGTTTTGTAAATGTGATATCGTCGTACGCATCCTCGGTATAACAAGGTTGAGGATGAATGCACTAGTACATTTGTCGTCTTTGCCTGATTGGTAAAACTCAGAAGGTTTCAGAGAGGCCGAATATTGTCATAACGTTCAAACAACAAAATATGCATACATGTGCCAAAATCATGACGTGGGAGAAATGTGAATTTTGGGATTTCGTACTTAATAGACGCGCATGCAGAGGGTCTTGTCTTCACACATTGCATGTCTTTTAAGATGAATACGGTATATAACAGCAGAAAGAGTATTACAAGAGAGTTCTGGTTTCGCAGTGTGTCGAGTTGTGTAGTTGAGAGTTGGAAATCCACGTTGGGGGCTGAACTCTTGAGTGAAATGTCAGGTTCCAGAATCAGAACAGCGGGGGTCTTTCCTTCATGGGGAAGTAGCTGATGTGGTGTGAGAGGCGTGCAGGGAATGAGCAAGAGTGGGGACTGGCTGGCTGGCTGCATCAGGGATCTAGATTCTGAAGTTTGTTGTTCATGCACGATCACATCAGGAAGGCTTCTTAAAACGTTATTACTTAAATTATACACAGCCATGTTGCTGAGAGTCATGCTCATTGACAACTGACCCAATTTCCTTTATCAGCAATGTGTTAAGCATGCATTTGTGCTCTAATACACCGTGTTTCTCGACTAACTCAAATGGTACTACCTAACGGGATGTTCTCCACTACTGCACAGACCAGGGCTGCATCTCCAGCAGCTCCACCAGGGTCACGGCCACTGCACAGTTGCTCACTTCTATGTCAGTCTGGCTGGTCAGGGCTTCACATGTTACGGCCTACTCTCAGTAAAATCCTCATGTTCTTAGATGAAAAGCTGCCTCCTCCAACTCCATCTGATGTCGGCATGTAGAGTTTTGCATCTGTGGTGTGTCTGTCCACCCCCACCCCCTGGCTCTCTCCCAGCATTGCAGACACTACAAGGATTTACCATCTTAGTGTTTCTTTTGAAAAAGACTTGTTTCTCTTGCAGCTCATTTTATCCAGTGATTTTGTTTTAGATTTTTTAGCAGGTGTATTCATCCTGATGTACTGCAGGATTACTGCTGCATATTTGACATCATAATCAGAAAGGACTAAACAATGGATATGCTCCACTAAGTGCTTTAAAGAGATTATTTAGTTTTTTCTTGTTGTGTAGAAAAAGGGAAGAGAGAAAAGGGATTAAGCAAGGTCAGAACTGTTCAAGACATGACAGCAGAAGAGTTCAGATTAAATTTGGTCATGTTACTGCAGAACTGAAACCCACAAACACACACAAAATGAGCCCCTGAGCTCTTCAAATTGAGATACTGCGCAAAACTGTAGGGCCATATTAAATATTATATCCCCCCCCACCCCGAAAAGCTGATTTGTATTAGAAATTTACAGAGGATTTTCTCCCCCTAGTATACATCACTGGGTTTGGGGAACATTACAGGAGAATAGGAGGGACAGGGTGTAAGTTTCATCAGGGTCACCTCAGGAAACCTCAACTTTCTCTCTATTGATGAATTAAAAAAAAAAAAAAAAAAAAAAAATCTCCCTGGAGAAACAATAATGGAGCTATAATGGGCCAGGTGGGATATTTCCAACAGAACTTAAAGAAATTAGGGAAATTATTTATAGGCCCTAACTCAAAATTCCAATTGACACTGAATAACAGTGACAATTGAAAACTGCCAATGTCATACCAATCCACAAGAAAGGGGACAAAACCGAGCCAGGAAATTACAGATCAATCAGTCTCACCTGCATTACCTATAAACTTCTGGGAAAAAATTATTAGCATCTTAATGAGAACCATATTCTTGGAGATAGTCAACTTGGGTTTAGATGAGGCAGATCATGTCTTACTAATTTATTAGAGTTTATGAACATGCAACTGCAGCTGTAGATCATGTGAAAGCATATGATATGACTTAGATTTATAAAAAGCTTTTGATAAGGTTCCACACCAAAGACTGATCCTCAAATTGGAAGCTGTAGGCATTCAGGGTAATGTAAGTAGATGGATTATGAACTGGATGGTGTATAGGAAGCAGAGGGTGTCGATTAGAGGAGTCGCTTCCAACTGGAGTGAGGTTGTTAGTGGAGTTCCACAGGGATCAGTATTAGGGCCTTTGCTTTTTCTAATCTATATTAATGATCTGGACTCTGGGATAGTTAACAAACTTGTCAAATTTGCAGATGATACTAAAATAGGTGGCTCAGCAGATACAATCTTGGCAGCACAGGCTATTCAAAGGGACTTGGATAATATTCAGTTGTGGGCCGACACCTGGCAGATGAAATTCAATGTGGACAAGTGCAAGGTAATACATAGAGGTAACAAAAATGTCCACTATAATTACACTATGGGAGGAATAGAACTAGATGAAGTAACGCATGAGAAAGACCTAGGAGGTCTATGTGGACTCCTCACTTTCTCCATCCAAGCAATGTGGGGAAGCAATAAAAAAGGCAAACACAATGTTAGGGTATATTGTCAAAAGTGTAGAATTGAGAACAAGGGCAGTGATGTTCAGACTGTACAATGCACTAGTTAGAGCTCATCTGGATACTGTGTACAGTTCTGGGCTCCACACTTCAAGAAAGATATCGCTGCTCTAGAGGCAGTTCAGAGGAGAGCAACCAGACTTATTCCAGGTCTGAAGGGAAAGTCCTACTGAGAGACTGAGGGACCTGAACCTTTTCACCCTGGAACAGAGGAGACTACGGGGGGACTTGATTCTAGTCTTCAAAATCATGAAAGGCATCGACCACATCAAACCAGAGGAGCTTTTCCAGATCAGCAGGGACACATGGACCCGGGGACACAAATGGAAATTGGGCTTCAAGGCATTCAAGACAGAAAACAGGAGACACTTCTTCAAACAGAGTTGTCACAATCTGGAACAAACTCCCCAGCGATGTGGTTGAAGCTGACTATTTGGGAACATTCAACAACAGACTGGATAGGATCCTTGGATAACTTAGTTATTAATGCACACTAAACTAGCATGATGGGTCGAATGGCCATCTCTCGTTTGTAAACTTTTTTTGACAAAAGCACAAGTATCCGCTTGTTATTCGTTAAATGCCAATCAGAGAAATTAGTCTCTTTATCCTGGTTTTGGAATTGGTCAATGACTAAGTCACAAATGGATATCTCTAGGCCATGCACTCCATTACCTTGCTGAATGTGCGGATTCCTCTGTCCCCTCGTTTGCAGCTCTGTCTGAGGAACGCCTGGCACTCTGGCATCAGCTGAGCGCAGAGAGCAAATTGTTGATAATTAATTTAAGAACAAAGAAGCCGGAGCCAGCCAGTGTTTCGTATGTCAACACTGAGATCTTAAAGCTGGCAGAATAACGAAGCCGAAAACATAGCAGCAATCCTTATGTGTGCATGCCACTTTCAACTAACTGACGAGTCTGAACAAATGAGAGAAAAACTGGGATTTTGAAAAAAGGCAAATTGGGATTATGGCAGTTGATCATGGAAGAGATAAAAGCAGGGATTCATTTATTTCCTATCCACACAGAGTATTTCTACTTCTATCTGTGCTTAACCCATAGTGTTTTATTTAACTTGAAGGGTTAATGAGTTCACAATTATTATTTTTTCCCCAGTGAGATGCTAAATGAGGAGGAGGCTGTCTACAGTGCTTTTTAAAAGGATTTGGTTTTAATTTCTATTTCCCTAGATCCCTTTTCTCAATCTGACATTTCCTGTGGTACAACAAGACACCCCCAGAAGCTCTCATGATTTTTCCCAAGCATTTTCCCATGATTCTACGCTGTGCATTGAGCCAGGATTTCTAATCCCAAATCAATTGCCGGATTAAAGACTGTAGCATGTGCACACTCCAAATATTGTTTCATTATAATTTATTTTAATAGAGTAAATAATTACTGTGGATTTAAACAAATATGAGATTTTGACTCATGAGCTAGTTAAGAATATTTTATGCAATACAATATATTTTAAGCAAATTAGCAAAGGGCAACTTCAGATATAAACTTCCAAATTGGGTAAACGATGTAGGAATTACATCCATTTTTATATGTGGTCCCCCCAGTTTTAGGGGCTCAAAAGTAATTGGACAAACTAACAGAATCATGAATTCAATTGTGAATTTCAATACTTGGTGGCAAATCCTTTGCAGTCAATGACTGCCTGAAGTCTGAAACCCATAGACATCACCAGATGCTGGGTTTCGTCCCTGGTGATGCTCTGCCAGGCCTGCACTGCAGCTGTCTTTAGTTCCTGCTTGTTCTTGGGGCATTTTGCCTTCAGTTTTGCCTTAGAAATCAAAACAAACCAATCAGAGAGATGGCCAAATCAACTATTTGGTAATTTCTTAAAAAGAAAGAACGCACTGGTGAGCTCAGGAACACCAAAAGGCCCAGAAGACCATGGAAAACAACTGTGGTGGATGTCAGAATAATTATTTCCCTGGTGAAGTAACAGCCAGATCAAGAACACCCTCCAGGAGGTAGGTGCATCTGTGTCAAAGTCAACAATCAAGAGAAGACTTCACCAGCGTAAATACAGAGGGTTTACCACAAGATGGAAACAGGAAACAGGAAGACCAGATTAGAGTTTGCCAAAAAACATCTAACGAACCCTGTACAGTTCTGGAACAACATCCTATGGGCAGATGAGACAAAGATCAACTTGTACCAGAATGATGGGAAGAGCAGAGTATGGAAAAGGGAAGGAACTGCTCTTGATCCGAAGCATACCACCTCATCTGTGAAGCATGATATGGCATGGGCATGTGTGTCTGCCAAGGGAACTGGTTCCCTTGTATTTATTGATGATGTGACTGCAGACAAAAGCAGCAGGATGGATTCTGAAGTGTTTAGGGCTATATTATCTGCTCAGATTCAGCCAAATGCTTCAAAACTCATTGGACGGTGCTTCACAGTGCAGATGGACGGTGACCTGAAGCATACTGCGAAATCAACCCAAGACTTATTTAAGGTGAAGAGGTGGAATGTTCTGCAATGGCCAAGTCAATCACCTGACCTGAATCCAATTGAGCAGCATTTCACTTGCTGAAGGCAAAACTGAAGGCAAAACATCCCAAGAACAAGCAGGAACTAAAGACAGCTGCAGTGCAGGCCTGGCAGAGCATCACCAGGGAAGAAACCCAGCATCTGGTGATGTCTATGGGTTCCAGACTTCAGGCAGTCATTGACTGCAAAGGATTTGCAAAGTATTGACATTTTTTGAACCCCTAAAATTAGGGGGACCACATCTAAAAATGGGTGTAATTCCTACACCATTCACCCAATTTGGATATAATTACCCTCAAATTAAAGGTGAAAGTCTACACTTTCAAATCCATTGTGCTGGTATACAGAGCCAAAATGATGACAATTTTGTCACTGTCCAAATATTTATGGATGTAACTGTATATGATTTGACTGTTGAAACATTTTTATTTTAGAGGGCACTTCTAAGAAGTTGATGCATATAAACCTGTGCCCTGCACTCCAGCAGAGAACATTCCTACCCAGATTTCCAAAGTATGCATTACCGCCTGTACCCCATGTGCTAATTTGATTAAAATATGTCACTTTTGGAATTAGTTTTTCCGCTTCAGAACACCAGTTTTGCATTCTAATTGCTGTTCAACCCAGCTGCTTTGACAGCGTGGCTCTCCCATGTCCTGGCACAGGCAAAGCTCACACTCCCAAATCCTGTTTTAATTTCCTCATGGAACATTACATTGGTTTTTGTTTTTTTATTTTACTTTTAACATATTGTAACGTGACGGAGGGTGTTGTGTGAGTGAATCTGATCATACTCTGTGTATTTGAGTGTTGCATTAGCTCCAGAAATGTCCACGGTTCATAACCTTTATAGGCACCTGATGCCTGCATGCAGCACTAACTGGCTGTGCATGCTCCCAGTCAGTGGCGTGTCCAGAACATTTTCAACGAGGTGGCCAGGGCAGACCTGTTACGGAGTGTTTAGTGAGGTTGACCTGTTATAGAGTGTATGTGAGGTGGAGTGTACAGTGAAGTAGACCTTTTATAGATTTTATTACTGTTATATATCTGTTATAGTGTTACAGAATTTCCCATACTTGTACTTCATAGTCACATAATTAAAACATGCTTTTCAGTATTCAGTTCTGCTCTATTACAAAATAAATCAGTGGGTCACTCTGCATTAGTACCTAAGTTTCCCCAGTATATTAATAAGTCATTTATCTTGGTAGCTAGTGGGTCTGTCTTTAGTCGAGGATGTGTGCTTTTCAGAAGACAGTACTCCTAGTGTTTTTAGACAGGAGACTACCCATGTATGTGCTGTCTGGGTATAGCTTGGCTACATGTTCCTTCTAGCAGATAAATCCATCTTGTGCAAAATCCAAGGCCCCTAGACAGCCCTGGACTTTTATGCCTGTAGTATAGCTGCCTGGCTTCTGTGTGAGGTAGTGCTTGATGCACAGAGGGTGGGCAGGCTGCCAGCTACTACAGTGTTTGTGCGTGCTTTGTTTTGTGCTTGGTCTTGTGGGCATATCATCACTCTGTGAGGACTCCTTATTTAAATGTGGCACAGGTCTGTTCTTCACAATGTTAGGGTTTATTTAAAAAAATATAGCAAGCTATCCCAAACCATGATTCTTAGTGTGAGAGTGAGTTAACTCTCCCTGTTTTCCCTGATTAGAGGAAACTGTGGATCATATGGGTCTGGCTCACTCCTGGCATCTTATCTCAACAGAATGTATGTAAACACGCCCTTGCTAAACAAGACTCGGATTAATCTGAAATGCAACACCACCATGTCAGTTCAAGTTAATAGGGCAGATATTTTTTTTCCCCATTTAATTTCTACACCCTCTTGAGTAGTTCATAAAGAAACACTGCTGTTATCAAATCCCTGAGTGCTGACCATGTCTTTATACCTTCCCCTTACATAAACTTACTGTGGAGCTGCAAAGTGAATCAGGTGCAGCTGATTTTCCCTGGGGAACCAATGAGTAAATATAACAATTGTGCCATACCTGGGAAGCTTGCAGATTTGGCCCAGAAACTCTGGAAATTCCATAGCTTTGCCGGAGCTCATGGGAATGGGGGTGGAGTGAGAGTGAGTGTATGAGTTTGTGTGTGTGTAGGGGCAAGCCCATTGCTACACATTTTAGGCTGTGCATTTTATAGGTGCACCAGTTAAATAAACAGTATTTTTTATGTAGTAATATAGTTGCCAAATTCCCAGCTTCCTTTGATACTGTTTATTAGGTTTAGTATTTTTACATTTCTTAAAATAGAACAATTTCAATTTTAATACTTGTGATTAAAATCATTTAGAATATCAATTCTTAAAATCACTTAAAATTTTTAAAATCTTGTGATTTTTTTAACAAAACTAAAACAATTAACTTTAAAATAAACGTGCTCAAATCAAATAAACAAAACGTGATAAAAGCAAAAACTGCACACCAACAAAAGAGTCAAATACATTGAAAATAACAGAAAATGCATTAGACAAAATAAAGAAACAATTAAAAGGAAAAAATAAAAAACAAACAAAAAAAGTCTAATGCATTTTAAATTAAACCAAAAAACGGTCAATGTATTTGACAACAAAATATAACAAAACTATACCTAAAAAGCCCTAAACAATGTGATTTAAAAACAACTAAATCTTTAAAAACAATTAAGATTCATTATTTAAAATCTTCTTTTAAAAACAATCATTCATAAAATCTTTAAAAGATCTTTAAAAGATCTTGGACTCGGGCTCCAGCAGGGGGAACTAACCGTCCCCGGAGGTGGGTCCCATCATGGGATCCTGAGCTCCCCCAGATCTTGTATGCGCCAGTTCTTAAAGGCTTCCTCCTTGCCCCTCTGATGGACCTCCAGATTGACGTAGTCTTTTACAAACACCATGCCCCTCCGCGCGATGACGTCCTTTGAGTGAGATGATATTGGGATGCGTTTGCTTTTCCAATAAACAGGTCCACCATGAGCCTACATACCCTCCCATTCATGAGATACAGGGCATCCATGGTAGACCCAATTTGGACCTCAACCCAACCTTTTGCGTGGTCATGATTTCATCTGTGGTAGACCTAGAGAGGAGATTTTGGTGTTAGTGTAAAGCTCTCAGACAAAGTTATCTTGTCCTGTCACCAAGCTTCCCCCCATAAGCAAAAGTGTATGTAGGGAAAGGCATTACAATAAAGGGGTTTCTAACATTAGCTTTAACATTAGTTCATTGATTGCTTTTGGGACATGGAGCTTTAACAGTCAGGGATGCAGACGACTCCTGTTGCAAGGAATCTTGATAGGTTTCAGCAGGGTTTGGATGATTTATTACAGTTGATTACAGTACATAAAAGCCTAGCATCTAGCAGCAGTGTATTTGGTTCACACTTTGATAAAAATAAATCTAAAGACACTGAGAGGTCCCATTGGAAAATGCTGCTCCCTTAAAGTTAAGTTGTTTTCTGCAAAAGTGCATTTTTTTTTTTTTCTGTTGGGGAAAGAGTGAATGGAGAAGTGGGGATGGCAGGAGCAGCATCTCATAGCCTGCAGTTAGAGAGAGCTTTGTCACCCCTGACTGAGAGCAGAGTGGAGATCCACCTCCCCCTTGTTATATCGCCCCCTTGCTATTTCACCGATTCTGATCTATCACGGTCGCGGGTTTGGCTCCCTTTTCTATAGTCAAGATGCGCATGCCTCTAAATATAGTTATCAGGGGTGTGAAAAATCTGTGGATTTGCAAAATTCTGCAGAAAGGAAGGGAATCTCGCAGCGCAGCTTCTCACTTAATTAAATCTAAAATATGAGGACCTGTGAATGGGGAGGAGACATATTTTGCTGGCGTGTGGCAGGCACCACGAGCCAATCACAGTGTTTGTTGCTGAAGAGAAAACTGAGGTGGAAGAGCAAGAGCTTCTGTGAGAGGCAGCGATGGCTCATGAAATGGCACGTTTCTGGAATGGCGTGTCGCAGTTTCTAAGGAAATGCCTGGAGGGGGCGGTGAATAGTGCTGTCGCACAGGGCACTCAAATGGCCAGGGTCGTGGCTGCATTTAGCCCTTTGAACACTGGATCTGATGATGCATCTGATTTGTACATGCTTGAAAAGACACAAAAACCAGTGTGCATCCTGTATCCCACCTTGCACACTGAGGCTGTCATTGTCGTCTGAAAAAGATTTTGGAATTGAAACTATTTCTATTCGATCCGATTTCACGTGTGTTAAAAATGACATTGACCATTGTGATCTGCATGTTTGATTTACTACTGCTTTATTGCCCGTTTTATATTTTTGTTGTATCTGTTTTGACTCTTGCTTTACCTGTAGCGCTCTGGATATAAGAAGAGCGTGTTATACATAACATTTTTTTATTATTATTATTATTATTATTATTATTATTATTGTAGTTGAGGAGGTAAATAAACAGTGGCATAGTTTGCCAAAATGCACATAGTGTAAGAAACAGGAAAGGTTGTGTGCTTGGTGCGGTTTAAACATATCCAGTGCTCTTCATGGAAAACTTTTCGGATGAAGGACTACACATGATGTATCGGATGCAGTGAGCAATGACCTTCAGATTAGGGTAATCATATTTTGTTCAGTCAAAAACAAATCTCACAAATCAGACACGCAAACTCCCAGTTACTATCCAATCAAATCTACATTTCCATTATCCCACCCCTGATTAGCCATGATTGGCTAAAAATGCCCAACATAATACAATATCTGCCAATTAATTTGGCACTAGCAGAGCTAATGTTAGATGCACCTTAAATGTGCCTTTAAATCTGTGCATGCAGTACCATACTCCTGATGATGAATAACAGACGAAAATAAAAGGTAGCTTGCAACATCTTTCATTTTTTCAAAGTAGCTCTCATGTTAAAAAGGTTGGAGACCCCTGCAATCTGGGCCGTGTTAACCGCATAGGCTACATAGGCTGCAGCCTAGGGCCTCTCCCCACCAGAAGACCTCATCGAGGGAAATACAAATGTAAATTATAATGTTGGTTGTTCAGTAACCCGCTAACACTGCGGACAAAACACCGTCAGCAACCCCCCACCCCTCTCCCCTTTCCTTTTTCTGTATAAAGAGGGACAACAAAACCTAGGGCCACAAAATGTTTTAACCCGGCTCTGCTTGCAATAGTACATAATTTAAAATGCACAGTACAGTATGACTATAACACTATTATACAAATTATAATTTCTGAGGCCTGCAGTAAAACAAACGTTTTTGAGACTTTATTTGTGTCGCTATATGGCCTTTTTTTATTTTATTATTGGACTCCAACACCAGCTTTATTACAAGGGGATGATGTGCTTGGTATAGGGTACAATGAGAACTTGCTCTGTGCATACCAAGTCTTGATTTTCAGTGTTGCTGGTATTTTGCATTCAGAGTTGCTGCCTACTTATGTTCCATTTCTGTCAAACATTCCTGCGGGAGTCAAGACACTTCTGGGCATGTGTGCATTATGAAAATGTCCCCCTCACATCTGCACGGTAATTTGGTTGTCACCTTGGTGTTACCATGTATGTACATAGGTTTTGTATAAGAGATTACTCTACCTGTCTGAAATGTAACATTATTTCACTTCACTTTTACCAATGCCAGGCACGGACTGGGACTAAAAAACAGCCCTGGACATTGACCTAGACCAGACCACCACAACTGGCCTGCATACTCCACCGTTCCTGCCGACGTGCACAGTCACACACCAGCCCCTAATACTATCACCTAACATCACAGCTATTGCTGTATACTAATGCAGTACTATTGTCAGAGTGTTACACAACACGCACACACTAAACTGTTATATACAACACATACTGAATTGTCAACATCCCATCTTTATCTGAAGCCTAGATTAAAATAGAAACTGTATAGGCCTAACAGCTAGAACAGTAACAGCCCCTCCATTTGATCAAATTAATGAATTATTAATAATATTAATCCAACTTAAGTAGCTTAACCGTAAAATTATGTTGTAATTCATAGTTGGTTTAGCTACAGGTTATACATTTAGCAACATAGTGGAACAATCGCTTATAGTCAGGCTGAATCATCATGAATTTAGTTAATACAAGTGTCTTACACATTTTCCACTCAAATTCTGCCTTATCAGTAAATTATACATATTTTAGCTGAAGTTCTGAATCCATAGCTACCAATAACATTGTGGTTCATAGCAGAAACATGTTATGTATAAAATGCAGTGTAAAAGTCTGAATTCAATTCAATTCAATGTTGCTTTATAGGCATGACAACAGTATTGCCAAATCATTACATAAATTATAATAGGCAATATTTCAATAATAAATAAGAGATATTACAAATATATCTCCCCTCCCCTCCCCCTTACACAGCCCAAATATAAACAGAAGAGGTTTGTCGCCTCTCTCTCTCTCTCTTGCTCTCTCTCTCTATGCACTTCTGCAGAGCCACAGATGAGAATCTAACACCTGCCTAATCAGCTGAGTTCCAGGGCTGACAGAGGGTCCTAAAAAGCACGTCTTTATCACAAATTGTTTCCCCATTAATTTAAAGTAATAGATGCCCCAATTTTGGGTGAATCCATTTATCAATTTCTTAATGTTTAAAATGTAAACTAGTAACATCCCTATTAGCACGCACAATATCGTTGTTATTTGTCACCCTCCCTGCCCCAGCCCCCTATTGCCTACCGCATCGGCCACGGCACTGACTTTGCCATCTCCTCCTTCTGCTCCTGTTTGAACCTGGCCCAGGACGGCAGCATCCTCTTCGGCATTGGCACAATACGTTTTTTATTCTGTTTTTTATCCATTACTTTTTACAATGAACGTCTAGAGGCTATTTCAGCAGCAGAGGAGGCTGGTCCATAGAGGCAGAGGATGTTGCTCCTCCTATATTTTTAAGAGGCAAGAGGGAGATCAAAATATAAAAGAGTAATTGGTTGAAATAAACCATTACCAAATCTCAGTATCATTTATAAAATAATTTCTCTCTTCTTTGGAAAAAATCCATTATTGAAATTCTGATTAAAATGCTTCAACAGCGACACCTGCAGACAGAGGGGAAGGGCAGGCTGTGTGAAGTGGTTCGGAGGGCAGAGGAGTACGGGCTCCCTTATATCAATTTAATGTACTTCCTTTTTTCATGCAAATCTGTTATTTGCTAAAAGACGTAAAATGATGCTCCAAGGGAGGACGTCCTCCCTAACCAATCAACAACCAGAATATAATATTGACATTGCGTTCGTCCAATGATAATTTCCAATAGGGCTGAACGATTAATCGAAATCTAATCGCAATCGCGATTTGAAATGTTGCGATTAGCTAATCGCAAAGGCTGCGATGTGGATGCGATATGAAAAATATGCAACGAATGTCCCAGATCAAAAGCATGACTGCGGTCTTTGTGTGGCATCTTACTAACCAATAGAGTGAGCGCACTTCGCTCTGCCCAGTCGGTGCTGCCCAGCCAACTCCGTACACGCCCCCATTAAAAGCAAAAAGCAAAGCGCGGTGCAGTGGGGTTATGGCGTCTGCAGAGTCACAGCGATCATTAGGCGAATTAATACCAAAGACAAACAGCCCTTCGGTAATAGGGGATTATTTCGGCTTCGAAGTAACAGACACCGAACAGTAAAGGTCATTTGCAAGAGCTGTGCGGAACTGTTGCCACAACCCGTGTGAATACAGCTCCTCCACCAGCACTGGAAACAGCGCCGCGGCGGCTGTTCGAGGAGCGCGTTGCTCAACAGTCGACTGAAGTCCTGCCAGTGACACTCAGTCTAGCAGCGAGCAACAGCAAAGTACAATTTCAGAGTTGTTTGCGGCTGTTACACCATCTGAAAAGACCTCACTAAGGCACCAGGAGATAACTAACGCCCTAACCCACTACCTCGCTAAAGACATCGTGCCTTTTAATGCAGTGACCAAAGAGGGGTTTATAAACCTCATCCGAGCGCTGGACAGGAGATGTACAACTCCCTCTCGCACATATTAGCCGAGTTGCAATCCCACAGATCTGTGCATTGAATGCAGAAATAAAATTGAGAGGAATTGACACACGTGGAATATGACGGCACAACAGCAGACTTGTGATCGAGCAGGACGAGTGACCGCATCTTATCTCACTGCGTACTTTATCAATGAAGACCCGCTGTCTGCAACAGCAACTTCCCTGTAGACCACACGGGACACAATATTGCCCATGGACTAAGGCAGTGTTTATGCTTGTTTATTATCTTTAAGTGTTGCTTTTGTCTTTTAGATCTTATTGTTTGAATATAATCACTTTGAGACTAATTGTTTGTATAACTTAATTACCTGCTTTATGATTTATATTTCATTTATTGTTAATTACATTGCTTTCTGTGAAGCACTCTGCTCTTGTTAAAAAATATATATACAAGTTTTAAAATAATTATTGTTGTTAATTACATTTAGTAATAGTCAGCCCGCGACTATTAGCTCAAATCAAAATTGACCTGAGGTCACACCTAGTTGCTGACCCTGTACTAGACTACAAGGCAGTGGAGGGTCTACAGTTAAAGGCATGTTGTTCTCTAATTTAAAGTGTGTGCTGCACACTATTGAGAATATTGAGCTGAATCTTGACTTTAGAAAATTAAATCGCAAATCAAATCGCAATCGCAATATCTGTCAGAAATATCGCAATTAGATATTTTCCCCAAATCACCCAGCCCTAATTTCCAAAGTTCATCTTCAGTTCTCTACCACTGTATTGTACGTGAGTGTGACAAACTGGTGGTAAATCGATAGATACAATACCATGTTAGAAAAGTGCAAATTGCAAACCACTTTTAGATTTTTCAGATTTACGTTTCACTTATTTTTTATCGAGAAGTAGCTAGCTAGTGTAAAATAACATGACGCAGTAGGTTGGTTTTCCTCCTGTCCTCCCCAGTTTTTTGAGTCACCAGCCGCCACTGGTCAGCAAGTGCTCTGAGGGAAGGGGCAGGTCTACGGGCTGCAGCCAGTCCTATTTCGCTCAGGGAAGTCTGACGTATTCTTGCTATAAGCCATTGGAAAGGCCCGGATGATGTCTCAGAGGTAATACCAGTACTGGGCCGGCTCAATGTAATATTCATTCATGGATAAAACAAACAAGAAATCTATCTCCTGGCCCAGGTAGTTTGACTTACAATAAAAAATCCCCCCCCCCCCCGGCCCATAGGTTGATTGGCCCATCGGGAATTCTAACGGTGCTCCAGATAGCCAGTCCGCTATTGCCAATGCCCCTCCCCAAATACACCCGGACCACATACATCACAAACACCCCATTCCCCCGCATCGTGTTGGCGATGTGCGCGGTCCGGGTGTCTACAGGGGGCAACCGGCCCACAAGGGAATCGACCAGCCCACAGAACTAGAAAATTGACTGGCTTTTCTGGCATTTGCCAGAATTGCCTGATGGCCAGACCACTAAAGTAATACAAAAATTACTACAAAAGATTTAGAAGTGAGTAGGTTCCTTGAGATTTACGATTATACTGTATTTACAGTATAATTGTAAATCTCGAGAAACTACTCCTAAATCTTTTGTAGTCATTTTTGTATTAATTTAGTATAAATACATGTTCATTTGGATTCAAATGTTGTTTTTTTCTGACTTTATGTGAACGAAAAGAGACACATTCGCCCGTTTTCTCATTTGAAATAGGTACATTTCAAAATATCACTGTCCTGGTCACAAAAGCAAAGTTTGTGGGGAATAATAGCCATTTTCTATACTTTTGAGGCATAAGCAATTAGGAAATAACACTTACTACCCAGGAACAAAAATTGTGTTACGTACTGTTATCTATGGACCTATCTGTATATATACATATATATAGTATAGTATAGTATACAGTTTTCTTATGTGTTCAATGAATTTGAATATGTCCTTAAATTTCAACATCTTGCATCAGAGACAGTGTTGGGAACATGAGGTGTGCACTGCATTTTGTGGGAGGAAATGCATTAGCAGGGTTTAATATTTACAATGGTAATATATTGAAGCATCATTACAGGTTCTTAGTTTGACAGTTTACGAAGGTAGCAGCACTTGATCTGTCTTCACTTAGCTGATCTCAACTTTGGCTGACCCACACTGGCTTTCTCTCAAATCCTTTTAACGTTAGACAGAAATCAAATGGCCCTACTGTAGGCTGCCAGAGCATAAGCGTTCAGAGGGACTTCAAAATTAAAAGAAATAAAATAGATCAAGGTACATTTTCTGTTCATGGCCTGGTCAGATAGTACAACCCTGCAGGAGAGAGATCTCCCATCATCCTCTTTTGTTTTCAAACATATTCTGAATGTGCAGGTCTGTTAAATATTCTATCAATTTTCCAGGTATAATTTTGGAGAGCATCTTTAACAATGTAGTTTCCAACCCCCCTCCTCCCCTACATATTGTCTACTCACTGCTTGAGTTGCGTGCTTTTACCTGCACGTCTGAGTGAGTGTGTTCTTCAGTGAGCATTCGTAGACTCCCTCTGTGCTCCAGGACCAGCCACAAAGACACATGGCCTTCATCCTCTCAAAACGGAAAGTATGAAGCAGAGGAATTTGCAGTATGGAAGTTAATAGAAATTACATCGGGAAAACGGCACAGAAAATGTCTTGTGGTCTTAGCCACTGAAGAGGGTTTGATTAAGCCCTCGTAGTTTGCCTTTTATAAATCATGTTTTAAAGGAGTGCTGACTTTTTCTTTTCTTTTCCATATACCTCAATATTTTGGGGGGTTTCCTAAATTGCTTGGGCTGAACATGTTTTTTGGTGATAGATTTTTTGATTTATATATATATAAAAGAACAAGAAGAAAGTGGCTTCTGACAATTCAATATAGGTTACAGGATTTTACTTTCAATTTGCATTTAGGTCACAGTTTTGATTTGGTGCATTGTTTCAGCTGTTTGTTCTCACCTGGTCATGCCTGTGTGTGCGCCCTGGTTTTTCATCTGACTGGCAAGCTCAAATGAGCATTACTCCTTTTTATTTTTGGTTTGGTCCATCTGGAATCTAAAATAAGTACATAAATAATGAAAATAAGAAACTGATTAGGGGCAGGTGAAAACTGCTTTTGGTGACCTTGAATGGAACTCGTATAAGTCTGAACATGCTTGACACACCCTCAATTAGAAGCAGCTGTTTTCACAAGGTGTGTGCTGACTTGGACACCTCTTTCCAGCTGTTGTCTTTTTTTATTTCGACTCCAGAGCTATTTCTGCTCCTCCATCAGACTGACAACATTCCTCCGAATTTAGCTAGCTTCTCTACAGTGTTTGATGTTGTGGTCACTATATAACAGGCAGTAAATTACTAAGTGTGCTATTTGTGCGTGTATGTGCGTTTGTGCATTTGCATGTGTGGTATTGGTGTACACTTGTCCACAAAATAGTACTAATTCTCAACAGGGTTTATGAATATAAAAATATCTCATTTGTGAATGGTCTGATACTTGGCCTGCAGTATCTTCAATTAAACTTGGATAGATTTGATTATTAATGTATATGTTAAGGAGCCTGTAGTGTTGACATTGGGGAGCTCTATCAGTCTTGCCTACAATGCTTTTGCTTGGCTTTTTGCGATGAGAACTGGCAGTGCGAAACGTAGCGGAAGGCTTCGCAACTTAGTTATTCTGTAATATCCTCCATTTTCACCTGTCCACGTCAGCATGGGAGTTTATACATGCTCCTTCTGTTGATGTCTACATTAAATGTGTTTCATTACTTTTTTGTTTCTTTTACATGTGTCCTTTGAACTTCTGCCTTGAATTGTCATGCCCATTAACAAATATTATAAATGGTTGGATTTTTTCTTTTTTTTTTTTCTTGTTTTTTCCCCTCTTAAAATGCAATTAGCCCCTGCTCTCACTTTAACTAAATACGTTTTGTTTACAAGGGAAGTAAAAAGAAACATCAATTGAGCTTAAGTGCACTCAGTCAAATTAAGCACTTTAAGAAAAGCATGCTGGATGGCCTGTTTGATGCAAGCAGGCAAAGCGCACTATAATACCAGCCTGTTAGGTGTGTGCTTTCCATCTGGCTGTCTAGTCATTGATCTGCACCAAATCTGGAGCTGCATTACAATTGCAGTGTCAGGGATTAGCTGTGTAGGATTAATAGCTAGTTGCTCATGCTGGCAAACTGCAATGTGTAGCCAACCTATCCATTTATTATTATTTTCTTTGATTTCAGGGGTGGAGCAGTCAATGCCCCAAGAGCGCAGAACCCCAGTGACCCCATCCTCATCCCGCTACCATCGGCGGCGCTCGTCAGGCTCCAGGGACGAACGGTACAGATCAGGTACGTTTTGGGGCGTGTGGGATTTAGTTGGGTTCTCCGATTATCTCCCACATCCCAGAGACATTCTGCTTAGGTTGACTAGCTACTCTAATTCACTGTGACCCAGTAATGGGTGGATCAGTTAATGAAAATGGGTGAATGAGATCCCTGATCATTCCCTGAGGAGCTCCATGTTCTGAATCTGGGGATAGGCATTTTTGGGTGAATTTAGAGATGGTTCATTGTCAGGACGGTGGCAGGATCAATAGTGTTAAACTAATCTCTTAATCCGCACAAGAGTACAAGATACCAACCCATGAACCTTAAATGATTTCATTAAGATTTGATCAAAACTACAACTTCAGTCCTCTCAACAGTAAGGGAAACCCAGTTTAATTAGATAGTAGCCACACACCAACTTCTGTAGACCTGCTGTCCTCTCTGTCTCTAAAGTGATACTCAGTTAAGGACAGAGTATTGCCTTTTTAATGAAGAATTAAGTACATTCATAATAAGGGTTTTAAAGAAAATAAGACTTACTTAGTGTGGTCACAACAAGCATTTAGAGCAGCGATTCTCAAACTTGGCATGCAAATGGGGTCCAAATTACCACACCTAACCAGCATTCCCCTCCCCCAGACTGCACATCATTTGCGCATCCGCCTTCCCCCCTGATCGCACTTTGCTGGCGCTTCACCCCCCCCTTGATGCGGTCGCAACAGTTTTCATGTTTGAAAATTGAGTCGTCAATTGTAAGAGTTTGAGAACCTCTGATTTAGAGTGAAGGGAAGTGGAAGCATCCTGGAAAGGCCTTCATCCAGCAGTGGATCAACAATGGCTGTGCTGTTGTTAAATTCCCCCCCAACAATAATGTGCGTCTGGCTCCATAGGCGTAGGGGATGCATCCCCCAGTATTGACAGCATCCCCCATGCATGCCCCCATGCATGCCTCAGTGGTGTCTCTAGACAGTATTTATTTTCTCCTATAAGTTTATACATTTGTCCTCCCCTTAAAAATAGTAATGGAGGCATAAAGTACAAGCAGAAACCAGATTTTACTAATGTTTGCAAATTATTTTGTATACTGTATAGTGTGGTTATAGAGTTTAATAGTCGAATTTGATGATTTACTAACTTTTTCAGTGTCCCTGTGCTGCGACTTGCTAATGTAGTTTTCGTCATTAGGACGCTTTGCGTTCTTCCCGGTTCTTCCACACGTGCCGGATGCGCCAAGAAATGAGCATCAGAAACACAGACAGACATGAGGAGAGACCTGACACACAATAACCAACACAACCAAGAGATACTTTAATGCGCAAGCGCACACGTTGCGCCCCGCTCTCTCGCCGGGCTGAACTCGATCTGCAAGCACCCCCCACCCCCGCTAATATAGACTGATATCATTTGTATAAAAATAATAATAACGTTTGTTTGCATTTTAATAAATTGGAAAGCAATGCAAACACATGCAGAAAGTTTCATTTTCTTTTTATTAAGATGGTGAAGTGGTTCAACAGTTGTATTATTATTATTATTATTATTATTATTATTATTACTATTATTATAACTATTTTGTATTAACAACGTGCTGTACTTGTAAGTAGAATCGAAACGCGACAGTTAGAGAAGAAATGTCCCTGTCTAGTAGATGTTAATGCGCCACTATAAGCCCGGCTGTGCTAAATCTTCCTGAATCTGTACCCTTTACAGTTCATATGTTGCGTGATCACTATTACTTGTGTTAGTGTTCTTATGTGACAATAAATCATACTGTGTATATGTATGTATGTGCTCTGAGGAAGAGAAGTCGAAACGCGTAAGCATTATGATGTTCACTTTTTCTCTAAAAAATAATTTTTTAGATATCGGTGAATATGGACTTTTTAGACGGGAGCTGCTGTACCATCCTAATATAATACGGATAATTGTTCTATATAAAATCCCTGGGATAAGGCACCCCACATTTAAGATTTATTAAAACTATTGTAACGCCAGCTATTTTTAAACGTATGTATATATGTGTGTGTATCCCATAACAACATAACACACGTAATAGTAATCACACAACACTTGCCCTGTAATTCTGCATATATTTACCATGACAGCCTGCATGTAGTATTTGTTAGTTTAGCTTATTGAAGGATTAATGAAATACTTGTAGTTTGAATGTCTTTGGTCTTATTTTGTGGCTTGATTGGATAAAAACAAGAAATATCGAGATATACACTGAGGGGAAAAAAGTATTTGATCCCCTGCTGATTTTGTATGTTTGCCCACTGACAAAGAAATGATCAGTCTATAATTTTAATTGTAGGTGTATTTTAACAGTGAGAGACAGAATAGCAGCAAAAAAATCCAGAAAAACGCATTTCAAAAAAGTTATAAATTGATTTGCATGTTAATGAGGGAAATAAATATTTGACCCCTTCGACTTAGTACTTGGTGGCAAAACCCTTGTTGGCAATCACAGAGGTCAGACGTTTCTTGTAGTTGGCCACCAGGTTTGCACACATCTCAGGAGGGATTTTGTCCCACTCCTCTTTGCAGATCCTCTCCAAGTCATTAAGGTTTCGAGGCTGACGTTTGGAAACTCGAACCTTCAGCTCCCTCCACAGATTTTCTATGGGATTAAGGTCTGGAGACTGGCTAGGTCACTCCAGGACCTTAATGTGCTTCTTCTTGAGCCACTCCTTTGTTGCCTTGGCTGTGTGTTTTGGGTCATTGTCATGCTGGAATACCCATCCACGACCCATTTTCAATGCCCTGGCTGAGGGAAGGAGGTTCTCACCCAAGATTTGACGGTACATGGCCCCGTCCATCGTCCCTTTGATGCGGTGCAGTTGTCCTGTCCCCTTAGCAGAAAAACACCCCCAAAGCATAATGTTTCCACCTCCATGTTTGACGGTGGGGATGGTGTTCTTGGGGTCATTCCTCCTCCTCCAAACACGGCGAGTTGAGTTGATGCCAAAGAGCTCGATTTTGGTCTCATCTGACCACAACACTTTCACCCAGTTCTCCTCTGAATCATTCAGATGTTCATTGGCAAACTTCAGACGGGCCTGTACATGTGCTTTCTTGAGCAGGGTGACCTTGCGGGCGCTGCAGGATTTCAGTCCTTCATGGTGTAGTGTGTTACCAATTGTTTTCTTGGTGACTATGGTCCCAGCTGCCTTGAGATCATTAACAAGATCCTCCCGTGTAGTTCTGGGCTGATTCCTCACCGTTCTCATGATCATTGAAACTCCACGAGGTGAGATCTTGCAGGTGAGCCCCAGAGCGACGGAGACTGACAGTTATTTTGTGTTTCTTCCATTTGCGAATAATCGCACCAACTGTTGTCACCTTCTCACCAAGCTGCTTGGCGATGGTCTTGTAGCCCATTCCAGCCTTGTGTAGGTCTACAATCTTGTCCCTGACATCCTTGGACAGCTCTTTGGTCTTGGCCATGGTGGAGAGTTTGGAATCTGACTGATTGATTGCTTCTGTGGACAGGTGTCTTTTATACAGGTAACGAGCTGAGATTAGGAGCACTCCCTTTAAGAGAGTGCTCCTAATCTCAGCTCGTTACCGGTATAAAAGACACCTGGGAGCCAGAAATCTTGCTGATTGATAGGGGATCAAATACTTATTTCACTCATTAACATGCAAATCAATGTATAACTTTTTTGAAATACGTTTTTCTGAATTTGTTTGTTGTTATTCTGTCTCTCACTGTTAAAATACACCTACCATTAAAATGATAGACTGATCATTTCTTTGTCAGTGGGCAAACGTACAAAATCAGCAGGGGATCAAATACTTTTTTCCCTCACTGTATACCGTGTATCGCCCAAACTTCTAAAAATATAGAGATATTATTTTTAAGTCATATCGCCCAGCCCTAACTAATAACATTAACAACAATCATCACCGCCACAACAACCACCACCACAACGATATCATGCATGTATGTAGGGTCTCTCTCCCCAGACAGTGAGTCTGTCCCTTTATGACATCAGATCTCTTCTGTTTATCGGAGGTGTAGAAACATGATATGCTTTGTGTGAACGCTTTGAAAAGAGCTTATTAAGTGATCTGAAGGGGTTTTAGGAATCGCCTTTGCAACCTACTATAAAGCCATAGCTGGACTGGCTCTCCCGTGTTCTCATGAATAACACTTAATAAACTTGGCTGGATAACCAGAGCACGAACAGATGTCTGTCCACACTATTGTCTTCTGTCCCGGTTCTGTAGCTGGACCTGCCTCACTCTTTAGTATGTCAGTTGTCTTCAGTGCAAGCACTTTCAGCTTCAGTTCACGTAGACCAGACCCTCACTCAGATCAGAGACGATATCCTTAGATCACCTTCCAGAGTATTCTGTGCCTTTTCTTGTTCACTATACAAAGCAATGCACTGCACTGCACTGTGGACAGCAGCCAGAGGATTGTGGGTTAAATCCTGGGTGAGACATTGCTGCTGTAGTTAACACATTGCTCCAGTAAAAACCCAACTGTATAAATGGATAACTGTACATCACTTTGGATTAAAGCATCAGCAACAATGATTTCCTGTCCTGCTGTGATGTGTGTGTTTGACATCGCATCCCATGGCCTTGAGTCCTACTTCATGTTTTCTTCTCCCTTCTTCTGAATAAACCAAACCGTGCTGTACGTCTGGACTCCTTCCAAATGTGTGTATCTTTTAAGCAGGATCTAGCAACAGGACAGGAACTGATAACAAGATGTAGTCAATGTCAAAGTGTTAGAAGATTAGGCAAGACAGCCACACAGAAATATATACTTTTCTACAAAGAAGTATTCCTGTTGGCTTTACAAGATTAGAGATTTCTGCGTACCGTAACTGTACTACTCTGTTAAGCCCCCCCAAAAAAGTATTTGTGTGTTTATATATATATATATATATAATGTGTGTGTGTGTGTGTCCTGGAGATTCACAGTACAGCATCTTCTGGTTATCACTTTGGCTGAATGATTTAACAAACCAGTTATTGAAGTAAATTAAATTTAAGTTTGTCATATGAGATTCATGCATCAATTTGATGGAAATTAGATGTGAATAAATCACATTCCTTTTGAATTTAATTTTTTATTTATCCCTTGGGAACCCAGTGTCATGTATATGTCACATACAGAGGCTTGGCGGTAAATTGGAATAAGATATTTCCATCAAGCCTGTTAGAAATAAATACAAACAATTGTGACATTCTCCGTGTCATACTGGGTTGGTCAGGGCAACGGTCCTTTCTGGCATGTCTAAAGCTTGGGCGCCTGTGTGCTTCTCGTCTCGTCTTTGTCTTGCAGATGTACACACAGAGGCAGTCCAGGCGGCACTGGCCAAGCACAAGGAGAGGAAGATGGCAGTGCCTATGCCGTCTAAGCGCCGCTCCCTGGTGGTGCAGACCTCGATGGATGCCTACACTCCCCCAGGTGAGGAACGTATACCCCACCCAGGTAATGCCATGGCTGTGAGTATGTCAGTGTGTGCCCTTGTGACAGTACAGCTGAATGATGTGCTTTGTGCAGCTCTTGCCTTGTCAGCAGCATTATGTCCAGGGTCAGGCTGTGTAATGTGTGTCAGGGGGTGGGAGAGTTGACATTTGCTTGTGTTTTTTTGCTGAGCTTTTTTTGATGCCCTGACAGGACAGTCTTAACTAGTTACTGGTTGTGAAAATCCATCTTTCTGGTTTGGGGGTTGGGGGGAGAAGAAATTAGGTTTCTTTTCAGGTTCATAACTCATTGAGTGTCTCTTAATTTGTTGTACTACTGTTAATCTGTTTTTTTTCCACACACTTACATGCACAATATTGCAAAAAACACTGTATTAAACTAATATTGATCGATTGGTTGGTTGACTGTTTTCATATACATTACATTACTGTCTGGGTCTCGAACAGTATACTGTTTCAGTATACTGCAGTGCTATTTAAGAGTTGTTCTGGATGCAAGCATAACCAGTTGAGAAGAGCTGTGGTATAGCTGTGGTATACCCAAGGGGGGTGAATACTTTCGCAAGGCACTGTAAATAGTCACCCTAGCGTAAAACCATTGAATACAGAAGATTGTTCCAATTTGATGTAGAGTTACCCATGTAATGATTTATACTGGAGCCGTGCCATTATTTGGTGCACAGAACAACAGTGTTTAAATCACTTTACCTATCACCCTGATGTAATTTCTCACTCAGCCACTGTTTTGTGAGTGACTGTTAAGGACAGGAGTTTAACAGTGGGGCAGAGGGGCAACCCCTAAAACTTGCTGGTTGGCAGAATACAGTATTACTGTCTTGTTATTTTAGCATAGTTGGATATAAGTATATTATTATTATTATTATTATTATTAATGTTATTAATTATCTTCTTGGCACCAGGTATTTCAGATTCCCACTTATCTGGCCTCGTGTGTTAGGTAGTGTTCAAACCCACCCATGTCAGGGGACAAGTATTTTTAGGTACCAGTGCTCGGAGGTGTGCCAGAGATAGCTTGAGCACACTGCCCTCAAACAGAGTTAGGGCAGGGCAGGGCAAAATGTTGATTTTAGAGCTACCTGTCTGGTCCCATCTTCATTGACTGTCTGTCTCTCAAAGAATGTAATTTACATGTGAGTTTAAGTCATATCAAACGTCATACTTTAGGTGACTAATTAAAATTGTGAACGCTGAATTACAACAGACTGTTTGTTTGGTTTGTTTTTTTTTCTCCCAAGAAGAGGAGGAATTCTCTCCCCAGGGTACCTTAGAGGAAGGCGCCACCCCCTGTCACACTCCATGGGGCTGGAGAGGACAAGGGAGCAGGGGACCCAATTGTGGGGCAAGGTAGCGGTGATCAATGAAGTATAGCTCAGATACCGGCAGGACAGGGCATACAAACACTTGGTTTGTTCATTTGACTGGGGATGATATCCTGAAGTGAGGCTGACATTCACATTGAGTGCCTTGAAAAGGCAGACCAGACACAGGAGGTAAATTGGGGACCTCTGTCAGAGACAGTGTCCTCTGGCAGCCCATAGATGCGGAAAACCTGATTGAAAGCATTTCCACCGTCTCGAGAGCAGTGGGGAGTCCCTTCAGTGGAATGAGCTTGCAGCCATTGGAGAACCGATCGATTGCTACCAGGATGGTAGTATAGCCTTGTGATATGGTGAGATCGGTGATGAAATCCACTGCTATGTGGGACCACAGCTGGTGAGGGATAGGAAGCGGAGATAGGTGGAGCAGGCACTGACGAACCTGGTGACTACATGCACAAAACCAGCCCACCAGAATTTCCCCTGCACCAAAGCGATGGTGCTGCTGACACCTGGGTGACCAGAGGCAGGAGTCGAGTTGAATTACTGAGGCATTTGGGGGCACATAGAAGACAGGACTTAGGTCCGGTTCGCCGGACAAGTGGAAGGAGCTGGATCAGAGGTGAGTCCCTGTTGAATCTGGTCCCAGATGCTCCATTGAATGGGAACCAGAAAGCAGGAGGGAGACCGAATGGAGTTTGCAGACTGAGGAGCAGGAGAGGAATCGAACTGGCGAGAGGGTGAGTCCACTTTGACATTCTTTGATCCCAGGCGGTAGGTTAACGTGAACTGGAAGTGGGTGAAGAAGAGCGCCCAGCATGCCTGACGGGTGTTGAGACATTTCGCTGACTGGATGTACTCTAAATTGCGGTGGTCAGTCAAAACCAGGAAGGGATGCTTGGAGCCCTCAAGCCAGTGTCTCCTCTCCTTGAAAGCCAGTTTGACAGTAAGGAGCTCATGATTGCCAATGTCATAATTGCGCTCCACTGGTGACAGCTTTTAGGAGAAGAAAGTGCAGGGGTGAAGCTTGGGCGGCTGTCCGTGTCGCTGGGAAGCACAGTCCCCACTCGGGATTCCAAAGCATCCACATCTACGATGAACGGAAGAGAGGGGTGTCCGTGTGTTTCAGGATGGGGGTAGTCGTAAACAGTGTCTTGAGCCGGGCGACTACAGCAGTGGCAGAGTCAGTCCAGGTAAAAGTGCAGGCGGATTCCTTCAACAGAGAGGTTAGTGGAGAGGCAACAGTGCTGAAATTGCAGATAAACCTCGTATAGAAGTTTGCAAATCCCAAGAAGCATTGCAGTTCCTTAACAGTGCAGGGCTGAGGCCAGTCAGTGACAGCTCTCACCGTTTCCAGGTCCATGTGCACGCCACTGACATCGATGACATAACGCAGGAAACCTACGTGCTGGTGATGGACCTCACACTTTTCTGCCTTGACATAGACCCCTTTTTGTAGCAGACACTGGAGCACCTGTCACACCTGGGAAACGTGTTCAGAGAGGGAGGAAGAGTAGATCAGGATATCATCTTTGTAGAAGATGACAAACCGATGGAGAAAGGATCTCAGTGTGTCATTCACGAATGCCTGGAAGACTGAAGGGGCATTAGTGAGACAGAACGTCCTCTTATTTGTTCCAGGGCAGCTGGCACTAAGGACAGTGGGTAGCGGTACTTAACAGTCACTGAATTGAGTCCCCTGTAGTCAATGCAGGGCCGAAGACCACCGACCTTCTTGGAAACAACAAAGAAGCTATCCACGGCAGGTCACGGATGGACGGATGATTCCCAGGTCCAGAGCCTCCTTGATATACTCCTCCATGGCCTGTGATTCAGGGAGGGAGAGAGGGTAAATACAACCTCTGGGAGGAGAGGTGCTCAAAAGGGAGGTCAATGGCACAGTCCCCGGATCGATGTGGTGTTAAACAGGAAGCCTGGGTATTGCTGAAGATCTCAGCTAGGTCTGTGTATTCCGACATGCACTTGGAAAAGCAGTTCTGACAATAGGATATTATGTTCCCATCAGTCCAGGAGATTACTGTGTTGTGGTGAGCAAGCCATGGCAGGCCGAGAATGATATCTGCTCCAGGGGAGTCGATCGACAGAAAAGGGGAGCTGTTCTGAATGAAGCAGACCAATGGACATTGTGATGGGGCTTGTCTTTGGGGAAACTGGGCCAGAACCAATGGGATGGTTGTTGACAGCACGGACACGGAGAGGAGGTACACACTGTGAGAGAGGGATTTGGTGTTTCATCACTGTCACCCTGTTGATGAAATTCCCCGCAGAACCAGAGTCAAGCAGAGCATAAACAAAGACATGTTTATCACCGAGCTGGATCCGAGCCCAAACATGACATTCATGCAGAGTGACGAGCAGGCGAAGTGTTGCACTCACAGGGTTGTCCGGGGAAGTGAAGGAGGAACCAGGACGACTTGGACACGGATCCTGAAAATGCTCAGACTGTCCACAAAAGAGGCAGAGCCGCTGCTGCACTCTTCTGTCTTTTTTCAGTAGACAGGCGTGTTCTACCCAGTGGCTTGGACTCTGTCTCACACACGAAGTTGGGTGCGTGGCTGACTCTGGCAGGTGGACAAGACATAACAGAAGTGGACTGGGTCCCCCTCGTCTTCATCAAGTTGTGCAGCCTCACTGCCAACTGGATGAGTTGCTCCAGGTTAAGAGTTTCGTCTTGGCATGCAAGCGCAGCTGGTAAGTCCTGGTGCAGTCCTCACAGAACAGTGAGGAAAGCCCGATCACCCCATTAGCCGCTTGCTGGCAGGGTGAGGAATTTCAAGGCATAATCCGCAGCAGACGAGGGGCCCTGGTGCAAGTGTTCCCCCGGTGTCTCTCTCTTCCGCTGGAGGGTGAAAGACATTCTTCCCAGACAGTGGAAGCTCCTCCTGAGCTCACCAGTGCGTTCTTTCTTTTTAAGAAATTACCAAATAGTTGATTTGGCCACACCTAATGTTTATGCTATCTCTCTGATTGGTTTGTTTTGATTTCTAAGGCAAAACTGAAGGCAAAACATCCCAAGAACAAGCAGGAACTAAAGACAGCTGCAGTGCAGGCCTGGCAGAGCATCACCAGGGAAGAAACCCAGCATCTGGTGATGTCTATGGGTTCCAGACTTCAGGCAGTCATTGACTGCAAAGGATTTGCAACCAAGTATTGAAAGTCACAATTTAATTCATGATTATGTTAGTTTGTCCAAATACTTTTGAGCCCCTAATATTGGGGGGGACCACATATAAAAATGGGTGTAATTCCTACACCGTTCACCCAATTTGGATGTTGATTACACATATTGATTATTTCCTTCAAAAAATACATTGTGGTGGCGTACAAAGACAAAATGATGACAATTGTCTCCTTGTCCAAATATTTATGGACCTAACCAGTCTTCTGGATACACATGGTCATTGATTTGTGCTTCCACTGCAGATCCTCACACTGTCACCCCAGGTTTTTAACATTAAGCTTTGAGGAGCAAGTGCCTGGATATATGTCCTGCAAGTTTTATTACAGGCAAAACTGAATACAACTTATCATAATGTGGAAAAAATTGTCTTTAACATGGTGCATTCCAATGCTGTTGCTTACAGAATTCACCTAGGAAATGTTTTTAAAACTTGAATGTTAATTTAAGCAATGTGATACATAATTCACAGACTATGCACCAACAGAATTGAAGATGGAACTTTGAAGACATCTAAAGCAAACACAATTCTCTGTATAATACTAATGGTAATAATCAGGGTTGTGGAGTAACGGAATACAAGTAGCGGCGATACATTATCAGATTACAGAATTTTGATACTTGTATTCCCGGTACATTCCTCCTGTCAGAGGAGTTTTAGATTAGAGTAAGAGATTACTGATTACTTATACATAATTTACACCAAAGTGTACAAGTGTATGTGAATCTGAAGTGTAGTATTTTTGCAACACTGTTTTTATTTACGGTCTCTCACCTAAGAATTGCTGATTCGGCGTCATTGTACAACAAGCAACAGAATGGAGCTGCTCGTCAGTGCTATCCCAGCCAGTAACACACAGCTCTGCAACTGTGGCCGCTGTGACAACAGTGTGTGTGAGCAGGGGTTTAACTCATGGAAGTACAGGCAATTGTTAACTTCCAAAAAATAAAATTTAACAAATATTAAAGTGCAATACAAGATGTGCCTACCATGACATGTCTGCTTCCGAGGACTTAACTTAAAATCTAAAAAAACATCTGGAGGTAAGATTTTATTTTTAAATGTGTGCAACTGTAATATAATAAGCAAAACGGCAGCACAGAAATAGTATAACCAAAAACGTTATCGATAGTTTGTATTTGCAGTAATAAGTTATCCTGTCTTAATTTAATATACATCCATGTACATTACAAATCGTTCCTGTGCATCCTTGCTGGTTCTGTGACCTTAACAATGGAAAACTTAATATAATGCCAAAATAACATCATACAAGGTGTTTATAGCTTAAAACAAAACACATCGCACAAACTGAATAAACCCGTCCTAACCCGTGCCGTGCCGTGCGGTGCTCTTTACAGAGTTGTGCGTTCAGGGGATCCTCACATGTCAAACCTGTAAACTTTTACAGACCGATAGATTTCACTTAAAAGAAGATAAAATGTCAATAATGTGTTAATTGCATAAACAAGATGCATTACATTCCTCATTTGTTGATACTTAAAAATAACGCCCTTATTGCATTGATTTCAAACTGTGTTTTCGGGGCTGGTGAATTGAAACCGGTGATAACAATAACATGGATAACAATACATGGGGTTTAAATCCCCTTTATTATAACAAGTTGCTTGATCCGTGTATCTTCACAGATAGAACAAAATAAACTATAGTCTTTATAAGCATTAAACGTACTTACAATTTACAGACAAGGTACAGTGAGGGGAAAAAAGTATTTGATCCCCTGCTGATTTTGTACGTTTGCCCACTGACAAAGAAATGATCAGTCTATAATTTTAATGGTAGGTGTATTTTAACAGTGAGAGACAGAATAGCAACAAAAAAATCCAGAAAAACACATTTCAAAAAAGTTATAAATTGATTTGCATGTTAATGAGGGAAATAAGTATTTGATTCCCTATCAATCAGCAAGATTTCTGGCTCCCAGGTGTCTTTTCATAGTCACCAAGAAAACAATTGGTAACACACTACGCCGTGAAGGACTGAAATCCTGCAGCGCCCACAAGGTCCCCCTGCTCAAGAAAGCACATGTACAGGCCCGTCTGAAGTTTGCCACTGAACATCTGAATGATTCAGAGGAGAACTGGGTGAAAGTGTTGTGGTCAGATGAGACCAAAATCGAGCTCTTTGGCATCAACTCAACTCGCCATGTTTGGAGGAGGAGGAATGACCCCAAGAACACCATCCCCACCGTCAAACATGGAGGTGGAAACATTATGCTTTGGGGGTGTTTTTCTGCTAAGGGGACAGGACAACTGCACCGCATCAAAGGGACGATGGGCGGGGCCATGTACCATCAAATCTTGGGTGAGAACCTCCTTCCCTCAGCCAGGGCATTGAAAATGGGTCGTGGATGGGTATTCCAGCATGACAATGACCCAAAACACACAGCCAAGGCAACAAAGGAGTGGCTCAAGAAGAAGCACATTAAGGTCCTGGAGTGGCCTAGCCAGTCTCCAGACCTTAATCCCATAGAAAATCTGTGGAGGGAGCTGAAGGTTCGAATTGCCAAACGTCAGCCTCGAAACCTTAATGACTTGGAGAGGATCTGCAAAGAGGAGTGGGACAAAATCCCTCCTGAGATGTGTGCAAACCTGGTGGCCAACTACAAGAAACGTCTGACCTCTGTGATTGCCAACAAGGGTTTTGCCACCAAGTACTAAGTCGAAGGGGTCAAATACTTATTTCCCTCATTAACATGCAAATCAATTTATAACTTTTTTTAAATGCATTTTTCTGGATTTTTTTGTTTTTTGTTTTCTGGATTATTCTGTCTCTCACTGTTAAAATACACCTACCATTAAAATTATAGACTGATCATTTCTTTGTCAGTGGGCAAACGTACAAAATCAGCAGGGGATCAAATACTTTTTTTCCCTCACTGTACCTATTTAAGTTTGAAAGAAAATAGGTTTTACTATATTATTATTATTATTATTATTATTATTATTATTATTATTATTATTTCTTAGCAGATGCCCTTGACCAGGGCGACTTACACAGTGATTAGGAGAAAACTGAAACCAACTCCTGCATTCAAATGACTGAGCGTGATACACCTTCCTTGACATTAACACATTATTGATATGCTATGTTTGATTTATGTCGGTTTGTAAAAAAAAAAAAGTAAGGGTATCTAGATCAGGCCCGGTGCCACAGTGGGGCAAAGGGGGATTGTGTGTAATTTTGCTCACCCAACCCCACGCACTTCGCCACCACCATCCACCCCTCGACCCCCCATACCCCCCCCCCCCCCCCACCCCGACTGCACTTTGATAGCACCATCCACACCCCACCACCCCGCAACCGCACTTTGCCGGCACCAAGCCCCCCCCGTCCCACCGCACGTCGGCAGCACCATCCACCCCCCCACGGACCGCATTTCGCCAGCACCTTGGGGACCCGAGACCTCGGACACAATTCGAACACTGACCGCATCCCCCACTAATCAAAGACGTGCTTGTACCCCCTTAGTGATTTCTGATGCCCCCCTGCTGTGTTCATCCTGCCACCAGAACTGATCAAGATGCAGTTTCACTTGTTTAAAAATGCATACACTACTACAAAATGTAAAGTATAAATATGCAAGAGAATTAAACTGACGCAAATCTTAAAAACTATTTTAATTTTTGAACTGTGGATACAAATAAACAATCTCAATCTGTCATCCATATTAGAATGTTTAGTACATTTTGTTTCACTTCTTGAAATGAAAAAGTATTCCAAAAGTAATCTAAAAGTATTCTGATTATGTTACTGACTTGGAGTAATGTATTGGATTAGAATACAGATTATTTTCAAAATAAGGTAATCAGTATTCTGTAATGGAATACTTTTTAAAAGTAATCCTCCCAACCCTGGTAATAATACATTTTATACATACAGATGTTAATTCACTGCTACCCAAGATACTTCATTCCCACAGACCAAAGTTGCAGACGTTACCTAATTGATCCAATTAGTTTAATAGGGGATGAGACTCAGGTTAGCAGGTTGACTCACTCAGCATGGGCTTTGCTAGCTTAGTGCTTATTTTGATCTTATGGAAACAACTGTCCAAACCCCCCCAAGATGCATTGTGCTTTCTTATCCCCTTACTGCCCAGATAAAACCCTAAATAACTACAGCTGCCAGGACCCGGGTTTGAATCCGACCTTGGGTGTCTGCCTGTGTGCAGTGGATCTGTTCTCCCCGTGGCTGTGGGGGTTTTCTCGAGGCGCTCTGGTTTCCTCCCACTTCCGAAAGACAGGCTGCTTAGGTTGATTGGCTACTCTAAATAGCTTGGTAGTTGTGTGTGAATGAGTGCATGTGTGTGTTACCCTGCCATAGTTTGGCATCCCATCCAGAGTTTCCCTTTGAGTCCTTGGATTAATTATATAACTATAGATGATACTGTGGTAACTGGTACTTTCAGTAAATTAAGGTGTATTGAATTGAATGAAGAGAGGATTAATTAGCAAAACTATGTAAGATACTGGACTCTGCTGTAACCCCACTGACAATGTAATTGATCCCTGCACTACAAAGTTCTCCAAATTTATCTTTTTTTAGGGCCTTATAATTACAGGCACTATCCCATAGGACTCAGTCTTCAGAGTATCATCAGGAAGCAGGGAGAGTAATTATATTGAAGGGTTGCTAGGCAACTCCGTGTTTTGGTGATAAACAAATGCTTCTATTTTGCAATGGCAGGCACATCTTATTCTCGGTTCATCCAGCATTGCATTGTTCAGTGAAAATCTTGACACCAAAAAAAAAGTACTGTACTTGTTTCTGTGGCTTAGCTGCATTCATTACAGAAGCAGAAGTGGGTGTTTTTTCCTCACATTAACATTTATTCTTTTGATTATCATAGGAAGTGAATATTGATGATGATAATAATAATACAATTGACAGTTATTTTTCCCTTTCTTGTCATTCTGAAATGCACCACAGTACACCCATGCAATGCCCATGGAGAATCATGCTCGCTCTGGGTCTCTGACAGTCACAACGGCTTGCTTTTCTCTGAAACATAAACGGCAGGTCAACTGAAGGTCGTCTCCAATAGATACTGCCTGGTGCCACATTGCCTGACGCCCGGACATTAGCGTCAGTCTGTGGTACAGAGCAGGGCGAGGTTCCCTCCTCACCCCCTACCAAACCCTGAGAACCCCACCCCGTTTAGAGCCCCGTGGCTTGTTGCATAAAACTATTTCAGATTCCTTAGATTTTCCAAGTGTTCCTTGAGTTTAAAACTTGCATCTATGAACTCCAAAACATTTCTGCAGACACAAGAAAATAAATAGCTCTCCCAGCAGTATAACTGGAGTCTCCCTCTGCCTCCTCTCATAACAGATTAGGTACACTGAATCGCTTTCTGCACCGCTGTTTTAGCAATGCCTTACACCTGTGTATCGGGATTTCAACATATTGGAGCCAGTTCACTAGTTTAGAGAAAAACTGCTGTATTTAATGCTTACGGTGCTTAATTCAACTGGACTCTGGTCACAGTCTGAGAGGGGGAACTGTATAGATTTGAACCCATGACCTCCATAGTGTAAGACTCACCCAACACTCCAGTTAGAATGAGACCCCCCTTGGCCTGTCTACAACTATGTGTTAAACCTGTGTTTAAAACTATCCACTTTGGAAGCTGATAGATAGTTGTCCTGTAGCCATTTGGATAATAGAAAAAAAAATCCCTTTCCTTTTCCCCTTCTGTTTAAGGAAAAATCTGTTAATTTAATAATGTGAGAATTTGTACTATAGCAACTACTCACCTAAAGGATTATTAGTAACACCTGTTCAATTTCTCATTAATGCAATTATCTAATCAACCAATCACATGGCAGTTGCTTCAATGCATTTAGGGGTGTGGTCCTGGTCAAGACAATCTCCTGAACTCCAAACTGAATGTCTGAATGGGAAAGAAAGGTGATTTAAGCAATTTTGAGCGTGGCATGGTTGTTGGTGCCAGACGGGCCGGTCTGAGTATTTCACAATCTGCTCAGTTACTGGGATTTTCACACACAACCATTTCTAGGGTTTACAAAGAATGGTGTGAAAAGGGAAAAACACCCAGTATGCGGCAGTCCTGTGGGCGAAAATGCCTTGTTGATGCTAGAGGTCAGAGGAGAATGGGCCGACTGATTCAAGCTGATGGAAGAGCAACTTTGACTGAAATAACCACTCGTTACAACCGAGGTATGCAGCAAAGCATTTGTGAAGCCACAACACGTACAACCTTGAGGCGGATGGGCTACAACAGCAGAAGACCCCACCGGGTACCACTCATCTCCACTACAAATAGGAAAAAGAGGCTACAATTTGCACAAGCTCACCAAAATTGGACAGTTGAAGACTGGAAAAATGTTGCCTGGTCTGATGAGTCTCGATTTCTGTTGAGACATTCAGATGGTAGAGTCAGAATTTGGCGTAAACAGAATGAGAACATGGATCCATCATGCCTTGTTACCACTGTGCAGGCTGGTGGTGGTGGTGTAATGGTGTGGGGGCTGTTTTCTTGGCACACTTTAGGCCCCTTAGTGCCAATTGGGCATCGTTTAAATGCCACGGCCTACCTGAGCATTGTTTCTGACCATGTCCATCCCTTTATGACCACCATGTACCCATCCTCTGATGGCTACTTCCAGCAGGATAATGCACCATGTCACAAAGGTGGAATCATTTCAAATTGGTTTCTTGAACATGACAATGAGTTCACTGTACTAAACTGGCCCCCACAGTCACCAGATCTCAACCCAATAGAGCATCTTTGGGATGTGGTGGAACGGGAGCTTCGTGCCCTGGATGTGCATCCCACAAATCTCCATCAACTGCAAGATGCTATCCTATCAATATGGGCCAACATTTCTAAAGAATGCTTTCAGCACCTTGTTGAATCAATGCCACGTAGAATTAAGGCAGTTCTGAAGGCGAAAGGGGGTCAAACACAGTATTAGTATGGTGTTCCTAATAATCCTTTAGGTGAGTGTATATTGAACATATTCAAATTAATTCTTCTTGGCCTTGACTTTAATTCATCTTGGCCTTGCCCTTATACAGGGCCTGTGGGTATCTGCCTTTCTTGCTGTGTCTTTAGAGGTCTGTAGCAGACGGAGACACTCGGTTCTCAAAACATTTAATCTCCCTTGCCATGGCACTTTCAGGGGATGAGGTATTGATATTGATAACAAACCTGTTGTTTCTGAAAGTTGTCTACAAGGTCACAAGAGTGGAGAGGTGGAATTGTGCCAAAGGGAATGAATATCTACTCATTAGTTATATTGGTGATTACTCGGTAGCCAATATAATCGGTTACACTTGCATTTTAATCAGCATTTAATGCATATTAATTTATTGTTCCAATCATTCCCATACATGTATTTTGTCTTTGTTAGATTTTAATTTCTCAATTCATAAATGACTGCACCTATTTTTCTTGGGGCTCTTACAATACTGAAGTTATTCAGTGTTTTATCCAGCTTGGCCACTGTTTGTTTATCTTTCTCAGTTCAGGTATTTCAGTTCAGTAATGCAGTGAGTTCAGAAACAAACAAAAACAAACAAACAAACAAATCTCTTCACTCACAGGCCAACATTCTGCAGGTATTGGAGGTATGCTGGGGAAGTGATTGGATTTTGTCACTTTCCTGTTTGTGTCAGTCAACTTTTTTAGTAATACAGAGGGTTGTGGGGGAGCACTTTAAGTTGAAGATAATAAAGAATATATTCTTACAAAGATTAGATTTTTTTTTTTTTAATATGCATTTCCAAAATTTCCAATTCAAAGGCATTTGCATGTGTGAGAGAGTGTGCGTCATTTGACCAAAGGGTTAAAGCTGCTCATGTGTTCGAAAAGTGAAACAAAGAAAACTGTTTTCATGTCTGTCAGTTCAGTAGGTCAGGCCTCCCCCCTGTGGAAGCAGGTCAGCCTTTGTTTGTAGGAAGTACAAAAACAGTGCTGCTGGTGCTGAATGATCCATTGTGTGGTAGACAGTATCATGATGACATGCAAATTGCATGCAAAGAGACTTGCCTCCACCTAGTTCCACTCCACCTGCCAGATTGTCAGTTAACTTTGCAGGCAGCAGTTGACTTTGCCAAAGGACAAATAAACAGACTGTAGGACAGAATAAACCCAAGCAAAACAACAGCAACATCAACAAAAAATACAACTGAGAGAGAGAAAAGAAACAATGTTCCTGTACTGTTCCTTACTAATCTGAAAGCTGCCTAACAAAACAAATAAAAAAGGTAAAAAATTTAATAAACTGAAACCACACAATGCTCCTGTAAAAGTGGGTATTCAGTGTGACGCTTTGGGTTTATTCCAGCGCAACGAACTGCATCTCAATTCAAGACTTACAGTTCCTCATTTGCATCCAACCCTCACCCCCCGATTACTTTTGCCGTACATGGTTGCAACAGCTCCAGTTAACAGTTACTTTTTTTTTCTTTCAAGAAGTGTATTTTTTCCTTTCCTCATTTGTGTGGCAGCATGGTGGGGCACAGGTTAAGGTGAGAACAGTAATAGCAGCAGCAGCAGCAACAACAGGAGCCTCAAGGTAGAGAGCGGTTCTGACCAAGTGTTTGTGTTGCCTTGTAGACACTTCATCGGGCTCAGAGGAGGAGGGCTCGGTGCAGGGAGACTCGCAGGGGACTCCTACCTCCAGCCAGGGGAGCATTAACATGGAGCACTGGATCAGCCGGGCCATCCATGGCTCCACCACTTCCTCCACCACCTCCTCCTCATCCACGCAGAGTGGGGGCAGCGGGGCAGCCAACCGGCTCGCTGATGTCATGGCCCAGACACACATCGGTAAGTCAGGTAAACCCTTTTTTTAATTGTTTGTTTTTAACCTCACTACTAATATTATTACCTCCCGAGTTATCCTCCCTCAAGAACCCAGCGTGATGTATATGTCATACAAAATTGGCTTGGGAGACGTATTTGGTTCTCAGTTTGCCTGTGGAATAAGTGTAGTTTGACAGGCAATATTAATAAACTGTTAATTAAACTAAGCAAATAGCCAAATATCAGTTGCAAATGAAGGATTTGAATACTTTGGACTATAGTTCTATGTGTTTTGAAATGCACTGATTGATTTGATTGTATTTTCCTCCTGATTATCTCTCTCTCTCTCTCTCTCTCTCTCTCTCTTTTGTGATGTCACTTGCTTGATCCTAAGGCATGCAGCACACCCCTGTGGGTGAGCAGGGCTTAATCTCACTCTTTTTTTTTTTTCTCGGTACTATGCATAAACAGAATCATTGCCTGGTCCTTAAGGACGCTAAACGTTCCCTGAACGCCTTGCTTTCTCACAGGGGAAACTCACTAAACACACCTGTTAACCCTTTATACCCCAGACTGCCTGCTTTCCACATTGCACTGCTAAGCACTTACTTCCAAGGGCAGAGTTAGTGTGGGAGTCACGGAACCAGGAACAGGGGAATGCTGGGTATTCATCAGACAATTAGAAATATATCCTGATCACTGTGTGTACTGAGAGAAGAAACTAAATATATAGGGGATGCAAACCTTTCCCATTTCAATAAGATCAATCAGAAAGAAAGAACAATTGCTTCTGTTCCAGATTGATTTTTAAAATTGATTAAGATCTTTAAACATTGAGAGACAATATAATAATATGACATCCATGAATGTCTATTCAACAGTATTCTTTTCCATAAAGAGAAAGGGAGTTTAATACTAATTTTGTGACATTTTGTGAGTGACAAGTGAGTGGGACACTTCAGCTAACTCTGCCAGTGGCTTAACTCTACTCCCAGTGATCTCAGGCTTGGTAAACAGAATCTAAAGATGTCAGCCTCACCTCAAGACATCTCTCTTTCCTTTAAAAGTCAGTTAGTCAGTGATTTTAATGGGCCGAGCTTCTATTTGTTAGCCACACTTAATTGCTGTTCAAAGTCAATTCTGTGAAAATCAATCTCCTATTTTTAACTGTGTGACTGTGAAATGAATTTGATTAATGAAAAAATAAATCAAATAAAAATGTGTTGCCAAACAAAATCTGGGTGCAGACAGGATCCTGAGAGAATCTGTGTGCTTTCAAGTTTTAAGTTTACAGTTGGTGGGAAATGAAAAGATAAATGAGCTGGACTGAAATGAGGTTACTGTTTGTGCTCTGTGTAAACCACATGCCTGACCTAATCTTCTTCGCACACTGCTTTAATTGCCAAGCGGCCATTGTTGGCTTTAAGGTTCAAATTCAGTGGGAGTGTAACGGGGCTCGTAGTGTACATGAGCTCATTACAGGTGACATAACCCCTCTGTAAAATCAGTAGTTATAAGCCTCCCGCATCGGGAGACCTGGTCTTTGGGCTTAGCGGGCTTATTGCTCTACTGGGTGGAGCTTTGTGGTGCAGAGCGCTCAGAGGAGAGTCTGTGCGGTGTGGTTCGAATCCAGAGTGGGGAGCTACAACCTGCACCTGCTACATCAAGAAGAAGGTTGTATGACCACACCATAGCTTGATTCTCACAGAACAGTCAGGCCTCCGCACATCAATGTGATGGAATCATAAGGACAATACAAAACAGTACATTAGAAATCTCATATGAGAAATCAGCCAATCACATTGCTATACCTCTCATCTTGTGTATAAGTGTCATTCCATGCAGAGAGTCAAAAGTATTTAAAAAATCTTCAGCTACCAGCAACATTTCAGGACACCTAATGCTAGTGCTGTTCAAATATCACAGGATGTACAATTGCTTTTAATAAATAGTTTTGTTATGTTTAACTTTCATGAAAACACAACACATATTGGCTACATGTGTGATTTAAAATACATGTATATGTCTGGATTGGATAAGCTCAGTGGTCCTCTCATCCAAACTGCACAAGACGACCTCTCTTAAACGAGACATTTTTCACATTAAGTCTTAACTTATAACGGGAACATGAGCCCCCCACTCAAATGTAGTCTATTGAACTTCACAAGCAGCCTAAATTAATCTCTGGGTCACCTTGGGACTTTTGCTGGTCTGACCGTTCACTTTCAGATGCACCTGAGCATGAGCACAGCAGCGTATGGGTGTGCCTCTCAACCACAGGTGTGCATCAATGATCAGATGGTTTTCGGCCAAGATTCCAGCTTTTGATACGTTTGGTTCATTTCACTGTTGTGACAGTTGTTTCTCAAGGAAAAATATTTTACTTCATATCTGTGACAGATGTGCATTAAAGGGAAGACATGGAATGATGGAACGAAGTTGGGCATCATTTCAGCTGAACCAGTCCAATTGTAAATAATCACTCCGAGTGTGTGTGGTTTAAAAGAAGTCTAAAATTGGATGTCTCATTTGCATTGAGTTTGGACATTTTTTTCCACAAAAAACAGTGGAACTGTGTGTATTTGGCAACTTTGACTGGGGTATAAACGGTTACTTTGGAAATGTTGCTTCTGGCTGTCTAACAATAACAAAAGAGCTCTGAACATATCTGTGAGCAATAGGTTAGGATCACAGAGATAGTAAGACATTTAAAGAAATCAAGTTAATTTGTGTAATGTCAGACCCTTGGAGAGAACAAGAACATTCATGTGTATCTTTCAATGTATAACTGTGTATAAAGTTTATTCAGGAGATATTTAGAAGGCATTTGATAATGGTTTCTGTAGGCCTCCATCACCCATGAAAGAGATTTGAAGACTTACTTACAAAGATAACTAAGAGGTCCTTTAAAACCTAAATGCCAGGACATTAAATCTTTGATAAGTAGTGTTTTTGTGTGTGTGTTTTAAAGCAGTTGAGTTGAAATTGTATCACTGTGTCCCTGGTAGATTAAATAAATGCAACTCGAAATCCTTCTTAAAGGCAGGGATTACATTACGATTTGTACAAATTCAGCCCTGTTGGTAGTTTGTGTGTTTTTTCTTTTTATGATGATCATGCATTTTTTTCAACTAAACATATACAGTACATATAGTTAATATTATAACGATCCTCTTTTCATGATCCATTCAGGGTCATTTTGCCCAAAATAACTTTTACTTTCCCTTTACTTGAAATGCATCCATACCTTATGCCCAAAATGAGCTGGTCATGTCAAGACATTCAGATGAACTTGCTGTGTGTGTATGTGCAGTATCGGTGAGATTTTAAAAAGGGGAAGATAAGAAGATGGTCACAAAGTGATTTGGAAAGCAGAAAGTGGGATAGATATGCGATGTTTTATGTAAACCCTTTCAAGAGGGCTTTACTCAGTGACCGTGGTGTATCCTTAAAAATCACTTTTTACCATCACCTTCTCTAATTTACCTCTTTGGAAAATCACACTGGGTGTTGTTAATGATTCCCCCACCCTTAAGCTATCGTCAGTGCCAGGAGCTGGTCTGTGCACGGCCTCGGTCAGTGCAGCAGGTGTGGAGCGGCTCTAAGGTTGTGGTTTTCCCTCACATGCAGGGCCCATTGCTCACCTTTCACTGAAGAGAAAAGCATTGCCCGGCACAGTTGAGAACGGAAACTCATTGCGTCGGTCCTGTGAATTTGGATCAGAGCTGGCCTGGCCGCCCCTGGAGTCAGAGGGTCAGTATTGCTGCTGTGCAACGCTGCTCTCGCCCTGCCCCCTCCCCACCCCACCCCACCCCACGAGAGGCGTGGCTTATCAGTGTGTCATTCATGGAGTTCATGCTGTGGTGTACCATTCCCCACGTAGCTAGGCTCAAAGTATCAGTGCTACGAATGTGTGACTGAGAGCTTTTGGTGATGTGTGTCTGATGTCCATGTTTGAATGACTGAGAGCCTATACACCAATGCAAAAAGGGGGCATTCATATATATATATATATATATATATATATATATATATATATATATATATATATATATATATAATTTTGTTATTTTTTTGTTATTTTATAATTATATGTTTTTTGTTTTGTTTTTTAATGATCTCTTTATAAGTATGTGAAGTTAGAAGTTTCAAACATTGCTTTTTATGTGTGATACTAGTTTGAGGTGGCGGGGTGCAGCCTTGCTGTGTCTGTACCGGCTGACTGTCTGCTTTTAGATAGTCTCTTTGTTCGTCTTAATCTGTCTTTAATGCATAGTGCCACACCATGTACATTCGCCTCTACCTAACTTCCAATCCCTTCAAATTAATCAATAGCATTAACATCTCATTGGTATGTAACTTGCACGTCTGTAAGATGCTCACAACCCCCAACCATGTTTTATTTTTGTGTTGTCATTTCCAGTAGCTCTTCATTACATTCTCATTTCAGACTTGCGTTCAGTTCTGAGCAGGTTGAAGAGATTTAACTTTCTATTCTTCTTCTTATTATTATTTTACAGATTATATGATGGTTTTATTTTCATCAACTCATGCAGTTCATATATTTTTTTCCAACCTACCTACCCATTATTTTCTATGTTTGTTTCTAATTTGTGGATTAGTATAAGTAGTTTCAGTTTTTTTCCAAAAAGCATTGTTTTCTGCAATCTAATAATTTTGCCCCTGATTTGTATGAAGACACAAAAGCATCTCCTCTGTGTCTTCACCTGAGACTACTGAAGAAAATGACCTCACTGGAAATAATACAGCAAGCAGCTAAAGGATTAACTGTAGCAGCAAATTAACTAAATACCACTATACTACATTTTTCTAATAATAAGATTGTAATTTTGTTTAGTAATGTGGGACACGTAAGATTTTCATCATTCTGGTTATCTGTATTTTCATCCAATACTAAATTAAAGGCATATAACACAAATGAACACTAAGATGGGCAAAGAACATTCTTTTATATAGATCTGCATATATTTTGGCTTTCTGTTGCTGTGTTGAACAACACAAAACATACATTATTCATATGCATTACAAAAATGTCCCTATATTATTTTGTCTATAATAGTGAACTGCTTAATTGTGGGTTTTGTTTAAGATTTTGAAATAAAATGGTATGTATGAAAGCTACACATGTGGTACAGTAAGTACTTAGAGGACAAATATCTAGTTCCGAGGCATTAATTTTTCTGTTGTTTTTCAGCAAAATAAAATGTTGCTCTATGCTTTGGTCTGCTGGTATTTAGGGTGTATACAATATGACACCAGAATTCCTTGATTGTATCAATGTAATTAATGGTCTTATTTTTGGTCATATAATAGAAGAAGAGACAACATTTTGAGTCAAGAACCCGTAAATGTCTAGCAGCAAGCATTCTCAGACACCACTGCAGTGTGTTTTAAAACTACATTTTTGGAGAAAAGAACTTCCCTTTTGTGTATGATATATCCACCGCCAAAGTATGGCCCTGTAAAATTTTCTAAGAAATATCTTGGATGTGCAATATATAAAATGTCCAGCAGTCCAGAGCTGGTAATGCAGGTGCTACTAAAACTTTGATGTAAATGTTGATACAGTTCAATATTTAGTCTTTGTGCACCCTAGTTTTGTAGTAATGGTTAGGGCTATAGACTCTTGAGTGGAGGATTGTGGGTTCAATCCCAGGTGGGGCACACTGCTGCTACAGTGAGGGAAAAAAGTATTTGATCCCCTGCTGATTTTGTACATTTGCCCACTGAAAAATAAATGATCAGTCTATAATTTTAATGGTAGGTGTATTTTAACAGTGAGAGACGGAATAACAGCAAAAAAATCCAGAAAAACGCATTTCAAAAAAGTTATACATTGATTTGCATGTTAATGAGGGAAATAAGTATTTTATCCCCTATCAATCAACAAGATTTCTGGCTCCCAGGTGTCTTTTATACAGGTAACAAGCTGAGATTAGGAGCACTCTCTTAAAGGGAGTGCTCCTAATCTCAGCTCGTTACCTGTATAAAAGACACCTGTCCACAGAAGCAATCAATCAATCAGATTCCAAAGTCTCCACCATGGCCAAGACCAAAGAGCTGTCCAAGGATGTCAGGGACAAGATTGTAGACCTACACAAGGCTGGAATGGGCTACAAGACCATCGCCAAGCAGCTTGGTGAGAAGGTGACAACAGTTGGTGCGATTATTCGCAAATGGAAGAAACACAATATAACTGTCAGTCTCCCTCAGTCTGGGGCTCCATGCAAGATCTCACCTCGTGGAGTTTCAATGATCATGAGAACGGTGAGGAATCAGCCCAGAACTACACGGGAGGATCTTGTTAATGATCTCAAGGCAGCTGGGACCATAGTCACCAAGAAAACAACTGGTAACACACTATGCCGTGAAGGACTGAAATCCTGCAGCGCCCGCAAGGTCCCCCTGCTCAAGAAAGCACATGTACAGGCCCGTCTGAAGTTTGCCAATGAACATCTGAATGATTCAGAGGAGAACTGGGTGAAAGTGTTGTGGTCAGATGAGACCAAAATCGAGCTCTTTGGCATCAACTCAACTCGCAGTGTTTGGAGGAGGAGGAATGACCCCAAGAACACCATCCCCACCGTCAAACATGGAGGTGGAAACATTATGTTTGGGGGTGTTTTTCTGCTAAGGGGACAGGACAACTGCACCGCATCAAAGGGACAATGGACGGGGCCATGTACCGTCACATCTTGGGTGAGAACCTCCTTCCCTCACCCAAGGCATTGAAAATGGGTCGTGGATGGGTATTCCAGCATGACAATGACCCAAAACACACAGCCAAGGCAACAAAGGAGTGGCTCAAGAAGAAGCACATTAAGGTCCTGGAGTGGCCTAGCCAGTCTCCAGACCTTAATCCCATAGAAAATCTGTGGAGGGAGCTGAAGGTTCGAGTTGCCAAACGTCAGCCTCGAAACCTTAATGACTTGGAGAGGATCTGCAAAGAGGAGTGGGACAAAATCCCTCCTGAGATGTGTGCAAACCTGGTGGCCAACTACAAGAAACGTCTGACCTCTGTGATTGCCCGCAAGGGTTTTTCCACCAAGTACTAAGTCGAAGGGGTCAAATACTTATTTCCCTCATTAACATGCAAATCAATCAAACTTTTTTGAAATGCATTTTTCTGGATTTTTTTGTTGTTATTCTGTCTCTCACTGTTAAAATACACCTACCATTAAAATTATAGTCTGATCATTTCTTTGTCAGTGGGCAAACGTACAAAATCAGCAGGGGATCAAATACTTTTTCCCCCACTGTATACCCTAGAGGTGCTTTACCTAGTTTGCTACAGTAAAAACACAGCTGTATAACTGTGTAATCTTATTTTAAAATAATGGGATATGTTGTAACAGTTGCCCTGGAAAAAAGTGTGCTAAGAAATAATAAATAATAATAAATAGCAGATTGTAATTCAAGCTGATCTGCCATTCTCCTGAGCCAGACTAACACTTTGGAGTATTAAGAACTCTTTGCATGGCCGTCAGACCTCAGTCACATTAAACACACCAGCTTTCCTACAGAGATCAATAGTACATGACACAGTACCAACAATGGAAAAATTGAGAAGATGCAAACTTAGCGCTGTGTGGGGCCTTGGCAGTGCAGTAAGCAGTAGATGCTTCCACTGTAGTTGAGGGAACTAGTGTTCAGTGCCAGGGGCTACATACAGTCTGGGTGTTATCAGGTTGGTTTGCATTTTCAAGACTGCGAGGATGGCGGTTCATGAGTGACAGCTGCCTGGAGGGCAAAGCACACTGTATTGCTGGCGTCCAGTCAGTCAAAGGGGGCGCTGTTCCACAGAATGCCTGGTGTGCCATTCCTGCTTAATCCCAGGCAGTGCTCAGCAGCCTTGATCCAGATTCTGGACACAGTCTGGATCAGAACTGCTCTCTGATGTCTGGGTACTAGGGAGCTTAGTCTGTCCTTTTTCTGCACTTTCATAATGAAGTGCACAAATGTGACCTGTTGGGGCAGTTCCATAGTGATGGATATGCCCTTGTCAATAGCCCAAGGTGATGAAATCTAAAGGAGTAGTCATATTTATTACCTTTAATGGTTCCCAGATGAACACGTGTACCTTTCCACCCACTGGGACTTTATCATCCTGATAGTCATGGCAGAGTTAGTAACTAATATAGTAACGGGTGGACAACAAGCTTCCATTATGAATGCTGTCATTTGCGATTGTAGTGCGGTGCAAGTTTACATGGTTAAACAAACAAACAAACAAAAGAAAAATACATTTTTTTGTGTGCCTTGGTTTCAAAACATCCTGAATCATATACAACTACTAGAAGAATATTCATATCAAACAGTATTCCCATAATGACAGCAAGAGGAGCAGTATGCGTTTCACACCAGACATGTAAAATTAAAGTGGTCTGGCTGGCTGTGTATCAGCAATTTCCAATCTTAAGGCCCACGGGAATTTCCTTTTTTTTGCTTTTGCTTTTGCAGCCAGCACATTTAGATTCCATGTGAGTGTTTATAAGTTTCTGTTATTTTGGTCAGTTATATAAGGAGCTCGTAGCTTTACATGACAGTCATCCTTATAAATGAGAGAGTGAGCTGTGGTTAGAATGGAGAGCTCCGGGGGTGGGAGGCAAGCGTCCTTGTTCTGCCATTGTTAGTCATGCGCTGGAGTCTGTGCAGTCTGCTTGAATTGGGCATAGCTAACCACTGGACCCTTACACTCCCTGGACCTCCATAAAAAGTCCATTATTTTATATCAGTTTTAGATAAAGAACCCCCCCATGCCCCCTGCCAGATAAATACATTTTATATTTTCTAAAATAAAACATTGATCTGCTGCACAGTGTTTCATTAGACACATACATATCATTGTTTTAGTGTTGTTTTTTTTGTCTGGTTGATTTTGTCCATTTGAGAAAATTACAAGTGTGTGAGTAATAAATCCACTGTCTGAAGCCTGCCTTTCCTTACAGACTTGATTGATAAGTTTCAGCTTATGGGCTTGTGAAAATGCACTGCTTTTTATATGCATTTTAAATTAATTGTATACCACGCGATCTCCTGCTTTAATGAATACCAATATACTGGAGTGTTCATGATGGGTTGCTGGAGTCATTCATATACTTCGGCTGATTGCCCTTAACTGCCAGGGCTGAGTTTGTGAAAGTGGGTTTTACCGTGCTTGATGTTCAGAACGGAGTGAGAGAGGGTGTGTGTGTGTGAGAGAGATTCATTGAAATGCTCCTCACCCACAATCCCAAATTGTGTTTGGAATGATATTTCATGCCTAAGTGGTCAATCCAAGTGAAATCAAGTGAAAAATGGCAGATAGCTTGTGACAGTAAATAGTTTAGCAATGGGCACTGAAAAAACATAAAACAGCACGATGGGAGACTTTTAAACATCTGGCACTGGCAGAGGGTTTCAAAGAAAGTATTATGAAGAAAAGAGAAAAGTGCAAGCAGAGAAAAGCATTGTGATATTTTGCTTGTCCTTCTACACTTCCACAGAAATGTCCTCACTGGAAACTAATTTAAACCAAGGAAAGTAGAAGAAAAACTCACAGGAAAGTAGGATGCATTATCTGGGCTTTTTAACATGCAGATGATTCTGAATGGGGAAAACAAGCACAGAGACCACGATTTGGTGTCTGTTTATAATTCAGCATGAAGTATAACTGATCATTAGGAATGATTTTGAAAATGCGTAGGTAGCGTCTCTGCCATCTGCGCGTTAGAGCTGGACCTCTTTTTTTTTTTTTTTTTTTTAAGATGCTTCAGCCCAAAATGTTAGTGATTGTAATATTGTTTATGTAATTTAAGACCTAAGTCTTTAGTAATTACAGTGCAAATCCAGGTACACTGACTATATGCCCCATCTCCTTTTAACACTATTGGGCGTAAACCTGTTGTACATTTTCCAGGCAGTACAAACCTTAACTGCCGACAGTAATGCTGACAGTCTCTCTTTCCCAGAACTCATTCACACATGCTAGCTCACGCATACACAAACACAGACTCTCTTACACACACATTCTCATGGACATGCACACTCACACACATACAGACTCATACACACACACACACACACACACACACGGGCACACTCTCACAGATACAGACTCATACACACACACACAAACGCTCACACACACAATACACACACATGGGACACACATATTTAAAAGACCCATCTTACATTGACCCAACGCTTGCATGCTTTTAGACCTCATCACATTAACTTATTCCACTTGAGAATCTACAGTGCAGAGAGTAATTCTATGCAATAGCCTCTTTTATTGAATTTCAGCGTCTAGTGAAAAGGCCCCCTGTTTCAGGTTGCCGTTCTGTTCACATTCAGTCAGTTTTGCACTAAATATGAAAACAGGTTTCCAGCCTTACAAAGACGCACATTATTGTGATTTGTGTAATATACAGTGGTTCTCAAAATTATTCACCCCCCTTGGACATCATAATGGATTTAATCAGGAGTTTTTGCCACTGATCAACACAGAACATGTCCATACTATCAAAGTGAAAAATATAATCTGCAAATTGTTCTAAATTAATTACAAATACAAAACCGAAAATAATTGAATGCATAAGTAATCACTCTCTTCAGTTAATATTTGGTAGAGGCACCTTTGGCAGCTGCAATAAGAAGATAATTTAATACTTTTACTAGTGCTGTTGCAGTACTATGATTAGTACAGAAACTGGACTGAAAGACCTCAAAAACACTCTAGGATTTTCACAAGGAAGGGGAGATTGGGATTGTCAGGGTTGAGTTTTTTAAGAACTGGTGTGATGGCAGCTGTTTTCATGGTGGAAGCGACAGAACCAGCAAGCAGTGAAGTATGAACAGGAAGGCATTTCACTGTAAGGGAGGTGGGCATAGGATCAAGCAGGCAAGTTGTAGCTCTGGATTTTGACACAAGCTTGATAACAAAGTTATAGTCGACAGGAACATTTGTGAAAAGTGAGAGGAGCAGAGCAATGGGGAGGAGGGACAGGGACAGTGGATGCAGGAGGAGTCTGGTTGATTTGATCATAAATAGGATTATTTGAAAGAAGGTGAGGAAATCATTGCACAGAGTGGAAGATGGAGTAATTGGAAAAGTTTCAGCAGGACGTAGGAGCTTGTTGATCGTAAAGCACAGAGATCTGGTGTTTCCTTGGTTGTGAGTAATTAAGTCTGCATCATATGTGTTTTTGGCTGCAACCAGTGCTGATTTGTACAGTGAAACATAAATAATAATAATAATAATAATAATAATTTATTTATTTATTTATTTATTAGCAGGTGCCCTTATCCAGGGGCAACTTACAAAATATAAGCACAATACAAAGTGCAAAAATTCAGTGCAAAGCAAAAAGTATTACTTATATGCTTATATGCTAGGGCATGGGCCATAAGGCCAGTTCTGAGAGGCGCTCAAGGCGACGACCAGTGGCTTTCACCTAGACCTTACCTCAGATGTATACCATGAGGCAGCAGGATTATATTTTTTTGTAAATATTTCTGAAAGGTATTGTGCATTTAGCTGAGGGGGGAGATGTAGACAAAGTGATTTAAAACAGAACAGCCACATGATCCGAGATGGAAAGGTGAAAAGTGGTGGTACCAGAGGAACAGACAATGTCAAGAGTGTGGCCATGGGAGTGAGTGAGGAAATCAACGTGTTGTATAAAATTAAAGCTGTAAAGTAGATTAAAACAATCAACAGTAAATTAACAATGTTCAGAGTCAACGTGGATATTGTGGTCAGCTCAATTTACAAATATATTGTAAATATTATTATGTAGCCTAAGATTATTTGGTTTGCCAGAAATACAAATCAATTTAAATAGTTTCTAAGAGGAGAGGTTTGAATTATTTGCTTTAAAGTTAATTTTGATATAATTATTGGATGGATGCATACTTCATACTGGCTTTTCATGAGCAGTGTCTGTGTATTTTATGTTATTGAGTAGAATGTGTTTCTAATTTTCATGTGTTTTTTACAAGTGTTTTTTCTTCTCTTATGGTGAAGTACAAATGCCAAGCACTCTTTTCACTGTGTTCTTCCATTTCAGAGGTGTATACCAAATACTTCCTTATAATTATTTTATTGTTGTGTTCTGTAGGATTTTTCTAGGTTATAGTTTGATTTTTATTGAACTGCAGATGGGGTACAGATGCAATAACAAGGTGGGGGAGCTAATTTAGAAGCCTTTAATCATGTATATTTTCTGTCAGCACGTTTGTGGTTTTGGATTGATTTCTTATGAGGAAAGAATACAAACTTTCAGTTCTATAAAACAAAGTCACTTTTGGCAGTTGCGAAAAGAGCTACAGTTAAGCTCCAACAGTTCAAACTTTATATAACCTCAGTCTCTGAAAAAGCAGTATTCTCATATTCTTGTTGAACTTTTTTCCTTGAAATATTGTGATGCTGATTTTTGTAACCATTTAGACCAGAGATCATCAAACTGTGGTCAGTGGTTCACAAGCTTCTATCAGGTGGTCAGCAGAAGGTTACAATGTTAAAGTAGGAGAGATGCACCGAATGGATCATTCTATTCCAAATTCAAGACCAACTTTAATGAAACTCTACTGAAGTAGGAATAAAGTATTGACCCGCACACACAATTTTAAGTGTAAAATTAGAGAACATTGTTACATTGTTTTGGAGCTGGCTTCAGAGGTGGGTGTCCAATAAGTATCCTTAATTTGGGATCTCTAATCCTGGTTTACAATCTATAACTTTACATAGTGTAAGTGTGTACAGCTGGGGTGCAGTTTACATTCAAGGTTTGGGGTAAATTGAAGAGGGTCATAGGTTTTGGGAGAGGTTCATCTAGTGATACAGGGGAAGGTAGGTGGTCTTGCAGTTACATTTAAGTTTTTTTTTTGTGGCTTAATATTTTCACAAATTAAGCAACATTTAGCACTAGATGTGAGATTAGAGATCGAATTTGGGTTCGATTTTTTCATGGATGGGTTAAAGTTCAAATCCCCAGGGAATGTTGGCTGGTTATGGCTAGGGGTCTGTTTCTTATTACAGTTTGGTTGAGGGCTGGGCATACATTTTGGTGTTTGCCATTGTTGGGGTTCTACCTATAGTTTAGGCTAACAATAAAATAGTTTAATATTCATACAATGAGATTATTCATGTAATACAATGGTTTGTAGTGTCAAGACTTTTCTGTCACTACCACACAATGTCATGGTCAACACAAGGTTTTTCTTAGAATATTTTGTAAATTTATAGCTGAAATTAAGATTACATTCTGGGCTAGGGAGAGGGTTCGATTCTCTAGCAAATGTAGACTGCACTTAATGTTAGGTTTACATTTACATGTTTACATGTTTTTGTTAGGGTTTGGATGGTGCTGTCTACAGAGATTGCACCAAGAGATTGGGCCACTCTACCAGTGGATTAAGCACACACTGACCTGTAGCTGGAAACACATTGTTAATCACATTAAGAAAAGCCTTTACTGTGTCAGCATAGCTCCCTTCTCCGAGGTGTATGTTTCAAGATAGTGGGGGAGCTTTTTAATGCTCAGAGAAAGGCCATGCTACAGTAGACAAATATTTGCACAGAAGAAAAATGTATGTGCTTCGATCAGTCTATCCTGTATTAGGACTGGGAAGACCTAAGAAAGTTTGAGACTAACAAAGTGGTGTTTTCTCCAGGCACCCCGGTTTCCTCCCACCGTCCAAAGATATGCGGGTTAGTTTGATTGGTCTCTCTGCCTTGCCCTGTGTGCGTGTGTCTGTCTGTGTGTGTTGCCCAGCGAAGGCCTGGTGTCCTGTCCTGCCCTATGCCTACTGGGATTGGCTCCAGCTTCCCAGCAACCCTGGGATAATCGGTTTTCAAGATGGATGGATATTTTATTTTATTTTTTTTATCATGGAAGCTTGAGAAAAGGCATCACATATTCTTTGAACCATACATCTATAAACCTGGATTTCACATTATGGATGTCAAAGTCAAAAATAGGAAAGAAAAAAGTGTTGGTCATGACTACATTTAGATTGTTGTTCAGTTAGCGATAGACTATGCTCATAGCAACCATTGTTTAATTAGAGAGCACACCTTGTGAGGGGTCTTCAGGAGAGCTAGTTGTTTAAAACACAGAAGGAAGTTATGTGGCCTCAGTATGGCAAGCCATATTGTCATTTATAGATATCTCTAAATCATTTAAAGATTTCTGCAAATATTTCAAGATATCTTCAAATAATTCCAGATATCTTCAAATATTTCAAGATATCTCTAAATCATTTAAAGATATCTGCAAATCATTTAAAGATATCTTCAAATAACATCCTGTTCATTTAGAGATATCTGCAAATCACTTTCTGTTAACTTGTTCTTTCATTTCTATGTAACTGAATAAGGAAACAGTAAGTGATAATCTCAGCCAAAATACAGGAAGTCATTTGCAGATATCTCTTAATGATTTGCAGATATCTCTTAATGATTTGCAGATATCTTCAAATGATTTAGAGATATCTTCAAATCATTTAGAGATATCTGCAAATCATTTAGAGATATCTGCAAATCATTTAGAGATATCTTTAAAAAAACACCTTGATACCTCTAAATTGTTTGCAGATATCTCTAAATCATTTATATATATTTAAATGATTTAGAGAGATCTTTAAATATTTGAAGATATCTTTAAATGCATTTAGAGATATCTCTAAATGATAATTTGGCTTGCCATACCTCAGATCTATGTGTTTCCTTCCACTTCATGTATCCCCATTCAGTTTCAGTGCAGATGTACTCATCTCAGAAGACTTTGTTTGCTGTGATCAGAATGTACTCCTATGGGGATTAGTGTAAACCGCTTAGAGCAAATAACTTTACCTCATTAAAGGTATTCACATTTTTCTGCCCTCTCGCTTTGTGTTTTTTGTGTTTGTTTTTTTTTTTAGTTTTTTAGTTTTTTTTGCATTTCACTTTTTAATTTTAATATCCTTTACTTTTTAGGTTTTAAATTCCAGCAGCAGCTGTGTAGCATAAGTGGCATGTGCAGGGAAATGGACACTGTAAAACTACAGATGATAATCAGTGCTAGTCTTTCTTGGAGAGATCTTAGATCAAAAAGCTTATGTTTAAAACCTCAGGGATTTGTTATTAATTAAGAATCCCCCCCCCCCCCCCAAAAAAAAAAAAAACACCTCTGAAAGTACAACATTTCTGAACTTCTTTTACATGAGTTACATGATGGTCAGAATATTTTAAGATGTTTTTTTTTTTCGTGTTCTTAAATATTTGGTGGATAATTCTTTAAGATAGACTGTTGATTCACAGAAGATTAATCTCTAATTATCTGTAATCATATATCCAGCAATCATATATTCTACTTCACCTAGAAATCAAAGTTCTTCAGAGCTTTTCAATTAGCACTGTATAGTTCGGGCTTTCTGGTATAAATGGGTAACTTTCAGTTTCTAAGGTTTTTAATCACACAGCTAGTCTGTGATCATATAAGCTTACATAAGAACATAAAGTTTACAATCGAGAGGAGGCCATTCAACCCATCATGCTTGTTTAGTGTCCATTAATAACGAAGTGATCAAAGGATCACTTCCAGTTTCTTTTTAAATGTTCACACATTTTCAGCTTAAACAACATCGCTGGGGAGTTTGTTACATTTGTTTGTGTCAGTACAACATATAAACACAATCAAAGTTCTTGTAACAAATGTCAGCATTGTTTTACAATTAGCAGTAAATGGAAAATGCAATGCATGACTTAAGCTTCATATTTGCTCATGAATGTTTTATTTGTGTTGCATTATTACACTGGAGAGTAGCTAAACATGTGCAATATATATATATATATATATATATATATTTTTTTTTTTTTTTTTTTATTCACTACCCCCAAACTCAGAAAGCATATAAATACAGCTCTCACTTTGAACTGGTAAAAATAAAACAATAAACTCAAAATCAAGAACACTATTATGTAATTAAGCAACTTAAATGCTGTACTGCTGTGAAAACCATCTGGTAACGTAGTTGGTACAGTCTTAATGCAATACTCACAAGAAATAGTCAGATAAAGTTCAGTAGTTTACTTGCTGATGGTATAAGAGGACATGCTTGGTTCCTAGTGAAATAACTCTGCTCCACTGGGAGCGGTCTGCTGAAAGATTTGCTATATCAGTGTAAATTATATTAGTGTCCATAATAGTTTAAATTGAGCTGTACACTCACAACTGCCTCAAAATAGACAGTTTCCAGGTGGCTGGAGCTTCTGATGCACTCAGGATCCAGTGTTGAGAGGTGCCACTCTCCTTAGTACATCTCCTCCTCAGTGTCTAGGAAGCTACGCAGGAGACAGGAGAGGATGTTGCACACTAAGAGGACCCCACGTTTATTTGATATTCATGGCACTCTGAAATGAAATTGCCTTTCTTTATTGAAATAGCAATGCCTTAACATACTGCAGAAACCAATAGCAAACATGTGGTTGTTTTAGCATGCTGTCACTGTCAGTATGAAAATGAGCAGTTTCTCTCCATGTTGAGCCACATGCATGTACTTCACAATCACATCCTTGTTTTGGAAACTTTTTAAACTGTTTTTGCGCAGCGAGGTTCAATCTGTTTTCTTTTTTTCTTTTCTGTAGTCAGGAACGATAGGGTGTTCAAGTTATGCTGTTTTAGTTTTTTTTGTTTTTTTGTCTGTGTGTTTTTCTCTATTCTGTGGTCAAATTAACTCACGTTCTGCCTTACTTTGCGTCTAGAAAACCACTCTGCACCTCCAGATGTTACCACTTACACCACAGAGCACTCCATACAGGTAGAAAGGCCCACGGGATCCACATCCAGAGCGGCGCCCAAGTACGGCAATGCAGAGCTGATGGAGACTGGAGACGGTAAGCGCTCAGAAGGTTTTGTGTGGTAAGTGCTTCAGCTTGGGGTGCTGTTAAGATCCGGCTCCTGGCAGACTCGAAGCATCTCAGGAAGCAATCTGGTGGGGCGGGAAATGAAAGAAACATAAACAAAACAAAAGCACAAGCCTGAATAGGACAAATTTGAACCTTCAGCCATTTGACCATTCCAGTCCTGGCTTTTGCTGATGCTGAACATCAGCTGCTAGGAGATTAATCTTCTAGAAAAAAAGAGAGGAAACTGAGTCGAACTAAATAACAGAAAGCCACAGTGTTTGAATAGAGACATGGAATGTGTTGATGGTTTCTGAAAAAAACAAAGGCTGTGGGGAGGCATGTGACAGTCATCTGGTCATCTGGTGCTTTGATGTGGTTCTAGCTAAGTGATTTTACCCTCTCGGTATGCAGATTTGTACAGTTCCCTGTTTTGATCTACAATAGGAAAGGCCGTCTCAGCATCGTGCATTTTTAGCTGTTCATTAAAATGTTTAAGTAATTTTTTTTATTTTTTATATATATATATATATATATATATATACACACACACACACACACAGAGACGGGTGACAAATTAAAGGAAAAACCTGAATGAATGAGTGGAGGAACACCTCCAAAAAGGTACAATTGAGCAATTAACATCCTATCATCCCAACATCCTATCGTGCTCTGTGACATGCTGAGCAGGCACAGCTGACCTCGATTTTGGATCAAGATGGCAAGAGGAAAGGATCTAATGCCCGTTTCCACAGGCTTAAGCTTCTGGATGTGTCTGTGTTTTGTGGACGGTTAACGATCTGCTGCCAGACGTGGCCGTAAGAGTCCGTCACGCCCCCCCAAGGAAATACTTCCCTTTCAGAAGCGGAGATGTGTGCTTGACTTGAGACAGACAGGGAAGAGATCGGATACATTATGTCGGAAGATATAATCTCAAGTGCCATGTGGGATCACAAAGAAATTACAGTTTTATTAGCAGCATGGAGTGAAATCCACGTACAGAAACAATGACTGCTTACAGTTAATATCCGAGTGCATTAAAAACTTGGATTTCACAGGACCCGGTGCCGTGACTAGTCAAAAATAAACTGAAGGATAATAATTGGATCGTAGCAGCTGATTTTATTAATATTTTATGAACAACTGGCCAGTGTTTCAGGCTGTGTTTTGTGAATGTGTGCAGGACAATCCGCAGAGACAATCAGTAGGAAGGCAAACACAATTTAGTTAAGGTGTGTCCATTTACAAGTTAAATTAATGAATAAATAAATACAGCAGATCTGGGTTTCCCTCTAAAACATTAAGGGCTGGTTTAATAAATGCGTCCATAAACGCCATGACTGAGACGCGCACACTTTAGTTCAATTATAACCTACTATATTGTAGCTGGATGATTAATCGTGAAACGTGTGTATTTTGTTTCTACTGTAACTTGCCCTGGTTAAGGACGTCTGATAAGTAAATTATAAATAATACGGCAAAATGTATTGTTTGCAGTTACAAATCTACAGAAAGAGTAATAAGTTAAGGGAGTCACGTTGTGTCGTTTAAAATACATACTAGCACAAATGATAATAATACTAAATGGCAAATATGTATTGTTATTGTTGCACATGGAAAGGTATTATGGGAACGTGCTAGTCTGAATATAATGTTGTCTATACACGTTTAGCTATTTCTAATCTCTCTTAACAGAAACTTGTATTTATTACGCTATCTTCAATCATGTAAAGCGGAAAGAATAAAATACTAAAAGACACTAAAGTCCTTTCCACGTCAGGCTGTATCGCTTTGTAGTGTTGTCCTCTGTCTTTGTTTTTAAAACGAAACACTAAACCAAACCCACAATCGCTCTGCTCCTCCCATAAGAGGGGATGGACTTCACAATGTCCAGGTTTTACAAAAAAAATCTCTGGTACACGTCCCACAAGCCAGTGGAACTGAGGCATTAGTGAAAGAGGGGTCATTATTGTGTCACGAACGGCAGGAGCTTCAGTCACACAGACTGGCTAGTGTTCTCAACAAGTGGGCGAGGGCATGTGTGGCGACACCAAGAGAACGGTACAGGCCTGACTGCTTGACCCCTACAGTGAGGGGGTCCGGAGGCTCTGTTATGCTGTGGGGGGCATTTTCCTAGCATGGTTTGGGTCCACTTGTCCCCTTAGAGGGAAGTGATCATCTTTATCCTATGGTGAAACATTGCTATCCTGATGGGAGTGGTCTCTTCCAGGATGACAATGCCCCCATCCACAGGGCACGAGGGCTCACTGAATGGTTTGAGTATGAAAATTATGTGAATCATATGCTATGGCCTTCACAGTCACCAGATCTCAACCCAGTTGGGAAATTTTTTGACTGTGTTAGACAGCGCTCTCCACCACCACCATCAAAACACCAAATTAGGGAATATCTTTTGGAAGAATGGTGTTTCATCTTTCCAGTAGAGTTCAGAGACTCGTAGAATCTGTGTCAAGAGCACTGAAGCTGTTCTGGCGGCTCGTGGTGCCTAACACCTTACTGAGACGCTATATTACATATATACAGCTCTGGAAAAAATTGCATCCATTCCATTCAGATTTTTATTTGGAATTTAGGAGAAATGTTGTCAGTAGTTTGTAGAATAAAACAAAAATGTTCATTTTACCCAAACACATACCTATAAATAGTAAAACTGATAATTTTCCAGAGCTGTATGTATATATGTATGCGTTTGTATATATATGTATGTGTATGTGTGTGTGTATATATAATATACACACATACACTCATACACACACAAGTTCAAATAAACAAGACTGAGTATTGCATCCAGTTAAATTCATATGTCATTCAACTCAACTGTTAAGCACTGACAAGTTTATCAAGAATGGGACGAGCACATCTTGTCCCCTGACTCTGCCACAGCAGGAAGTAATTACACCCTTAAAGGACATGCCCAGCATAGCTCCTGATATACCTACCCCACTGGAAAGAGCAGCCCTGCCATTCTTGGTGCACATACTCGAATATTGTTCTGGAAAAGAGGAGTGATGGAGAGGGACAATTTTGGTATTTTATTACCATTTAATTTGTTCTCCAGGGAAGCTCACTCCAACAATGTTGGATGCTGAAATCAATAATGTTGAGACATAACGGACTTCCACATGAATATCAATGAATAATAAACAGATAAATAAACTAGTATGAACATCACTGCACACACCTGTGTTATTGGCACGTAAATGAGGATTTCACTTAATAATCTGCTCCTCCTCTTGATGTGAATTTTACCTCACACGGATACTGGAGATACATGGTGAATGGAAAATAAGAATTATGTCATAGAAACAGAGTGAACTGTCATCTACAGAAATCCTATTTAGCTTCTGTTTTCCATAGAGAAAAGTATCATGATTCAAATAAATAAAATCAAAGCAATTAAAAAAAAACATTTGTAAGCTGTCTATTCAGTTGTCTTTCTGCTGCTTAGATTAGAAGATACAAATGTCTCCGAAGGATTTATGATAATCAGTGTTTCCCTAGGTGTATACTGCCATTATAGCATACTGTCCAAACGGGACGCCAGAATTCTATGGCACCCCCTTTCATCAGGCCACTGGCAGCCTGTTATGCACCAATGCTATCCCATGTAGTTCTTTTGAAGAACAAATCTAGTTCATAGACTCCTAGTTTTAAAGTTCACAAAAACTGTGCTATGGTTACAACAGTGAACATGTAAATGAGGTTGAACATTTCCCTGGAATATCTGGACTTGCTGCTCCATGGCATGTTTCTGCTCTCAGGTTAACTGAGGTGAAGAGCACAGATTAGAATGTTGCCCAAGCCCTGCGTAGCCTGCGGGGGCGGGTTGTGCGTGTGTCCCTGTGCGTGTGTCCCTGTGCGTGTGTCCCTGTGCGTGTGTCCCTGTGCGTGTGTCCCTGTGCTGATGTGTGTGTTGCTGCCACCTCCTTGCAGGAGTTCCTGTCAGCAGCCGAGTCTCAGCCAAGATCCAGCAGCTGGTGAACACCCTGAAGAGGCCCAAACGCCCGCCCTTAAGAGAGTTCTTTGTAGATGATTTTGAAGAACTTCTTGAAGGTATGTCTCTACGTCTCTGTCTCTCCCTCTATCTCTCGCCTTACCTAATTATAAAGCTCTCTATAACTCTGCCCTTTGGCTTGTTTCTCTGTCTTTATCGTCCTGTTTTTGCATCGGTCTTGCATGCAGTTCAGCACCTGGCATACAGCGATGCTGAGAGATCAAATTAAATTAAAAATCATTTTTGTGCTGCATACATTTTGGATACAGTATTTATCCATTGGGCTGAAAACAACAATTTTAATTACTCTGTATGTGATACATATTTTTTATTTCCCATTGGTAGTATGATAAATATGCACTACGCATATCTGGTGTACTATTGCGTTTGCATTGAGAGACTGGAAATCACCTTTGGTGTTTCTGCTTCATAAGTGGAAATGCCTGAGGCGTAATTGCTGAGTGTGCCTGTGACTCAAGTTGGTCAGTGAAGCCGGTCTGCAGTGCTCTCTACCCCAGGCTGCAGCTGTATCACTGGGTACTGTAGTCAGCACACCATACTTGGGGCCTGCAGTGTAAAACCCAGTGGAGACTAAATACGCTTCCCTGTCTGTAGTCCAACAGCCCGACCCCAATCAGCCAAAGCCGGAGGGTGCTCAGATGTTGCCCATGCGTGGGGAGCAGCTGGGGGTGGTGACTAACTGGCCCCCCTCTCTGGAGGCAGCCCTGCAGCGATGGGGCACCATCTCCCCCAAAGCCCCCTGCTTGACCACCATGGACACCAACGGAAAACCACTATACATCTTAACGTACGGTAAGGGGCTTCAGTTTGGGTTTCTGTGTGTCACTCCTTCATTGTACAGTCCAGTGAAGAGTCCAAATAATCGAGAGAGAGATGCATGGTCAATCAAAAGGAATGTAATATGAGCAGCTAGTCTTTTCCTGCTAAAGTGCGTCTCAGGAAGCAAGACGGGGAGGTTTTAATTTGCACTGAGGTGGCTCAGAGATTTGGGCATACGCACACGTGCACACACACACTACTTGAGAGAGTATTCCTTTAGTCTGTTCCTGCTCCAACTCAACTGCAGCTTCAGTGCTCTGGTCTTCAGCTGTTATTCAATACCTCAGTGTTAATCCAGTGCGATGTTGTCTGTATGGGATTGGAGCTGCAGCGATTTGAGTCGGTACAAGACATTAATCAGGAAGTAATTACATTCCAGCAGAAATTATTCACAGGATTCACCTTGTAAATAGCGGCTAGCAGCTCCACACAGTCGGACGTACTCGATGTAAGGAAACAAAACACAAGATAATGTGTTAATTTTGTTAACGGTTGTGGCTTGAGTAGTCCCCAAAATATAAATGACATTGAACAGGCTACAGAACATTGATTTTATTTTGTTTCCTTCTGTACTGGGCTGCCCAGGCTGGGTTTTCCTGCATGATGCTGTCATATTAGTGGCATTCACTGCATGTAGGTAACAAGTGTTTTATAAACCACCCATAGGGTGTCAACCGTGAACAGTCAGCAAATGTTCTCACCAATATTAGTTTCCTCACAAAAACTCTGTAGGCACTTTAATTATATGCCTGTGTCTGTGTATGTATCTATATATGTTTATTTAAGAAAATAAACATAATGTTAGAACAAGACATGCAGAGACCTGTTCTTGGATAAAACAACAGAGCACAAAAATAGGAAAACTAAATGGGAAAAAAAGAAGGTTAATATTAAACAATACTACCTGCTGTGTTTGTGCATGATATGTTTGGAGGATCTGAGACAAATGCGAGGCAACAGCTTTTTGCAATCTGTAGGACCATACGGAGAAAATATGTGTTTTTGTCTTTCTTCAGTCCATGTATTTAGCTGCCTTGTCTATAAATAGCTGTGTTTGACAGATCCGAGGTGACTTGCAGGGAGTTTTTTTTTTGTTAAATAATAATTGCAATAGATGGATGAAGGGGGCATAATGGCTTCAGGTCTGAATTGCCTGCAACTTAAAGCAGTGACTCATCAATTAGATCTGGTCTGTAATTAAAGTAATGAAGTCAGTGTTGTGCTTTAGCAAGAGCTTCAGGAGTACAATTTCCAGTGGTGACTTTCTTATGGCTGCACAAACTCTGGCTTTGACTGGTGTCACGAGGAACATTCTCATTCCGCCATCGTCCTTTAAAGCAAACACCCTGCAGGTGTACTCCTGTCTGGGACAGAGGTAAGACTGAAAGAAACACACTGACAAGACCGGAGCGGACGTTTCTCACACAGATGGGCAATGCAAAAAATGTAAATTAAAATAACAATAATTTGTATGTCAGTAAGGTCATCCGGCAAAAGCGTGCATTGGCCAATTTAAAAAAAGAAGCCTGACCTGCAGAACTTGCATTCAGTATTTACAGTGCTTACGAGAGGTGTTTACAGAGAAGTGCCTCTCGTTGCCTTTTTATAAAGTGAAATCTCTGCTGGATCTCCCTCGTTTGTGAAATGGAGTTAATTTGTAGAGATAGAATTTGAATCCTGTATCTGTACTGTGTCTCATAGACTTTACCAAAATCTTACTGAACAACCATGCCGCATCACCTGCTTTCACCTGCAGTGTCAATGAAAGTTCCCAGTGTGTGACTGCCCAATGCAGTCATCCTACTTAGTGACCCAGGGTTTAAAACTTCTTATATTGAACTGAAAGACACACAGACACCAATGTATGGCACACTGTGAGTCACCAGTGATTCAAAATTATAGTCTTACCTCATAATTTAAATCTTTGCAGCATTCTCCTGGGCCTTGAATACACAGATGTGGTAAGCTATTACGAGAGCAGCTTTACTGAAGAGTGGTGTGTGCAGTGATGACTATCTTTCCAAAGTATTATTTTTAATTTTTCTAAGCTTGTTCTTCAAGATGCTTCAGAACCCTCTTTGCATTGACACATTGCAATCAGTGGCAACATCCTGTCAGACAGGCAGAATTTGGTGGCAATCCCCTTGGAGGTTTGGGTTTGGTTTCAAATTGACAATCTTCACTGTTTTTTCTTGTTGAGTACTTAGTTGCAAAGTGAAACACTAAATCAAATGGAGGCCATCTTATTTCCTGATAAAGATGCGCCAATCCTCGCCTCTGTATGACACACACACACACACAATCCTACAATCCTAAGAAATTAATTTGAATTTGAAAAATATTATTTATATATATATATATATATATATATATATATAATTTTTTCCAAATTAGAAACGTCTGCTGAAATGCACCCCCCTCCCCACACCAAAAAGCAGATTTTCACCGAATGTCCTATAGTTAGTCTTTTCGTCTGGCCCAATCTGTTACATACCCACAGCCTCAGCTAGGCAGACGTCATTAAGATATTGGGATCAGAGATGGATCTCTGACAGAGAGCCGGTAGTAAACTTTTCATGCAGCTCAGTGACAAGGGGAGCACAGAGAGACTTCCCATGTAAAGATTTATCATGGCAGCTTGTGAGTTTTTCCTTGTTAAACATCATGCCCTATTGGAGAAGACGAGACATTTTATCATCAATGCTGAAATCCAGCAGCGGATTCAGCCATAATTATCCTTCCGTTTTAAATGTCATAATTAACACATCAGAGAAAAACTATGCTTTCGGAATTTTGTATATGGAAATTTCTCGTTGAACATCGAGCCAAATGACTTCTCAAATAGATTTTAATACTGTATGAATGAAAGCTTAATATTTAATTATGTTTTCATGTTATTTAGTTGTGTGCATCTTCAAGGAATCATTGGCCCAACTCCTACTCATTAGTGCTAAAGTCAAATCAAAAGAATATTTAAAGATAAAGTGTACAGTACCCCCATGAAAGAAATGTTATACTCATGCATAATTTTTACAACTTTCATTCTAATTCTGATCAAAGCTGTCACATCAAATTGACTTATTCAAATTACCCTAGATGTATTTTTTTTTGTAATTGCTTTTCAAGAAATGTATTTGGTCTTGTGGGATGTGAATTTTTAAAAGGCACACCTGCTCTCTCCTGGCATTTTATTATGTAATCTAGGCATGCATATTCATAGCCTTTCTGCAGAAGCCTTTCTGATACCAGTTCATCACAATGGACTTTGAGCTTTTGTTAAGGATGAAATTTCCAGCAATCATTAATGCATTCCTAGAATACTGTAAATAATGAAGACTGATTGTCTTCTGAGTTATTTTGTTAGGTTACTTTGGTCATTACTGTGTAATGTAAGCTTCAATATATAATTTCATGTTTTATGATTTTTAGACACAATTCAATCAGTATGCATGATCCCACAACACCAGATTACATTCTTCTCAGAAGTCTGAAATAATTGATTTATTTTCCAAATTATATTATTCACGGGCATCACATTCACTTGAAATAATCAACAGTTCTATGTGGAAGTTCATTATCTTTTAAATAAAAGAAGAATTAAAGCTTTCATCACCAACCTTTTCTCTCATGGTGTTTAGTTACCCAGTCTCATTTTGTGTCAGTCCCTCTTCCTACTTAGGGGGTTTAGAGAATTCTGCTGTCTTAAAATAAGCTCCTAAAATTGCTTCATGAAACAGTTTGAGGGAGAGAGGCCCGATAAGGGACGGCTGTCAGAGCCGTCTTCTGAAGACAGTCGGTGGGCTTCTCTGCTCTGAACGTCTCTACAGCACCAATGTTCTCCAAACTCCATGTGCAGTCTCCAGCGATCCTTTCCATACACACATTTCCCTCTGCAGATTTCAATTGCCATGAGAGCACCATTCACAGCAGACACCGGCACTGGGAGTAATTAAAAACACAGATATCAATTAGATAACAGATATCTCTTGCCAGGGTATGAAAATGAAACACAATATCGAAATGTGAAATCTCGAAACAGGAAAACAGAGAGGAAATGCAGGGGGTTCGATTTTGATTGTATTGCATAATAAATGTAAATGTAAAGAGGGTCATCTTCCAGTTTCTAATGATTTGCAGTGATGCTAAAATGTACTTGAGTTTCTTTATTCCTTTCCATCTGATGTTTGTTCTTAGTTTTTTTTTTTTTTTTTTTTTTTTTTTTTTTTATTAAATATCCATGAATATTCTGAACTTAAATTTTCCCGATTTGTATGCCATCACTGCACACTGTGGTCAATGCAGTTAATACAAGATTTTGAAAAGAAAAGGTTATTTTTCAGGTAAGTATATTATGCCCCTTTCACACTAGCACACCAGCCCAGGTTCTTACCCAGTTTTAGCAACCCAGATTATGGTTTTCGTTATGGTGAAAGCAAGGGTGGGAAGCAGGTCAACCAGGGTAGAGTGAGACGAAAGGCACTGTGCACTGTGTGCTTCCTTCGGTGGCCCATAGATCTGACACGCTTATTGGAATGGCAGTGCAAGAGCGCGCATCCCACCCACCAGACACCGTGTAGTAGAGGATGCTTGTGCAGAAGGGGCTTAGAAGGCATTCAGCATTATAGAGTTTCCTCACAGCTGATGTCTACACAACCTGCACATAAATACGCACTCCAGGGGTAGAAGGCATGGTGTCAGGGACAAGCTGCATTCCAGCAAGTCAACTGGGCCCTTGCCTTCTACTGTCACTGCAGTGCATGCTAGGGAGCAAGTGAGCATAAGTGTAGAGGTGTCAGGGGACATGTTTATACATCTTGCTGAGGTAACCTGTATTTTGTGTAGCTGCATTAATATTCAGCCAGGCAATTAAGCCATATGCTTGGATGGAAATTTCCATTTTCCTTATCCAGTTTGTGCCGGTGAATTAAAATCTTAATGGCTTATTTGTTGTTTGTTTATTTGTGGGTGAAGGTGATGGTAGACTTGCAAAAAGAAAATTGCTTATATAATTTAGGTTTAATGACAATGGAGAAGCCACTACTTTTTTAATGTGTAATGTTGTTTAATACATTTACTGAGGAAAACCTTTTTCTGCCTCAGGGCTCTGCAATTAAGTGAACACATTTGTTGGTTTACACAGGAAAGCTGTGGACACGCAGTATGAAAGTAGCCTATAATATACTGCACAAACTGGGGACAAAACAGGAGCCGATGGTCAGACCGGGAGACAGGGTGAGTAAGAGATGCATCACAGTCGCCAAACAGTACTTGTTTGGTTTCTGTATTTTGTTGTTGTTGTTCTTCTTCTTCTCCTTCTCCTCACATGTTTATCAAAGGAGGCATACATGGTTTTACTACATTGAGATAGTGTTCTACAAATACACAACATTGCAAGGGTTAATATGGTGCTTATGGTATGGGAGAGGAACAGGAACAGAGGAACAGAGGCATCATGTAAACAGATGTGTTTCAAGGAAACACTAACCGGTAAGACATTATGCATATCTAGCATCCTCTTTTCAAGTGTTTTACAATAATTTGGCCTAAGCTATACTTAAACATTTACAAGATACCACACTGATTGTTGATTGTTATACATCTCCCTCGCATTTGATTTATCTCAAACTATTTGAAAACATCTGGTACATGATAACAAACAAAGGCTAATTATGCCATTATGAATACACATTGAATTACACTGACTTTTGAAGCATAATTATTGTCTAATACATTCATTTACATAACAAACTTTGATTATCATGTATCATGATGGTTTGATCTGACACTATAGTCGACATCACATTCCTTACTAAGAGGTTTTAAACATTTCTATACACATCCTTTTCATTAACACTTTGTGTATTTGTCTTAATATTCAGTTACAATGTATAGCACATTCACCACAAAATGTTTACTCTTTAGAGGTGTATTTATAACATTTAAAAAATACAAAATTCAACATTGCACTCAGTTTCCCATAGCTCTGTACAAACACACGGACAGTGCTAATCGTCACAGGAGGATGACGTATACATTCACCTGTATCTTAAATCCTTCATTTACATCACATAGTGGACTCATTCTGATGCTCACAGTTTCATGCAGTAGTTTGCCAGGACAGCAAATGTCATTTACCTCTGATGGCTGGAGGCACTTTAAAGCTTTGTGCTCTACAGAACGTAGTGCTCGCTGCACATCACTTCACACGTCTTCCATTTAAACTATTTATCTTTAAAACTTAAGAGTCTTCACAATATTATCCAGCCCAGAGGCATCTAATCATCACTGGACAAATCACTGGACAAATCCTATCATTCCGCAAGTTAACATCAGATGCACCTACAATATCACTGTAATTACTCTTTCCTGAATGTTTAGGTACCCAATAGTACTGCCATGCTTATGTGGCCGCTCCATGTAGAGACAAGTTTAGTTTATTTATTTTAAATTGGGTGAGAAAAAAAAAAAAAGTCTTGTCAAAATTTGTAATCAAGCCCCCAACTAATTATGTAAATTTTTGATAAGCAACTCATACAGATACACATATTGCTTTCTCTTGTTGTGTAAGAGATTGGCCTAGTTTTGTGTTTTGCATTAGCCCAATTTTATTTGCAGTTTGCATTTATATTTGAGAACAAATGGCATTATGCCTTCCTACTCATTTTTGAGTTACTATTAACATCCACAAAATAGGATCCCGAGACCTGATGCTAATAGAAGCCTTTGATGCCTGATGATGCTCTTATGGAAGTTGAACAGATTTTCTGCATCACACCCCATTTTATGTTTAACCTATAGACTAAAAACAGGCCCAGATTTAACCTGCTTTAAACCAGCCTGGAAATCCAAGGGTTAAGTTACTGTACTGATATGTACACATATACGAATGAGGGCACTTTTAAGGTCACTAAGGCCAAGCCTTCCCATTGGTGGAGAAGGAGAAGCAAATAATGAGTTGTAATATGCAGAGGTGGTGGGTGAAAGCAATAGATCTGAGATAGAACAACCAGGTTTTTATTTTTTTTGTTTGATTTCTTTATGTAATGTTTCTCAGCCTGGAATCAACGACATTGCACTTTTTAGTTTTTACAGTTTCTGGTGCTTTTATGGATTCCAAATTAAACCTTAAACAGGATGTAAAGCGAAGCTAGACTGCAGTGAATCTGATCGTTTCCTTATGTTAAAAGGTGAAGGGGGCCAGCCTCAGGTTAACATGAAAATAAATGCCCATTGCTGCCTAGGTTTACCATTAAGTATTTTTTCACAACCTGGGTCTAAACCCCTTCCACTTAAAGTAAGTAGTTTGGGCACTCAGCATTCACAATAAACAAATCATCACATCAACTGGGACTGTATACCTTTTCTCCATTCAGATATTTTATCTGGAATGAGCCAGATTCATAGATTGGATTTACTCTTGTGTACCCTACCTCATCTTCTCTAGACACCCCAAGATTCTGTGTGGTTCAGATCATTACTGTTCCATGCAGCCATGTGCTCTTAAAACTGAGCCCTTCCCTGTGACTAACCAGTCACAATGTGGGAGCTATTAGGTGCACTTAAGAACATGTTTGTTGTAATTATTTCCAGCATGCAACAGATCACATTTTATCAAACATGGAACCAGATAGCAGTCTGCTGCATGGTTAGTCTTTACTGTAGCATGATCTTGTGCTTAGTGTTTTGACATTTAAAAGTACCTGTCAGGTTAATTGTGTTTGTGTGTGTGAAGAGCAGAGAGGTTGTGGGGCCCATCAACAGAATCTTCAATGCCAAAGATTTTTTTTTTCTTTAATATAAATAATTCCCACCCCTTTATAAAGCTGCATCGTGAGATGAAAGTGTCTAGCATAGATAAAATCGTCCCTTATCTTAAAGAGAATGCACATGTAAGCTTTCTCAAAGGTTATGAAAGCTATAATTAAGATAACAATTAGTAATGCTTTGAGATCTCTTTGTCGGGCCTGAAATGTTTTATGATTGCATTTAGCCATCCTTTTTTTTCCCTTCAATTCTTTGGCTTCATTGTACACATAGCAGCTCACAATTGACAAGAAACTACATTTTCTACTACTTGAAAATAAAACCATATAGAATAGAAGAGTAATTTGTGACTCAGTGGGAGACAAAAATGTTGATTTGGTCTGGGCCTTTACCAGTCCCACTCTGGATCACAATTGCACCATGGAATCACCCCTGTTTGGGACTAAAGAGATTCTGTTCTATTAACCCACCCACAACCAATTGAGACAAAGGATTTTCATTTTGAAGTAACGTACCTCTCTCCTGAGATTAAAAGACAGACTTGGATGCCTTCCTTACCAGCTACAGAAAAAAATGTAACCATTGTCTATGGCTGAAACCTCACTATGTAATTTAGTGGTACCAAAGGTATTTTGCATTGAAATATTTTAAGAGTGTGAATGCATATAAATCTCCACTGAAAATCTCAGTTAAAAACTGAAAGGGATTCCTTTTATATTATAAATGTGAACTGAGTAATGGAATCTTTCGGATATGTTGCTGCAAATAAACATTTTTAGTTTTCTTTTTACAAGAGGATAAATGTGGTTCCTTTCTATAATCTAAGAAAAAGATTGAGATTCTTCTCTGAAACGCACAGTCTCATATCCATTGCACTTAGTCAAGTTGTCAACTACCTATTTTTTCAGATGTGAAACCAACACCCAGCGGTCCAAAATCATTTTTTGTGATGCTGTACCGCTTCTGAGTCATTTCCCTGCCCCCTCACTTGCAAAAACAGCATGATAGTAAAAGTCATATGAATGTGAGCCTCATTGTCTTGTTTGTCTTTCCTGTCATTGCTTATGATCGCAGGTGGCACTCGTCTTCCCTAACAATGACCCAGCAGCCTTCATGGTGGCGTTCTATGGTTGCTTATTGGCCGAAGTTGTTCCTGTGCCCATAGAAGTGCCGCTAACACGGAAGGTAAGGTCCTGGTCATGCAGGGAGTTGCTTGATGCTGATTCACAGGATAGGAAGGGAGCTTAGGAGCAGGTACAGATGCTTTAACACGGCATACCTTAAAATATAAGATGAATAAATGAATGAAGTTAAAACATAAATAAATGAACACATGTAGCAAACGAATGAATGAATGAATGAAATTAAGTAATAAATAAAGTGAGGTGACTGCTTGGCTCTTCTAGCTACTGTCCTATAAAGAGGACATTATGTATCATGAGATTGTGTTTGAAATTGATGTGATTGACTGACTAATTGGTTCATGGCTGAAAAATCTTTGTCGTCATGTGTTTGTCATTGGTTGGTGACCTCCGGAGAAATTAGTCTAGGGCTGTGGCTTCCAAACACTGTTCTGCGAACCATTCCCGGTCCATAGTACATATGGTGCCGGTCCGTGGTGCATTTTGTCCTGTACACTATCATCTCAAATCCACAAATATCCGTCCCAATATCAAGAAAATAATTAAAAATGCTTCAAGTGTTCTGCATTGGTATTGCATATTGTATTGGTAATTATTTAAAAAAAAAAAATGCATTTCTTTAATACCACACAGAGCCAGGCTGCAGTGTGGACAAAGTTTGAGCACCACTTAGTTTCACCACTACGGAGAAACTCTGAATTGTATGCATCTGAAAACCAAACAGAAATCACCTGTATGAAATGTAACCACTGCTTATGAAGTTCAATATCAACACCAGACAACAGCCTTTTTTGGTTATATAGGACGTTTCAGCAGTCTTTATAGAAATCGGATATCCTACTGATATGCCTCTGAATGCTTATGTTGACATTTACAATATGATAAGCAGGGATTTTGCTATTTTCTGCCCCAAAGCAAGTAACAGAATCCATATGCCTCAGAAGCAAAATAGATAGTAAAGTGCTTCTGGAACTAGTTTAAAGTTTGAGACTTTATTTTGGTAAATGTTTCAGTTTGAAATTCCCTTTTATAGTGTCCGAATACGTGTGTTGCAGTTTGTGAGTGGTAAAGGAGATTGTCATTGGTTTATCTGTCCCACATTCTGCACTTGTGTAAGTGTAATTATTATTGTTTCATTGTACGGTAGTTTCATCTTTTTTTTTTTTATGCTGAATATATGGCAGTCATAATGTCTTTCTTTTTTAATCTGTCACTGGAAACACTCCAATACATGCTGCAACCAACCCCACCCGTAGTTGGGCCACTAGGGTGCATTGTCTCCCAGATACTTTGACAGAATCACAAAGTAGCGCCCCTGCTGGTGAGTATGGACTGAGTAGGGGAGAGCAGGACTTGGCACCTGCTTGTCTCCAACAGTCACACACAGTTTTACACCAGTAAAGTAAATAGAAAATAAAATACAAGCAATCCTCAATCAGCTAAATACAAGTCTAACTCCTCACCTATAATGTTCTTACAGTGAACATGGGGTTGTGTATCCAACCCCAGCAATGTTGGGACAGTTCTTTGTTACAGCAGAACCTTCTTCCCCCACGGCCACCGCCCTGACTGCTCTGCTTCCTTATATACTGCCTGGCTCCGCCTCCCCCACTACTGCCGGAGCAGTGCACTCTGGACAATGCAGTGTCCTGGCCCAGCTGCCATGTTTTTAAAGGGACCCAGTCCCTTTTCCTCACAATGCAAATATTTTCCATATGAGCTCTATCACAGTAAATCTACTTCAGTTTTTATTTATTTTTTCCTCTGCTCTCTAACCATTTCAGTCCTGTTTTTGTTGTTGTTGTTGTTGTTGTTGTTGTTTTTATTTTTTTTTCAAACATGACAGTTTTTTAAATGGGAATGGGAGCATATTTCAAATTATGAATCAAAAACACATTTTCTCAGTTCAATTTAACCTCTGTCAGGCTTCTACTACAGAATGTGGAAGCATGTGATTAACTATTACAGCTCTGTGTACATCTCAGTATAAAAACAAGGACCCTTATTATGTGATTAAAAATAAATGTTTTGAAATATGCATCACAACTGGCTGCTCATGAGAGCTGAACATTCTTCAGCTTATGCTTCTACGAAATAATTATCATAAAATAAACTGCAAAATGTGCAATGTTGTAGATGTTTATGGCAAAACATTACAACTCTTGTAATGCTGCTGTGAGTTAATACAGATTTCCTACCTGATAGGTGATAATATTACAATTGCAGGGGAACATTCACAAGTCATGTTTTAAAATTCCAAGAATGAGAGCAAAGCTTGGCAGAACATTCCCTGGCTCCCAGACTGGGGAATTCTTTACAGAAACGCAATTGGACACTCTCCTCATAATTAAATATATTCAGTTACAGCATGATTTTTGTAAAATTATTATTATGGTTACCGTGCTGTGAAAAATAGTATATGGGAACAACAGCAAGTATCGATGTAAAAGGCATTGACAGCAGCTAAAATGAGCAGGAAAATAGCAAAAGATAGCTAGAAAAAAAATGTTTTAACAGCATAGTTTTAAAAGGGTGTAGATTGAGCACACAGTATGCTTTTCTAATTGTGTTGATAGTATAGTACTTGTACTATAGTACAAGTGCCCAATGTTGAGGCATTCTACTGTTCTGAATCATGTAACCCCTAAGTTATATAATCACCTGCATACCTGTATGGTGCTCAAATGTATCCACTGGACTTGCAATAGAGTACAAAACCTGTTTAGAAGAAGCAAGAAAGACTGATATCTGCACTTCAGATTTACATATTATATTCCTCTGACACCTCGATAAACTGTACAGTTGTAGTTAAGAAAGTATTCACCTCCTAGAATTGAGTCTCTTGGATGAAGTGCTCCATGCCTTAGCTACTAGCAACCTAACAGACAAACAATATGGGTCTCATGACTTTCCAATGTATGTAACATAACTAATTTCTTTTTTTTTCCACTAACTTACCTGGCTTTAATGTATAATCTCCTGTGGATTTTCAAATTATTTCATGGTGCATTCTTGCAGTAGGCTTCTGATGACACTGTGATTAACTGCATCACATGGTTGTAAGGGCAGGGCTGTGTTGTATCAAAGGCATGTCCTGTGGTGTCCCCATTCACTAGTGCAGTAAAACACAGCGAGCAACGACGGAACATTTTGTCAAATTGCCTGAGGGAGTCCCATAGTTAAAGTGAAGAATAAGTTTGCGCCTTGACCACGGTGGACTTTCAAACAATTCAAACAAACTTTCCCCAACCTGGTGGAGGGCTGTACAGAGACTGATCTGAGCAAAGGTGTCATGAGCAACCAGTCTTGTGGAAAAAGCCACTATTCCTTCTCAGTCTGAATTCTATCTGACACAGAACTAGCTGATAAACTTGTTATATTAGTAAATAAAGGATGCAATAACCTCAGGTATGCTTAACATGCCACTGCTTTTATTATTCACTCTCATCTCTACTGTCAAGCAGTTTATCACTCACCTGTAACACTCTCAGAACTTGCCGTGCATCAGCATAACATTTCAGCACTGTCAGAACGTTCTATGCATAGACATAACAAAACCCAAGAATGCCATAATCCCTCACAACACCATCAACCACAATTCAATTGGCTGGATGTGAGTCGTGTTTTGAGTTGTTTTTTGCTTTTTTGGTGTGTCAGGGTCTGGTTCTGCTTCACAACAAGACATGTTAGCCAGCACCAGAGAATTCCTCCTACCCAATGACATCAACAGAGTGGGAGGCTTCAGTGAGTCATATGAATCTAGGCTCATTAGTGTGGTGACATGAAATTTACTGTTACTGATACAGGACTGAGGTAACAGTGGGAAGAGCTCCTTTTGGTCCTTTGAGCCGCCGGACTAATTGGAAGCACGTATTCAAACCTGTAATGTCACCATCTGGCTTGAAGGGCCTCGGTTTATCTCACAGGCCATTGCTCTGTCTAGGGTCCTTATACATCTACAGCACTCTGACCTACCTGAATGTTTGACTTTATTTCATTAACACTGGATATCAATTATAATAATTTTTTTAAGTAGGAGTTTGATACTTTCCCCCTACTATTTAAAATGAACAGATACTAGATTGCATATTCTTCAAGAGTCAATGATGGGTTAAAAAGCTGCCCAGACTAACAGTGTGGTTGAAATGAACAAAACAAATGTTCTGCTTCTCATCACAATGCAGCCCCACCGGGCAAACAGCAGAGCTAGGGCATGAGTTGCACCCCTAGTCTCAGTCAGTCAATGGCAAAGCCCAGACTCACGCCATTGATATCTGGTTTACAGGGCTGTCAGTTGTGCCACTTAGGAGCCCATTCTGTCGAGTTCAGCTGAAATTTAAAACTTGACCCTGCACAGTGCCATCTTAACCCACCCCCTCCTTTCTTCCATAACAATGTGTTCCTTTGTTCAATACACTTTGTCTTGTGATCCTTGCACGAGACTGTAATGTCTTGCATCATCTGGACTGGCCTTTCAACATCAGTCCCAAGCCCATTTGTCTGTGTTGATGAAGTCAGCGCTGTCTCTCTCGCTCGCATCGATTTGCCAGCACTTCAACAACAGCAGTGGAATCATGATCGACCACCATCTTTATAAACCTTTGTCTGTGTGTTTCTATTTTTCTTTGTGAGATTCATTGCACAGATCTATGCTCCCAGTGCGTGGCACAATGCAACTCCAGAGTAATTCCTTTACAAAATAATCTCTAGCTTCCATCGCGTCCCTGAAAAAGTCGACAAGCACTCACATTTGTCTTGTTTTTAGAAAGCTACCCTGCTTTGAAGTGTTTTGTACTTTTTCTTTTTCAGGCTAAATGTCCACTGTAAAGGGATTCATTTTTTAAGGGATTGTTTGCTTAGATCTCTGATTAAAGGGGTTACCCTACAGGCCCTCTGACATGTCTGTTCAGACAGTTTCCTCCTTTCAACTTTTCCAACATTTCACTCACTCTATCCCTTATATGAAAAGTACTTTCTTTGTCTATTTCAATTTGACTCTTCAAAAAAACGACAATACTATATTGTGCCAACTAAAAACTAAATACTACTTGTCTGCCATGTTGGTGTCTTGTGTATCCTGTTCAGACAAATAAATCCACATGCATTTCTGTGTTGTTATTGTTATTATTTTAGTATTATTTGTTTCTTAGCCAGATGCCCTTACCCAGGGTGACTTACAGTTTTCACAAGAAAACATTTCAAAGCGTTACAAAGTGCAATGTACAATCAATACAGAGTGTTTTATAACCCTTTAAGCACCAAGTTTCTATCATAGATAACTATTATACAGGACTTGAAAATACACATAACCACACATTACAGTGATGAGCTTTGAAAGTGTAAAATTATCCTAGCAATTATATATTTTTGTAAAATCAAGAATTTCAGCCAGGTGACCTGTCTATATGTCAGCAGTGAGTTATGTTTACACCAAGGTGTATATCCCCAGCCTGCCTCGGTGGGGTGATAGAGAGAGTGAGCGACTGCGCACTTGGTGATGGAGTCCGCAGATTGAGTCCATGGTATGAAAGATCTGGTTATAGAACATTAGATTGTAGGAGTTGGGGTAACCTTTGCTTTAGGAGCCATCTAGTTTTTTGAAGTTAAAACTTGACCATTATTTTATGGTTGATAAATTTAAATGTGTGACCTGACAGAACTGTCTTTGTACCCAATTCACACTCTTATATATGTATGTCTTTTCCCCCTCTCACAATCCTCCCCAGGATGCAGGAAGTCAGCAGATTGGCTTTCTGCTTGGAAGCTGTGGCGTTACTGTAGCCTTGACTAGTGATGCCTGCCATAAAGGACTGCCAAAAAGCCCCACGGGAGAGATACCGCAATTCAAAGGTACTTCAACTATGGTTGCACCTCTTCTTGTAACACAGGCTCCATTCTTTGACATACAGCATAAAGCAAAGACACTGGGCATGATTTTCCACTGTAGGCATACCAGGCAAACTGCCCACTTTATTTAGTAGGGACTGGGCAGTTTGCCCTGACTGGAAAATAAGGACCGCAAGCTTTTGTAATTATTTTTTTTTGTATTCCACAAAATACAGTATCGGCAGTGCCCCATCCATAAACAATTTGATGATTTACAGAAGAAAAATATATATTCTGCAAAGCCAGGCTTTACTTTTAAGCGGCCTAGAGTATTAATTGAATACCGTTTGTCATTATTCCACCAGAGATTTAGCACACTGTGTGTTTTGAAATCCTCCACGCTTACATTAGTAGCACAGTCATTATAGGAAGCCCTCCTTGCTCCAGCCAACCTAATCACTGCATTTTCTGAGAACTCTCTAACTTATTTCCACAGCCGTGAACTCACAGTTTGCGGAGGCAGAATGTATTTTTGTATTATTACAATATATTATTGACTTTCTACATTGAAACTGTCTGCTAAAGAATGAAGAAACAAGCTTGACTGAATTGGAATGGAGTTGGAATGTGACTGGAATCTTGCATCCTAATTTAGAACATAAGAAAGTTTACAAACAAGAGGAGGCCATTCATCCCATCGTGCTCATTTGGTGTCCATTAATAACTTAGTGATCCAAGGATCACATCCAGTCTCTTTTTGAATGTTACCAAATTGTCGGCTTCAACCACATGGCTGGGGAGTTTGTTCCTGATTGTGACAACTCTCTGTGTGAAGAAGTGTCTCCTGTGTTCTGTCTTGAAGCCAAATTTCCATTTGTGTCCCCGGGTGCGTGTGTCCCTGCAGATCTGGAAAAGCTCCTCTGGTTTGATGTGGTCGATGCCTTACATGATTTTGAAGACTTAAATCAAGTCCCCACATAGTCTCCTCTGTTCCAGGGTGAAAAGGTTCAGTTCCTCAGTCTCTCAGTAAGACATTCCCTTCAGACCTGGAATAAGTCTGGTTGCTCTCCTCTGAACTGCCTCTAGAGCAGCGATATCTTTCTTGAAGTGTGGAGCCCAGAACTGTACACAGTATCCAGATAAGCTCTAACTAGTGCATTGTACAGTCTGAACATCACTGCCCTTGTTCTCAATTCTACACTTTTGACAATATACCCTAACATCCTGTCCAGATCAATAATATAGATTAGAGAAAGCACAGGCCCCAATAATGATCCCTGTGGAACTCTAGTAACAACCTAATCCAGTTAGAAGCAACTCCTCTTATTGACACCCTCCTATATGTCAACCAATTCATAATCCATCTACTTACATTACCATGAATAACTACAGCGTCCAATTTTAGGTATCTGGTACACGTGATCTATAGCTACAGTTGTTATGCATGTTCATAAACTCTAATAGATTAGTAAAACATGATCTGCCTCGTCTAAACCCATGTTGACTATCTCCAAGAATATGGTTTTCATTAAGATGATCCTCTATTTTCTGTCTAATCATTTTTTCCAACATTTTACAAGTGATGCAGGTGAGACTGATTGGTCTGTAATTTCCTGTCTCAGTTTTGTCCCCTTTCTTGTGGATTGGTATGACATTTGCTGTCTTCCA